>NW_013529946.1:0-1718 GCF_000836235.2 Papilio xuthus
AGGTTTAGTCACATCGGCAACAACAAAACGCCATTTAAAAGTTCTACGTAAACAAAAGTCAAGTTTTAAATGAACATAACCGTAAGTGTTTATACAAGAACCATTAGCGGCACTTAGCTGATACGTAGTCCGGGCACGACGCTCTCGCAGCAGCGACCGCGGGAAGACACAGAGGTCGCTCCCAGTGTCGACCAGGAACTGTGTCTTGGATTTGCGATCGGTGACGAACAGGCGACCAGTTGAAGAGGGGCAATCGTCGGTCGTCGTTACCGATTGCCTTTGGAGTTTTTCCGACTTGAAGTTACATGGAGGGCAGCACTTGGTCGCCTTGTCGGCGAACTTAAAGTGGTACCAGCAGACTGGGTGGCGCCGGTAGCGGGATTGGGATCTCGACGAAGAATGCTGACGATCGCGTAGTCGGGACCTGCTGCTTGAGTTGCCGCTTCGTTGTCTGAGGGCCAGCTGTAAGACCTCTTCCTGTAAAGCAGCGATCTCCCTGGCCAACTCGACGTTCTCACTCTGTCGGCTGGTTGATGCCACCTGAGGTGTCGAGGGAACAAGGTCATTGATCCTATCTGCTATATCCGCCATCGCTTCAATCGTGGTAGAAGTCTGTCCAGCCAATACTGTTTGAATGCCGGTAGGTAACCGGCTGACCCAAACTGTTTTCAAAAAGTCGGTTGAGATTTGCGACCCGCCTAAGCTCTCAAGGTGCCGAAGAAACTGTGACGGCTTCCTGTCACCCATCTCTTCATACATCAGCAGCTGCGTCAACTTCTTTTCTTTGGATGCAGTCAGTCTTTTTATCAGCTCCGTTTTCAGTTTTTCAAATTTGTTGGTGGAGGGTGGATTGATAATTAAATCCTTGACCTCTTTGGAGTACAGGTTTCCGAGCTGACCAATGGCATAATTAAATTTGGTCGAGTCATTAGTGATGCCAGCAATGCTGAACTGACCTTCAACTTGTGCGAACCATATCTCGGGTTCCTCCGGCCAAAACGGTGGTATGCGAATTCCGACCTTACACACATGGGCTGAAGGTTCATTTTGCAAAATCCGTGCCTCCTGGAATTCGTCTTCGGTGTTGCTCATCTTTATGTTCTTCGGGGTCACCAATGAAGGGGAAGGTGATGACGTGGTGTCACCTCCTGTGTGGTAAGGTGTGAATGATGATGATGTGAAGGGTGAGTGCAGCGACAGGTGAAATGAGGCACAGTTATATTCACAACACAGTTTATTATCACTCACAGTCCACAACAAATAGTAAGAAGGAGAGTACAACACTGAGAAGAAGAATACAAGTAGGAGAAAGAGAAATGCACAAATTCGGATAACAAAGTAACAAGTTGCGTAATCGAAAGCGTGGTATATCGCGGGCGCTGCGGAACTCCACTGTCGTTTTGCGCGTATGCAAAACCGGTCAGTGACCCCCGCTCAGCTGTGCGTTGCAATTCGAATTTGCCAATCAGAGGTCAACAAATCGACGTGACGTCGACCACTCGTCATGCACCCGTGTTTATGTGTGCGTGTATGCGTGTGGTGTATGTGCGTGTATGTGTGACTGTGTTGCGTTCTAGGGAATATGTAGGAGGTCACCTACATATCAGTTAAACCAAAGCATATGAATAAAGAGTGTGATTACATTAATATAACCCTTTTATCAAAATTAATAATACAAGCCGCATAAGGCCATTCAAATTATCTAACACGGTTGATCT
>NW_013529947.1:0-2960 GCF_000836235.2 Papilio xuthus
TTTTTCTAAGGTAAGACATAATCAGTTAAACAATACTTTCGTCCATCAATTACTGAAAAGAAATTTTTTTCACAACTAGTCTTCTCTTACCGTTTTTGTCCAAATACAATTTATTTGCGTAACCACGGTTTTATCCTCGTAGCCAATGTATTTTGAATTCTGAATTTGTTTTGAATAACATTGACAGTTTACATCAAACCATTTTTCTAAAATTGTTCGTCGCGGATGACAGATATTAGGTAGATAAAATCAACTTCAAATTTAAGTTTGTCATCATATATGCTAGTTTGGTCTCGTGGCCTTACCGTTCGCCGCCGTTTGTACGTAAGGTCGGAGGTTCAAATCCCAAGCCACTATTTTTTTTAAATATTTAAGCTTTTTAATTTTAATATCGAAGCACATGTATAATAATTAAACTCTATCGCCGTAGTTATTAGGTACTTTTTGATATTGCCTTGGGCTAATGAGTTTGACCGTTAAAGTACTTTTCTATTTCAAACAAAAATGAAGGAGAGAAAGCGATGCTATTGGCATGTAATTTTGTTTATTACTCATGTTTGTTAAACTTGTACCGGTAAAAATATCACGTTACCTTTTACTGATACTGATTATATTTAAAAAACAAAGAAAAAAAACTGAATGTCAATATCCAAACTACATCAAATTTTTGGTCGATTGCAATAAACATTTCAGTGTGCGTGGGCGCGCACACATATGTAGATAACACTTGTACGTATATAAATTATTTAGATTTGTTATAGAACTCGATAAGTAATTGGTGCAAGAAGATATTTGAAGCCAGTACTTATCGACAAACCTGTTTACACGTCTAAATCAAATCAAATAGTTTGAAAAAAAAACCTTGAAAATCTTAACAGCGGAGACGTTGATAATGACACATCGTTGGAAATTCTAATGCAAGGTTAGAAATGATTACCCTAATTAGATAACTATGGAAACTATGAATGTGTTACAACTAAGAAACGGATTTCGAACAGAAAAACGAAGAATGGTATGAAATATAAAACCATTGGATTCAGAAGACAAAGGAACTATTTGGGGGAACAAAAGAACAAAGCCTTGACAGATTTACAGTGGGAAAATGTCCACAGGAAGAACCAAAAAGACAAATCAGCTTTCAATTATCTCACAGTATCGTGTTTTTAAACCAATCATTCGCACGATAATATTATGCGGAGTAAACAACTTTAATAAAGTTTTCCTTATCTCCCAATTAATACCAACAAACCTCCGTTTAAAATCTCAATGTTAAGCGTTTATCTAGATTATAGTGTTAATTACTGCAGCAAGGAATTTACTACACCAATACTTTACCAAGATTAATTGTGTAACAATTAGTAATAATTTATTGGCTAACAATAAGTGCCTAATAAAAGGAAACACCTTCAGTGCTCTTTAGTTGCACAAACTAAAGTGAACTCTAGGCGTATCAGTAGCGTTGAACGTGTTAAGTCAACTAAAAATAAATTTGTTACATATAAATATATTTTTTTATATATATATTCGTATATATTTCTATTCCAGAAATTACTCGCCAGTCCAGTCGGGATGACTGGTTCAAGATGGACTTATCCTGAGTAGATTAGTAAAAATATTCAAGAATGGATCCATGAATGTGGAATAGCAAAGAGTGTAGTGCCAGTACCACATCAAAGGGTAAATAAACCACTGGGTTAGGGTGCAAGTTGTGGCGTTGGTGGCCTCAACATATACTTTCGTAAACCAAGAAGCGCATAAGTAATATAGGGACATTTAGGTCGAACTTTTTGGAACAGTGCATCGCGTCACGGCCCCGGAATAAATAACCTAGTTGAGTTAATTTAAAAGTAAAGAAATTCCTTTTATTATTTAAACAAAATGCTTCCACTATTGAATTTAAATACGAATATTTATATAACGTATTGCTACATCCAATACTTTTTTTTCTTCACATCCAAATCGATCCCGGTAAGTTTTTTTAAAATATAAAACTGGTATATTGGAGTTGATCCCTATCATTTACATAAAATTTTGATGTATTTTGTTAAGTAAATGCATTTCACAGGCCATGTAATTTATAATAGAGTTAATGAGTAACAAGTTAACACATAAGTATTAGCAATCATAGTTATGTCAAAGTGTTTTATGCGAGATGTAGTGCGCAGTGGCGCAGTGGTAACAACCTGTCATAACCACGGGCGACGCATGCGCGGGCGCAGTCAGCGTAGCGTTAAAAAGAACAAACAATTCCGCTAGATCGTCATTATTCAAATTTTCGCCGTACTAGATGTTCGTTTGTTCCGGCCGCTGGTTCTTGTTCTATTTCCTTGCAGTCTGAAATTACGATTAGTCCGGTCGAAATTAGAAGCGGTCATCCGTGGTGGATGGCCGTGTGAACGCCCCGTTAGTAAACAGTTTACACTGCCAGCCAGTATTCAAGGCAATCTTAAAGAACCCATTATTAGCACTCTGATTAACCTTAAGAGTTCATCTACTTTTGTGCTAGTACGCTTTTAATAAGATTTAGAATAATTTCATGCTTCCAGATAAATAAAATCGATTATTTTTAAATTTTTGAAGCGACTATAAAGTGAATAACGAGTTAATTACAACTTTATCGGCTTCAAAAAAATACAATATTACATTTTGTAAACGTATTAAAATTTTATAATAGGTAAAATTTTGGTCGTTGGGAGTTTTAGTTCACTGTTAATAAGAAAATAATTTAAGTTAAGCGATTAGGTTATTAATACAAAATACATTGTAATAAAACAATTTAAATTGCAGTTAGGTCATAACATAACGATTACACAAACATGCAACGGCAGTACATGTTGAAAAAGCCAAATGACGGTGCGTTATATTTATTGTGCGTGGTAAGCGTGCGGTTTTGCCTCGCATGGACATAACATCGAGTGATTGCGTAACGGGCATCCAGTTTACTGTTCATATCGATTTGG
>NW_013529949.1:0-1187 GCF_000836235.2 Papilio xuthus
AAAGCTTAAAAGCTAACAACCAAGTAAATGGACGTGTAGACTGAAACTCATAAATAACAAACGTCGTTAATAAACCATCCTAAAACAGTAACAAAAGTATGTAAAAATAAGCCTTTATAGCGTTGGAGCTTACAATTTATTTGAAGCATTAGCCGAATATGAGGAAACTTTTTTAATCAAACGTTTTCGTCCGTTTTTTCACGTGAAACAAACTGTTACTTGAACATTGCGGAACTAAATTTTTTAAGCGGGATCGTGAGAAATGCATTCTTAAACCTTGTTAATTTGTAAATGTTTTTCAATAAATGAGAAAATATTTATCTTAATCTTAAAGGCTTTAACAGTAGTAGAGTTACAAAGCAGTGATCGTCGTAGAACAAAAAGGAAAGTTCAACCAAAGGTGTACCGAACCGCAAAGAAGTCTTACTTCTTTTGAATTTTACTCCAACAGTACTTGAGGTATTAAAGGCTTTAACAATACAGTATTAAAAAAAAACTTAATTAAAAAAAAAAAACTTTTCTCGTAACTAAAAAAACATGTCTGCATAATTAATACACGATTACCTAACTTGGCTTTAAGCGCATTATTGCAGTGTAAATCTATCTTAATTATTTGAGAGCTGCAATCTGACTTTGTAGTTTGGAACTATTCATCCTAGATGGGTTAAGTTTAACAATTTAGACGAAGCACTTTATGATAGCATACACTATTCAATCTGTTATGTCTTGTTAAAGTTCCTTAATACACTATTTCATTAAGACGCGGGAGCTGAATTGTTGGGAATCTAACAAGCTAGAATTTAATTACACGAAAGAAATCACATCGCTTCTAAATTAATTATTTAAATAAATAACGCTGTATTTTGCAACTTATTTCATCATTCGTAATGTTTTTATTTTAAAGCAATTAACAATAACAATGTTTTGTAGATACTTATTAATTCATCATCAGCTCACTATTCCTCTACACTAAGTTAGGGGCGACCACGCCATAGTCAACCACGCTGGCCCATGCGGGTTGGTTGACTTCACACATATCTTTGAATTTCTTCTTAGATATGTTGCAGGTTGCATCAAGATGTTTTCCTTTACCGTAAGAACTTCGGATAATTGTGCATATGTAAATCGGAAATCGAAAAACACATTGGTACATGGCGGGATTCGAACCCAGGACCTGCAGATTACAG
>NW_013529950.1:0-606 GCF_000836235.2 Papilio xuthus
TTTCTTACTATACTGTGAAATAAATACAAAACCACTATTCTATTCGTCTTAGTTTGTTGTGAGGTAGGTTTTCATGATGATGCTGACCTCTGTTATCAGAGCTTGAAAAAAATCGAGGCCTATATAAGTTTAAGATTTCTAAACGTATAAATATACTAGCTGTCGCCCGCGACACCGTCGGCGTGGATATATTATACAAGAAAACTTAATATTAGTAAGTTAAAGTAAAAGCAGTTCTTCAAGGCATAAATTTGAAAAAAATAAAAAATCTAATAAATAGTATCTATGTCCTCTTCTGGCTCTAAGCTACCACCTCACTAATTTTCAGCCATATCGGTAAAGCCACTCTTGAGTTATAAATAGTGTAACTAACACAACTTTCTTTTATATATATAATATAGGTTGTTCAAAGTTTAGATTAAACTTTTTATGTTACTGTAGCTACTTATAAGAAGTCCATTAACGTCCGAATCAAAAGAAAACTTGATATTTTTCTAGATGTGCACACTTGTACGTTTACTCCGCCTTTTTCATGTATCCCAGTGGACATGATCCCTTAGGAGCGCACTTCTAGGGACGCAGTCGGGGCACTCACTCGAGTAATTC
>NW_013529952.1:0-731 GCF_000836235.2 Papilio xuthus
CCGTGTGCTAACAACAACCAGAAGACGGATGATATTAACAAGCAATGTAAATGATGTAATAATTTTTATTGTTTATTTGTCGTAACAATAATAAAGGTGGATTGATGCGACGTACGGTCTAAACAACATTCGATAGCGGAATTATTACTAATGATTTGGAGAATTCTGATAACATCATGACTTATTGAATGACATAATAAGTACAGTCAGCGTCATATAGATCGGCACAGACAAGATATGCAAATATATAGGTACACCAAAAGTATTCAATTATATCGGTACAACAAATGTCCTCAAAATAATAGATACATTCACCCTGCTCAAATACATCGGTACATACACAGCGTCAAATATATGAGTACATGCAAGATGCTCATAAATATCGTAGCAGCCACAGCGTCATAAGTAACGAAGCAGTCAAGGTGCGCAAAAACATCGGTACATTTGACAAAATTGAACTCTATCTCTATATACTTGTGATACAATTTGGAATAAACTACTTCTGTTACATTCATTTGACACTTTGCATCAAACCATTTTTCAAAATTTACTAAAAGTGTTCGACGCGGATGACAGATATTAGGTAGATAAAACCAACATCAAATTTAAGTTTGTCATCATATATGCTAGTTTGGTCTCGTGGCCTTACCGTTCGCCGCCGTTGGTACGTAAGGTCGGCGGTTCAAATCCTAAGCCACTTTTTTTTTTTTGATATTTAAACTTTTTAATTT
>NW_013529953.1:0-190 GCF_000836235.2 Papilio xuthus
TGAAATTTTATCAGTAATTACGAAAGACTTAGTGAATTTTGAATCCTTACTATAAAAACCCCTTTAAAATTATCAAATTTGTTAAATTGAAGCGATTCTAAAACATCCGCTCGATTGCGCAGAAATGAATAAAATTCATTTAGATTAGGAGAATCAGATAAGGAATTTCTGTGCTCTTCCCATTTACGAC
>NW_013529953.1:318-509 GCF_000836235.2 Papilio xuthus
CGTAGTGATTGATGGGATTCTTTAGTAAGAGCTTGAAACGAGAATAAAGATTTTAAATGATTATTTACTAATAGCCTAGTATTATCGTACCTATTGCAAAGCATTTCCCATGCTATCTTATAATTATCTGCCGAAAAAGAAATTGATTTTATAACCACAGTGGCGCCATCTGTTAGCGAAGAACGTAAATA
>NW_013529954.1:0-814 GCF_000836235.2 Papilio xuthus
ATCAGTATCAGTAAAAGGTAAAAGTAAAAGTGTTATTTTTACCGGTACAAGTTTAACAAACATGTGTAATAAACAAATTACATGTCAATAGCATCGCTTTATCTCCTTCATTTTTGTTTGAAATAGAAAAGTACTTTAACGGTCAAACTCAGTCCAAGGCAATATCAAAAAGTACCTAATAACTACGGCGATAGAGTTTAATTACATGTGCTTCGATATTAAAATTGAAAAGTTAAAAAAAAAAAAATAGTTGCTTGGGATTTGAACCGCCGAACTTTCGTACCAACGGCGGCGAACGGTAAGGCCACGAGACCAAACTAGCATATATGATGACAAACTTAAATTTGATGTTGGTTTTATCTACCTAATATTTGTCATCTGCGTCGAACACTTTTAGTAAATTTTGAAAAATGGTTTGATGCAAAGTGTCAAATGAATGTAACAGAAGTAGTTTATTCCAAATTGTATCACAAGTATATAGAGATAGAGTTAAATTTTGTCAAATGTACCGATATTTTTGCGCACCTTGACTGCTTCGTTACTTATGACGCTGTGGCTGCTACGATATTTATGAGCATCTTGCATGTACTCATATATTTGACGCTGTGTATGTACCGATGTATTTGAGCAGGGTGAATGTATCTATTATTTTGAGGACTTTTGTTGTACCGATATAATTGATTACTTTTGATGTACTTGATATTTGCATATCTTGTCTGTGACGATCTATATGACGCTGACTGTACATAGAATTTGGTATATCCATTTATTTTTGTATTGTAAAACTTTATTTGATGTGATAAATATAGGACTG
>NW_013529955.1:0-1016 GCF_000836235.2 Papilio xuthus
TAAAACTTAAGTGTAGTGTTAATAATAATTTTATTTCTTTTAGATAATAAAATATCTTTTTTTTTAAAAAGGGATTTTTAAATACCCGTATAACATTTTGGTGGCAGCTCAAAGGGATCATGTCTGGTCCTCGGTACGTCTCCCGTGTGTAAAACTCGTAAAATCTAAAAGTGTGTCCAAAAATCCGAGTGCATCAAAGTTGTGTCAAATCCAATAATCATAAAAGTATAAGACACAACAATCCGCGACGAACTCTAACTCAGTGTTCCGCTCCAAAAGAAGAGCATCTAACTACAAAACCATCGGCGCCGTGTCGCCGTGTCGAACAACGTAGTCGTCAAAGCCGAGCCTTACAGGGGCTCCGCACCTCTCAGCAGGTGTCTTCGACGGCGATCCAAGTAACTGACGTCACATCGCTACACGTCAAGGTCCTGTGTTCCAGAATGAACCTTCCAATCCTTCAAATCCTGTAAGTGAAGACAACTATTTCTATTGTGTTAAGTGAATCAAGAATCATAAAAGTGCATATAATTGTAGCGTCGTAGTTTTACGAATAAGCAACGAGACCTTCGTTATCTTATATAATTAGCAACCTTGCCAATTCCTGAGCAAAGCGTCCACACTATCGTATTTCTAAGTACATAACCTTTTATATTATCATTAACTATGGCGACTAGCAAGAAAGATAACAAACCAGAATCCGAAGAAATCTCTATAGCCTTTTTACTCAAATTCATTAAACCCTATGATGGGTCAAGAGAAAAATTAAACGCGTTTATAAATAATGTTAATAACGCCTTCTCATTAGCTGTTTCTAGCCAACACGATTTATTATTTAAGTACACATTATGCCAATTAGAAGGTAAAGCAGAAGCTGCATGTTCAATTAAGGACTTTGAAAATTGGATAACGCTCAGGGAATTTTTAAAAAATCAATTCGGAGAAAGGAAACATTACGCTCATCTCCTAACCGATCTCCAAGAATGTAAACAGAACACAAACGAAACGGTAACTCA
>NW_013529956.1:0-617 GCF_000836235.2 Papilio xuthus
CACATTTTTACTCCACCTTATCATCCATCGTCGAACGGGTTAGCCGAAAACGCGGTTAAAACACTTAAGAGGATTATTAAAAAAGCGTTGCAAGAGAAGCGGGACATAAACAGGGCTCTGTGGTCATTTTTGCTTTATTACCGGAACGTGGAACACTGTACGACTGGCGAGAGCCCGGCGATGCTTTTACTCGGTAGACCGATACGTACCCGTCTTGATGCAATTAGACCGGATCGGGAGGGCCAAGTGCGTTGCGCACAACAACGCCAGCAGGTGGCGGCCGGCGGGGTGCACAGGACTTTCGACAAGTCCGATACGGTATGGTATAGGCAGTACCTGAAAGGAGAGAAATGGATTCCGGGGCAGGTAGTAGAGGTTCTGGGGAGCAGTAATTTTAAGGTGAGAGGATCCGACGGTGGCGTAGTGCACAGGCACATCGATCAGTTGCGTAGGAGACCAAGCGAGGGCAGGCAATCGCTTGCGTCTGCCCCGCCGGAATTAGGCGAACAGCCAGTCAGTGCGAACGCTCAAGGATCAAACACCGGTATCGCGGGATCGGAGGAGGACTATTCGGAGGGGCCGGCGCGAGCGGGGGCGCCGCGCGTGGCCGAGCCGCC
>NW_013529957.1:0-1623 GCF_000836235.2 Papilio xuthus
GATAGTATTGATGGATGTAAGTGTGTGGGTGTGTGTTTATGTCAGTGTGTGTGTATCCGCCACAACTATAAACTCAAGTTTTGTGTATCTTGAATTTTTGGTTTTTAAAACAGACCATTTCCTCTCTGACATTGTAATTAATGAAATTTATAGCGTATTTATTTTTACTGTGAATAAAATGTAGATTTAAACAATGCCCAAAGCACAAAAGATGAATCACAGATTTAAATTATAATTATTCCTTTAACAAAGAGATATGTTCTAGGTCAACGAATATCTATGTTAGTTTTAGGTAAGCGATAAATAAATGAAGTTGTCAGTATACCTGTGGTAATGTGATACATATAGTCATCCCGCTCATGCAATTTGAAAGTAACAAAGACAACTATATGTTTCTGTAGATTTTTGAGCAAACTCATGGCCATCAATAATAGGTATTTTTCCTTAATCGATCAATTAACTTTGTATGACATTATTAATTTAACTACTCAAGTCGTATAACGAATTCCAGTTCATTTAATCCAATGTTAGATCGACAGAGTCCGAATAACTCCGCCTATCTAACCGAAACATCTTAGGGTAGATGTAATTGAATTGTCGTAAAAGAGACATCAAAGTGCTCGTCCCTAAAGTTTCAATGTCGGACATAAGTAGCCCACTCCTTGTAAATAATTGTAAATAATTATCTTAACTTGTCTAATTAATCAAATTAAACAAGTGACATTCATTAGTCACCTGAAATGTTATGCTACGATAGCTTTATTGTATATAATAATACAACTAGCTATCGCCCGCGACTCCGTCCGTATAGGATTAAAAAACTGAATTAGTAGACTATGTGTTCTTCCAGACTATATACAATTGTGCTAAATTTCATTAAGATCCGTTGAGCCGTTTCGTAGACACATTCTAACAAACATCCTCCATCCATCTAAACTTTCGCATATTAATATCAGTAAGATTTAAGAAATAAAATTGCAAATATCTCGAATGAAAAGCATGTTTTAGACATACATAAGAAAAAAAAAAACAAAAGCTCTGTCAAGCCGGTTTTGACATAACAATGTAATTGGTACATTCTCTCTTAATGTAAAATTAATCATGCATTTTTTGTAATGTAAATAGTGTATGATTAATTCACGGACGCATAAATGATAGTAATTAGCCCAGTTTCGTTTAACAAATGAATATATTTTTCATATAAAATTTAAGAAAACAATGAGCTTCATTTAATATTAATTTTATCATAATCTCATAATTTAACTCATTTGCTAGCTATTGTTTCGACCGCGCGTGGCGATGTTTTTGTAAATCCACCTGGCAACATAAATATGAAAATTATTACCGCATTTCCGAAACTCTTGGTATCAAAACAACTTTGTTTTTTTCCTTAAAAAGTGTAACTAAGACTTCGTATCTTATTCTTATAAACTATTTCATTATCTGTAACGAAATTGCTTCTAAATTGACAACAAAGAGATTTTACATGATAGCCGCAATATTTTGTTAGTATGCAGCGTTGGTTGAATACTTTGGCCATATTTTGTATCTTACTATTTGTAATGTAGGTACCTAGAAAATAGTCTTGTATAAAGTACCTTATTCAACTGCATACTTTTGTAC
>NW_013529959.1:0-198 GCF_000836235.2 Papilio xuthus
AGGTATGAAAAATAACGATAGTGTAAAATATGAATATTTTATATCAGTAACGATAATTAGGTTTTTTTTTTTTTTTTATTTTTTATTTATTATACAAAAACTTCACATAACAAATTAAACATCGGTTAGACAGTAGTACTAAAAACCCACAGGGTTTAGGTGTACTTACTGGTCGCTTATTAATTTATAAGATCAGCA
>NW_013529959.1:462-656 GCF_000836235.2 Papilio xuthus
TCGCATACCATAGGCATTATTATAAGTGGGTAATTTATATTTGGGAGAATTAGGTAGATTTCGTAACTGATTTGGCCTTAGATTTTGTTTTAATTGTGGTAAGTTATTTATTTCATCACAAATGGTATGTAATTTAGTTTTTTTATGAATATCTAAAATTTTACAGTAATGAAAAATTTTCTGATCATTGTATG
>NW_013529960.1:0-1140 GCF_000836235.2 Papilio xuthus
AATAAAAATGTAAAAGAATGTAGAAAAATCATGTCCATGCAAAACTTTTATATTTCAACTTGTACAGTCAGCGTCATATAGATCGTCACAGACAAGATATGCAAATATATAGGTACAACAAAAGTATTCAATTATATCGGTACAACAAAAGTCCTCAAAATAATAGATACATTCACCCTGCTCAAATACATCGGTACATACACAGCGTCAAATATATGAGTACATGCAAGATGCTCATAAATATCGTAGCAGCCACAGCGTCATAAGTAACGAAGCAGTCAAGGTGCGCAAAAATATCGGTACATTTGACAAAATTGAACTCTATCTCTATATACTTGTGATACAATTTGGAATAAACTACTTCTGTTACATTCATTTGACACTTTGCATCAAACCATTTTTCAAAATTTACTAAAAGTGTTCGACGCGGATGACAGATATTAAGTAGATAAAACCAACATCAAATTTAAGTTTGTCATCATATATGCTAGTTTGGTCTCGTGACCTTACCGTTCGCCGCCGTTGGTACGTAAGGTCGGCGGTTCAAATCCCAAGCCACTATTTTTTTTTATATTTAAACTTTTTAATTTTAATATCGAAGCACATGTAATTCAACTTTATCGCCGTAGTTATTAGGAACTTTTTGATATTGCTTTGGACTAATGAGTTTGACCGTTAAAGTACTTCTCTATTTCAAACAAAAATGAAGGAGATAAAGCGATGCTATTGGCATGTAATTTGTTTATTACTCATGTTTGTTAAACTTGTACCGGTAAAAATAACACTTTTACCTTTACCTTTTACTGATACTGATTATATTTAAGAAAGAAAGAAAAAAAACTGAATGTCAATATCCAAACTACATCAAATTTTTGGTCGATTGCAATAAACATTCCAGTGTGCGTGGGCGCGCACACATATGTAGATAACACTTGTACGTATAGTTTCCGCGCGTACCATTCTTAAAACCCGCAAAGACAATCCACGCTCCGCCCACTCACTTCACCCGCGATGGTCTAACCTAATTGTTGTTAACGTTATTTAAATTTCTTTCTACCCGACAGCGAAAATTATGAAAAAAAATTGTCGAGCAAAATTTTACATTACCAAATTTTTACTGGTTATGAAAAAATAACTCCG
>NW_013529961.1:0-600 GCF_000836235.2 Papilio xuthus
TTGGACTGAGTTTGACCGTTAAAGTACTTTTCTATTTCAAACAAAAATGAAGGAGATAAAGCGATACTATTGACATGTAATTTGTTTATTACTCATGTTTGTTAAATTTGTACCGGTAAAAATAACACTTTTACTTTTACCTTTTACTGATACTGATTATTTAAGAAACAAAGAAAAAAAACTGAATGTCAATATCCAAACTACATCAAATTTTTGGTCGATTGCAATAAACAATCCAGTGTGCGTGGGCGCGCACACATATGTAGATAACACTTGTACGTATAGTTTCCGCGCGTACCATTCTTAAAACCCGCAAAGACAATCCACGCTCCGCCCACTCACTTCACCGGCGATGGTCTGACCTAATTGTTGTTAACTTTATTTAAATTTCTTTCTACCCGACAGCGAAAATTATAAAAAAAAATTGTCGAGCAAAATTTTACATTACCAAATTTTTACTGGTTATGAAAAAATAACCCCGTGATTGATAAAATGAAAAAAAAGTAGTCTGAGATTCGAACCGGTAAACTTACATTTTACGGCAAACATACTAGAATACTGCGCCAAACTAGTATATATTGTGACAAGGCAAAATTTGAT
>NW_013529962.1:0-190 GCF_000836235.2 Papilio xuthus
ATCCCCATCACATCCATCTAAACATTCGCATTTATAATATTAGTAAGTTAAATAAAAAGCAGCTTGTAGTGTATGCATAAACGTAGTGTTGTTTGTCTCGAGCGTACACGCCATAAGTACATGCCGGAGAGAGGGGACGTCAGTCGATGTCAGACCTTTGAGCCGGCAACACGTGTCGGTACGTGAACGA
>NW_013529962.1:447-1021 GCF_000836235.2 Papilio xuthus
GTTACTAGCCGTGAATGTTTTAAAAACGGTTCGGAATGTAAACTTAACCAATTGAATATCGAAATAAGATCACAATATTTGACTATCAGAAAAACAGATTCATTGCTGTGCTCGTCCGTCTAAGTTGTCAACTACAAAGTGCACTACGATGTCACAACGAAATACATGTGCAAGCGACAAATTAATTCCGGTCTATTGATGAAGCAGGAAATGAATAATGATTAAGAAAAGAAAATATCGAACATTTACAATGATAAAATAAACATTACTACGAGGGTAGTATATCCACGACATGTACATATATTGTCATGATTTCGACCAAAATCAATAATCAAATGCATTTTTAAGACTGTCTTCGACCGATGGTTGACAAATAGTGTGTAGATGGATAATAGCATTCGGCGATGTTAATCTCGGTCAACCTTATGTGTATACATAACTTCAATAACATAGGTACAGTCACCTCCAATAAAGGTCAGCGATGGAGAAATTGCAAAGAATGCAAAGAAAAAAAAAGAACTCGGCTTGTACGATCGCATGTATTCTCCATATTCCTTTATCCCTCCAAAACGTG
>NW_013529963.1:0-974 GCF_000836235.2 Papilio xuthus
GTACTAGCTCACATATCGCAGTTTGACACAAGACTTCAACGTTTGGCTTTTACTACGAACATCGTGTCGCGAGAAAAATTACAACAAGAGTTAAATGCATTCTCTCAATTAAAACGCAAGTTAAATACCAGCGCCGAGTCATCGAGTGCACTTGATTTTAAACGAGCGAAGTTAACTCTCAAGTGCTTCAATTGTGGAAAGACCGGCCATAAGCGAGTAGAATGTAGAAGCAAGATGATCGACGTGAAAGGAAGACCTACGACACCGAAGCTGTCAAGCCCAGTGATGCAGCAGCCTACTCTAAGACCGTTGGTGTGCTACAAATGTGGCAAAACAGGCCACATCGCCGTGCGGTGTACCAGCGGCGGCAGCGGCGGTGGCAGCGGCGGCGGGTCGAGCGACGGAGGCGCCGGCGCGTCTCGAGGGGAGCGACGTGTTGATTGATGTATTCGTCGTGCAACCACCGTCGTGCACATTACAACATAAAGGTTCACTGATTTACTTTACTTATGATTCTGGCGCTGAATGCTCGTTAGTTAAAGAAAGTTTTGCATCCAAATTTAGTGGTAAACGGTTTACTAATGTTGTTGCTATGACCGGTATGGGTCATTCTCGAGTGTTCAGTACCGAACAGATTTTGTCTTGTGTTAAAATTAACGATCACCATCTCGAAGTTTTATTACATGTTTTGCCCGATAATTACCTTCAGAGTGACGTCATGTTAGGTCGCGAGATATTAAAACAGGGTTTTGCTATGAACCTGATATCGACTGAGCTTTGTTTATCAAAAATTGTTTACGTAAATTCGATGCATAGCGATAAGGCAGGTACTCAAGATTTAACAATCGTTGTTACGGACGTAGTAGGTATTGACAAGTTAAAACTTATGCAAACATTAGATCAGTTTTTAGATTTCTTTATCACCGGTTTGCCTACGACTCGTGTAAACACCGGCGAGCTTAAAGTTAGGTTAG
>NW_013529965.1:0-756 GCF_000836235.2 Papilio xuthus
CTTTTTGCCACGACTCCCTCCGTTTTGGATTAACAAAACACATCTAACATATAAGATCGTATCATGTACAGTCAGCGTCATATAGATCGTCACAGACAAGATATGCAAATATATAGGTACACCAAAAGTAATCAATTATATCGGTACAACAAAAGTCCTCAAAATAATAGATACATTCACCCTGCTCAAATACATCGGTACATACACAGCGTCAAATATATGAGTACATGCAAGATGCTCATAAATATCGTAGCAGCCACAGCGTCATAAGTAACGAAGCAGTCAAGGTGCGCAAAAATATCGGTACATTTGACAAAATTTAACTCTATCTCTATATACTTGTGATACAATTTGGAATAAACTACTTCTGTTACATTCATTTGACACTTTGTATTAACATTAAAGGTTGTCCGGAAAATTCGTTCTGATTTTCGATATAAAGCTTACAATAGACTGTAGCTGAAGTGGATTCATTTTCGGATTTCCACCATTATCAAACGTCACAAAAATTTCTATATTGTGAATAATTTCATTTCATTGGTTGAGATAAAAACTAATTTTTAAAATTTTAGCCAAAAATAAAAGACGTTTTAGGTATAGAGTCGTACCAATATAATTTAAAAACATTTCCAAAAATTTAAGTGAACAGGGTTTCAATTTTCCTTATAAAGCGGCACGAACTTACTGGGTAACCCAATATTTTTCTTCTCCTGTCATAACGCTTAAATATATTATAAAAGTTTGTCACGCCGAATA
>NW_013529967.1:0-587 GCF_000836235.2 Papilio xuthus
GATATTTTATGTACGTAAATAAATCTTATTCCATATTTACGTTAAAATGTTGCTAAATGTTTTTGTATTCGTAATTACTTAGTAAAAGTCAATGAAATGAAAGTTCGCTTTGAAATTGTATAGAAGTTCTAAATAACATAAAAGGTAATGCTTTATAAAACCGAATCAAGCCAAATTTCCATTACATATGTCTTAAACGATAGGGAATATTCTTACACTGTTTTGGAAGTTTTTTTTTGGAGTCGTAACTTAAGTTGAAAAAAAAACCAAGAAAACTACATAGGGTAAGTTAAGTTTGGAACAATAGAAAAGCGCAGGATAAGTAAAGCTAGGTTTATAACATGTAATAAAACACCAAAAGCAAACTGGAAAGGTTAGGTTTGGAACATTTTTAATACCATAAAAAAACATCGAAAAAGCGAAAATATTTTCTATTATAACATGTGATTTTATAAAAATTGTGAGTGTCAGCATACCTGTTACAAAACTGAAAACATATGAAACAATTTTAATATCTTAATTAAATAAATTAAGACCCCGAAAAAAAATCTTCATAGCAATATATTCATCTTCAGCAATCTTCATAG
>NW_013529968.1:0-318 GCF_000836235.2 Papilio xuthus
AAGTGAGTGGCCAAAGATGCCATCTTCCGAATCCACTTGCCATTACAACGCATCACAACTATTAACTCCAGCTGGATTGAATCGCGAGTCAGGTTTTCGATCTTTAATAAATAAATTTTCTAACTTCAATCGTCTTATAAGAGTAATGTCATATGTGCAACGTTTTGTATATAATCTTAAAAACAAAAATAAACAAACCGGTTTACCTACTAAGGATGAATTAGATCAAGCCTTAAAAAGCGTAATGCAGAACGCTCAAATTGATATGTTTCCCGACGAATACGTTTTGTTAAAAAAGGGTAAATCGTTACCTCGTAA
>NW_013529968.1:480-674 GCF_000836235.2 Papilio xuthus
CACGCAGGACCTCAACTGCTCTTAGCAAATATACGTCAATTATATTGGCCCTTAGGGGGCAGAAATCTTTCTAGAATAATCGTAAGAAATTGCTTAAGATGTTTCAGGTATAAAAATACAACTATACAACCTGTCATGGGACAATTACCAATTTCTCGAACCAACTTAGAATTTCCATTTTTACATTGCAGTGT
>NW_013529969.1:0-546 GCF_000836235.2 Papilio xuthus
ATATCGTTTTACGTGTAATGTAAAGCTAACGAAGTAATTCTATATTGTAAATATACTTCGAGAATGGTGTGGCTTATTCTAAAACTGATAATGACCTAACGACAAAGAAATATTGTGACATTAGTTATGTAATCTCAACTAAATTATATACAACTCAAATTAAGTGAAAACTAATTTATATTTTTTTTTTATTTATTATACAAAAACTTCACATAAACAAATTAAACATCGGTTAGACAGTAGTACTAAAAACCCACAGGGTTTAGGTGTACTTACTGGTCGCTTATTAATTTATAAGATCAGCAAATTTAACAAATACAGACGTTATTAACCATTTCACAATTATATAATATATAAACAAAAAGAACAGAGATTAAACGGTTTTTTCAGACTATAGTAGAAAGACAAAAAAGCGAAACAAAAGAAAAGTAGATATATAAAACAATTGATTGTTAAGTTGCAATAAATATAAGCTATTTAATTAGAAGTGCCGATTTCAAAATTCTTTTACATTTTTCTGGTTTCTTAACGATTTGGTCATGCACG
>NW_013529970.1:0-1329 GCF_000836235.2 Papilio xuthus
GTTTTTACTAAACTAAAATGGAACCTATTTAATTTTGACGCATTTTATGATTTTAATTCATATAACTATCTACAAATATATGTATTTTTTTATATCATAAGGTGGCAAACGAGCGAGCGGCCACCGAGAAATCGCTGAAATAGCGAAGTGACCGTTGCCCATAGACATACGCAATTGCATATGCGTTGCCTACCTTTAATCGACGGAGAAGAATATGCACAGAAAGAAAAAATATTTTCCCTTTCCATGCATCCTCTCATCCGGAAAGTCCATTTCCACTTCCCATCCTTTCCTTATAAGAAAAGGATGGGAAGGGAAAAAGGACTAAATTAGGCCTCCGGGACGCACATTCATTAGACGAAACGCGGAATAGCTTCCACTTGACGCCTGTCTTCTGTGTGGTCGTGGTATTTCACCGGGCGAGTCGGACCAATTCATGCGAAGATGTTAAAGCGGGCTCTACCACTGCTAAAATATGATACACTAATTATATTATTGATAAAACGCAATTCTTTTTTTATTATAAAATTTGTATATACGTGACAAAATAAATTAAAACAAAACCTCGGCACTAATTCGCCTTAACTACGTAATTATTATCTCTCATAATATGTTTAAAGAATTTTTCCATTGCGATATTTACAATATTCTGCGAATAGCCTAGCAATTGTCATAATTACTTTTCCTGTTTCCAATCTGACGACCTCCAGAATAGACCTGATTTCCTCTACAATTACTTTTGATTACCATTGTCGCAAAACTTCACACATCTTACTTATATTATAAATGCGAAAGTTTAAACAGATGGATGTTTCTAACAAGGTATCCCAGCACAGCTCCAGGGTACTTGATGAGAGACATAGATGTAGAACATAGTCTGGAAGAACACATACGCTACTTATGTTTCTTCAGGCGGACGGAGTCGCCGGCTACTATATTCACATCTGTGTTGTATGACAACATGTTTCATACATGGAACGTGTTAGAAACAAAGTTCTCTATAAATCTAACTATATTAAAAACTAACGAGTTTGCATCTTCATATATATATATATATATATATATATATATATATATATATATATATAAGAAAATCTGTTGTGCTCTTTGTGGTCTATTATTATTAAGTACTAGTTCTCGCATGCGACTCCGTACGTAAGGAATTAAGTAAAATTATTAGGTTAAGTGTTCTTCCAGGCTATGTTCTACATCTGTGCTAAATCATCAAGATCCTTTGAGCCGTTCAAGAGATATCTAACAATGCTCCATCCATCTATCCATCCAAACTCTCGCATTTATTACATTAGTAAGATAAGTTCTCTGTATTTT
>NW_013529971.1:0-1149 GCF_000836235.2 Papilio xuthus
TATGTAAATGTGAAATGTACAAACTGTTACGTCATTATATCTTTGTGGAAATAAAAATATATTTAAAATACTCTTTCAGCTTTTCATATTTCCACATGCTTGATATATGAAAGTATTCTCAACTTTAGTTATAATTATTTAAAACCTTTCGCCTCAACTACATTTATGAAAAAATACTATCTGTCACCCTTGCCTAGGTCCGCGCGGAATTTAAAAAAAATCGTAATAACTAGCCGATATATTTTACCAGATTATGTTCTATATCTGTGCCAAATTTTATCAATATCCGTTGTACCGTTCCAGAGATACCTTCTAACAAACATCCACCTAAACTTTCGCATTTATATTATTAGTAAGATTATTGTCATGACGTTTCTTTGTTCAATTTTCTTTATTTTTTCTTCAAATACGACTAAAAAAGATGATATAACTGATGTACTGTTGTAGGTTCGAATAGCTTTCAAAGAAATTTTTAGGCAGCATAGTCAAATCAATATGTGAGGCAAGTCACGGCCGCTCGACGTAGAGGTGCCAAAACTCCACTACCACAATACAAATGATTCACGATGTCTCATTTTTGGTGAACATATTTTATATAAAGATCGTCATATCCTGACTGACAAATTGGTGATGTTTTTTATTTATATAGGATTGTATGTATACGTAAATTCCATTGTGACTGCCTACAACCTGAACTGATTTAACAATTGAGTCATTCGATTCGTTCCCCTGAGTGTCGTAGACCTACAGACAATCTTTTTTATAAGAAATACTGTTATTTACTCTTTTATTTATTAAGAAAAGTTCAGTGAAAATTGATCCAATTTCAGTAAGGTTTCTCTTACAGGCATATAATGACGTGAAAACTACACAAATGACACCATTAGCAATAAAAAAGAAAGTAACTCATTACATCCTTTATAGTGTTGTATCAATAGAATTATTTGTCATATGTCTGGTTACAACCACACATAAACGTAGACAATAACAGCTATTATTTTCAATAAATGACAACTAACAAAGTGGTCCTCGTATTTGTTTTCTATAACAGGAACTGGAGAAGTTCCATCCATTTATACTTTTTGAAAAAACTCAATCTTAAATATGTCTCATTCAGGCCGTATTATAAAAGATTATTGCACTTGGGTC
>NW_013529974.1:0-2701 GCF_000836235.2 Papilio xuthus
CCCCCCCCCCCCCATCCCCCCGGGGGCACGGAGTATGCATAAAACATTCCCCCTCTGAAAAAAAAAATTAAATACACTATCGTCTTTGGTCACTGGCTGGTCCAATATCTTGCTATACCAAAAATAAAGAAGGTTAGAACCTAAAAGGATGAGGACCAGTCTTATGTATAAAAGTCTATAGCTTTCCACTCTTCAACACCATCCATCTTCTTACTAATATTACTCGTATAAATGCGAATGTTTGTATGGATGGATGTTTGTTTGAAGGTATCTCTAGAACGACTGCATGGGACTAGCTGAAATTAAGCGTTGATATAGAATACACTCTGAGAGAAGACATTCGCTACTAATTAAGTTTTTTTTTTCCTGCAGAAGTTAAAAAAAATCCAAACAAATACAGTTAAAGCACGTGTTAAACTCATCCATTCAAGTTGGTTGAAAAGATATTTTACTGTTGCGCATTAAAATTCTGTACACGTAGACGTTAAAGGACGACATGAGATCTGATTTTAAATAGCCGTGCGACGTAACATCTGAAACATACATAAATCCAAGGCGAGTCTAAACCGACCGCTATAAATCTCAAACTGTACGTAGAATATTCATGAGATATAGTTATAAGCTGTATTGTATGAGACTATGCTGATAAGAACCTGACTGATGTTAAGTAAAAATAGATAGAAATATTTCATTTTAACAAGAAAAAAAGAAAGAATAGGCCGGGAGTACAAAGTTAGTGACGACGGCGGAGTAGTTTTAACAGTGGTAGAGCCCGCTTTAACATCTTCGCACGAATCGGCCCGGCTCGCCCGGTGAAATACCACGACCACACAGAAGACAGGCGTGAAGTGGAAGCAATTCCGCGTTTCGTCTGATGAGTGTGCGTCCCGGAGGCCGAATTTAGTCCTCTTTCCCTTCCCACTTTTTCCTTATAAGGAAAGGATGGGAAGTGGAAGTGGACTTTCCGGATGAGAGGATGCATGGAAAGGGAATATATTTTCTTTCTGTGCATCCTCTCCTCCGTCGATGAAAGGTAAGCAACGCATATGCAACTGCGTATGTCTATGGGCAACGGTCACTTCGCTACATCAGCGATTTCAGGTGGCCGCTCGCTCGTTTGCCACCTTATGTTATATAAAAAAAAAAAGTCCCCGCTCCCGCTCGCTCCGTGTCCGCTGTCCTAAGGTCTTGGAGCAAATACAAATATTATTTTACGAGTTTTAAAAATAAAACAAATAAATTTCTATATAAGACAAACTAATTGTGAAAACTAGTAAATAAACTTGAAAAAATGTAACAAATCGTTTAGGTAAAAATGGAAGAATGAAAGAATGGAAGCTCAATATAGCTAAGGATAAGCCACGATTATCATCAACCTTCCCTTATCCCTCCGCAGGCTCGGCACAGTATACATCTCTATCAGCCATCTCATTCTCTCACATAATCCATACATATTCTGATTAATCTTCCTCTACCTTTGTAGCCATACACATTCAATCTCATTACTTTATACTCTCTTTCTCTCTCTCTCTCTTTCTCTCTCTCATACACACGTGTACTCTATTACAGATAAACTATCTTGTATCCTACAAAAATTAGAGACTTAAACACTAAATGGTGAACCAACAGTTTTTAAAACAACAATATTTAACGCGTTATTCAGTTTTTGAAATCCAGTCGACGAGTTTGTCAGTGATAGTTTGCATGTTACTCGAGATTTATTGACGCCGCATGAGTATTGTGAAGGATTTATATTGGTAACGTCTGGTAACAACATGCCTGACATATGACTATTGATATAGAGTTTTTGATCGAACCAGGGGGGGTTAGGCAAAGAGCATTCGCTACGAAGAATATTTGTGTAAACACAAATGTTGAATACAAAATTATCGGGACAATAAACCAACATAAAGTATTAATTTCTGAATTAAAAAATGTAATACAAAAGAGTATGTGTAACACACAAAATGAAACCCGTTCGTATCCGTTTAAAGTCAATACGCGAATCCTTTGGCAAAGTACTCAAAGTCAATTAAAGGCATGCAATTATTTGCTTGTCCTTGCGCCGTTTGTGAATTGTAATCCGTTTGTTTGTAATTAGCTTTTCGGGAACAGATACGCGTTTTGAAAGCATTTAAAGCGCTTTATGTATTCTACATTAATTAAATGTACCAATATATGTTTTACAGCTATGAAAAGAAGAAAAGAGCGTCGGTGGCTCAGGGGTCAATCACTTGACTTGCAATCTGCGGGTCCTGGGTTCGAATCCCGCCATGTAACATATGTACATTTATCCGACGTTCTTACGGTGAAGGAAAACATCGTGATGCAACCTGCACATATCTGAGAAGAAATTTAAAGATATGTGTGAAGTCAACCAACCCGCACTTGGCCAGCGCGGTTGACTATGGCCTAAACATCCTTAACTTAGTGTAGGCTCCGAGCCCCTCGGGGGGACGTATAGTGAGCTGATGATGATGAAAATAGGATTTGTAGATAGATTTTACAAATCCTATCCTATAGGATTTGTAAAAAATCAACGTCGAACGTTACAGGTCATGGTAAAAGGTTGGTTTGTTTATTGTAAAATGTATTTGACATATTGTCTATTTTTTTATAGTAAGGCTCTATATTTCCGTTCCTTTAACAACTGTACAAGGTCGTTACTTCAATAAGTAAAGCTTTTTTGCTTAATTGGAGA
>NW_013529975.1:0-756 GCF_000836235.2 Papilio xuthus
TCGTGATTATTGTTTTTGACTATTAAGCATGAAATTGACAATAAAATTTAGAATGTTTTTTTATTCCTCATTTAATTTTCATCATGAAACAAAAAATGAAGCTTTTAACTAAAAATCAGAGTATTGATCATCCATTCATCCAATACCATACTATATCGATGCTCTTTAAATTTATTTTACCCTGGTACCTACGCTACGATACAAACTGCAACAATGTTGCACGTAGACTCTGGCTTACGTCACACACAATCCTTACAATACACGTCTGTACGTACGATGTGACGTTTATTATCTGAGAATGAAACAAATGAAATGAATGAAAACAATTTTTTGTATCACATAAGCTCGTCGTAGTTTTTATTCTGGATATTTAAGAATGAATCGTCAAAACAGCTGGTCTATCAATAAATTAAATAACAATTTTATTTTTTCTATCTAAAAACAACACTTGTTAGTTGCACATTAAATGTTTCTGCTGTGAAAACTAAAACAAAATGCCAACACAAAATATAAATTTTATTTTATAAAAAAAAAATACAAGAAACTAGGTGTCAACCGCGACTCCGCCCGCGTGGATGTGAAAAAAAAATATTACTAATATTTTAGTATAGCCTATGTGTTCTTCCAGACTATGACGTTCAACATCTATACCAAATTTCAGCGAGATCTATACAGCCATTCGGAAGATACATTCAAACAAACAACCTTCAAAGAAACAAACAAGATTAACAAGATCAACACGATATGGGTGTGATG
>NW_013529978.1:0-682 GCF_000836235.2 Papilio xuthus
TGTCATGACAAGTTTTTCAAACTAATTTGATTTATGATTCTGTCATAGACATTTCAGAAAAATGGGCAGGCAATAAAAGTTCCTATCTGTACCTTTAAAAACTAATCATAAATTTTTTACATGGTTTGTGAGTTCCATCATTGTAGATAAATGCAAAGAAGTCTTGTAAGTAAATGGGGTGAGATCCATATAATCACAGAAAACCAGTTTTTTTTAATAAGTTATGTAATTAGGTGAAAACCAATAATTAAATTGATTATGTTGTACATTTAAATCAATTAATTACCATTGTCATTCTGTTGCAGACGAATGAATGCACCTCTTTAAGGTCTACAGAATTATTAAATGAAGGAATCTGCTTCAGAATTACTGACTGCATGTCGCTGCAACAACTGTACAAAGTTTGTTTGTTTGAAATATTGTAATTCTAAACTAAATTTTGAAAAATAACTTATTATATGGAGTAGTTTAACCGCAAATCTAAATGATCACCATGTTGCAGGAAATGCTAGTAACTATATTAATGTCAATATTGATATATAGATGTGTAACCTATAGATTTAGTGTTTTATATTAGTTTGATGTTAATATGACAATTTTTAGAAATATGTATTAGTCTTTAATATAAAATATACACTAGCATAATAAGATTTTCTCGAAATTGGGAAATGCAGTGTATAGA
>NW_013529979.1:0-2210 GCF_000836235.2 Papilio xuthus
TAGATTTATATTAGGAATTTAATTTCATAAATTAATTTATGCAAAAACGAGTTATTTATTTAATTAAATAAATTTAAAAATAAAATTATAAGCTATATCATTGCATCTCTCTCACACGAATATTTATTGTCTGTTCTCTAAAGAGATACTGTTATAATTTAAACATATTTTATAAATAAACAAAATTAACTATCAACTTTTTATAAAAAAACTTTATTTACGTTGATGACAAATTAACCAGTTTGGGTAAACTGGGACAAGCATCTCACTGACCTCAGTCTCGTATAGATAACAGATATTAACTGTCATACGGACAAACAGACCTTTTGAAAGAGGCGCGAAAGAGAGAGGCGACCTCTTTGGTATGACCGAATTCCGAACAGATTTAACAGAGCGTAAACAGTTTTGTTTTAATTCATCACTTAATCGATATTACAATTAAAAAGTATATTTTAAATGTTAATTTAAAATAGATTAGCAATGTTCTTAATCATAACGACATAGACGAGAGAAACTAAAGCAACAAAATTAATTATTATGCACAGATTAAAAAGATAAACGTCTCCAACTATAAAAGTATTAAAAACCAATAATATTACAAGTGTCAACATAGTTTATTCATACACTCATATATGTACGTTCATATTTGATTGTAACAAATCACACGCGTCATTTTTTTCTAACTCGAATTAAAAAATAACCTCAAAATTGTTATAACAATGTACAAAAGTGTTAAATGAACACGACCGAAATTAAATACCGTATAAACGTACGTTCGTTGAATTTAAAAATTTAATTACTCAACTAAAATTGTTTTTATTTCAATCAATAATCGCGTGTTCAAAAATGGACTAAACGATTTGCATACGCAAAATAAAACATATTGATTTTATTGTTAGAGGAATAAGGTCCATAATCCTTTAGCAAAAGCCTTGAATACACGCAAAATTTAATACAAAATGCGTTTAGAAAACTGGCCGGTCGTTATGAAATATTTTATACACCGGTCGAATTAAATCGTTGAGTAACCAGGTCGTAACTGCATGCCGTTTTAGTACTTGTGTAGAGGTCATTCGGTCGATTATTGCGTGATGTGTTATGAAAGTTAGTAGCACTCTTTGTAAGTACGTGCGTACATTTAAAGAATTTTTAATAGTCTAACTTATTACAAGGGTTAATTATGTGTGCAATAATTTAAATTAATATACACTGTTTTATATTTATATAGAAACCTTTGTACTATATACATAAAATATATTTATATTCTCAAATGAAGGAAATAAAATGTTATTAGGTACTTTCCAAAATGGTCGTATTAATAATCCGCCATGTTGTTTT
This sequence comes from Papilio xuthus, assembly GCF_000836235.2. Taxonomy (NCBI): domain Eukaryota; kingdom Metazoa; phylum Arthropoda; class Insecta; order Lepidoptera; family Papilionidae; genus Papilio; species Papilio xuthus. The sequence goes on from NW_013529979.1 coordinate 1,339, forward strand.
GAATGTCAAAAACTATCATGAGTTGCTGCGATGCTAAATAGCACATGATTCGATTTATAAAAGAATACCATAAACAATGACTATACAATAGACTAATTGTTGAACATCACAATAATGTTTATAACAATGTTGAACAACAAATAGAAACATGATTCACAACAACAATGTTAGTTATTTTCTAAATATTTACTAACAAAACAATGTCTAGACATGAGTTACTTCCGAATAACCAACATGCGAATGTTTAGATGGATGGATGGATGTTTGTTTGAAGGTATCTCCAGAACGGCTGAACTGATCTCGATGAAATTTGGCATGGACATAGTCTGGAAGAACACGTAGGCAACTAATTATGTTTTTTTAATTCCGCGCGTATTTCAAGGGCGATAGTATAAAACAAGACAATATTTTGAAATATCCTTTTGTATTTTTAAAGGAAATCATGTCAGCCAATGGGTTCTTTAAGACTATTTTCTGCATCTATGCTAAATTTCATCGAGATCTTTGCAGCCATGACGGAGATACCTTCTAACATCCATCCACCTTTACATCTAAACTTACGCATTTATGATATTAGTATTTACAAATAAGAATAACGCCATCTATGTAAATTAAAAGAAACTTTATTTAATTCGATTAGAACTTTTCAAGGTTAAATTATAATAGTAACTATAACTATTATAAAACAAAGGATCTTGACAGACAGACGGACGGACAACAATGTGATCCTAAAAGGGTTCCGTTTTTTCCTATGAGGTACGGAACCCTAAAAAGTTTACATATTAAAAAGTGTACCAAAATTAATTGCACCATTAACTAGATAGAATAACAAATCGACAGTCATTTGTTTCGACAACACTCCTCGTGTAACA
>NW_013529980.1:0-5414 GCF_000836235.2 Papilio xuthus
CGCGTGTCCGCCCCCCACGTGAATCTGGTGTTCGATTCGGACGTATGGTTGGATTCTGAGGGGCTATTATTATTATTATTATTATTATTATTAATTAACTGATGTAACAGTACACTGAAATTAAACGATATTGATATCTAAATTAGACAATTACATCAAAAATTCCCCTAAAAGATAACAATAATGTAACCCGTAATGTCAGACTCTACCGATAATTCCGGCAATTTAACTCTACCACTGCGATGGACATAATAAAGTGATATTCTCGGACATTCCGCCATTTCAAAAATTCCAACCTCAATTTACAAGCACTTTGTATTCCAGTTAGTTTTTTTTGCAAACTCGTTACAGCGAAAACTAGTAGGTTAACCATATGCAATTTAAATAGTGGACATTCCGTTTGTTGATACCAACGACTATTTACAATGTAATTAACACGTTAAACGCCAAAGTAGAAATTAAAAAATCACTATACAAACTTTTTGCTGGAAATAGATACGTAATGTCGAATCTTCAAATATATCTTAGGAATCAATCAGAAGCTGGGTTCCGCAGATATTATAAAAAAACCTCATGACGTCACAGGTACCCTAGGCGGCGCTTAAATGCAGGCAGGAATCCGGTCACCGGTGACGGGAGTGGCGTTCAACGTGTTAAGAAAGGATAATGGGTCGGAATATGACCTAATGTAATTTAAAATTCCCTAATCTTTGATCATAAACCCATCTGAATTATGCAGGAGTGCTTGTTTATATTCATTGAATGCACCTATATCTTGAAGACTTCAAAAAAAAATCGTCCAAAATAAAATTTGTTACCTAACTTGTCTTTTTTTATATTATTACAGAGTAGGGTGCTTCTTTAAAATGTCAATAAATGCAACAACTATTCATTGATATTTCGGGAAATAATAAATCCATAGTCACCCTACATTTTTGAGAGCAAAAAGCGTGCAACAGATAACACTTACAAGTGCCACTTCTGAAAATGCAACCATTTTACGAAATACAATGTTTATTTTACTCTTTAGTAAGCAATGAACGTGTTTTTTTTTTCAAATTAAAAATAAATGTTTGCGACATGATTAAGAAGAGAGGGACAATTGAGACCACATAGAATTGAATACTACTGGAGATTTTTAATGAAAATTCCAAGGAAGCTAGAGACATGTGTTCTAAAAACGTTTTTTTTCGCCAATGCGTTTCTAAACTACTGGTTAAATTTTAATAACGAATATTAGGACGACAGAGTCTTGTGTCTTAAAAAAAACGATTTTTATTCGCTAATGCGATTTTTTACTACTGTATAGATTTTGATGATAATTCTTAGGACGTTAGAGGCTTATGAAATTAATTATAGAAAACTAGCGGACCCGACAGACATTGTCCTGTCTACACGTCTTTAATTCGAATATTATTTAAAATTTGACACTGCGATGGTAGCGCCGTCTGTCGGATCCAATGTAAAACATTCCAAAATCAACAACTACTAATAAATTAAAAATTAATTAAAAAAACATTGTCCAGCGGACAAAATTGTGAATCTAAACCATTCCCAGATCCCCTTGAACACACACAAAAAATTTCATCAAAATCGCTCCAGTCGTTTGAGAGAAGTTCAGTGACATACACACTCACAGAAGAATTATATATATAAAGATATTTTTCAAGTATTTCTTTTTTTAGTGTGTGTTTATCATACTAGCTATTGTGTGAACAATGACAGGTGCTTGGATCGTTTGTCATTTGTTATTTATTGATATCGACCTCTTTGCTCGTACGTTGTCTATTTTTATCCAATCATTATTGTAGAGACGTGATTTTGTGGACAATGTGATGCCCTAAATTGATACATTGTTGTATTTAATATCAAAAGTAACTAAATAAAAATGTTCAATCTTACTTATTGACTAATAATATAAATGCGAATGTTTAGATCAGTCTTTCCCAAAGTGTGCGATAACGCCACCTTGTGAGCGCTGTAGGTCTCAAGCTGCGGGTTATAGTAAAAGCTTCGTTTATTATTTTAATTTGAAGTTATAGTCGTTTTTAAATATGTGAAAATATGGGGGCGCTAAAAAAATATTTATTCTCAAAGTGGGCAGTAAACAAAATAAGTTTGGGAAGGTATCTTCAAAACGGCTGAACGGATATCTATAAAATTTGACGTGCATATAGAACATAGTCTAGGGGAACACTTAGACTACTATTTTTTTTAATTCCGTGCGGACGGAGTCAAGGGCGACCGCTAGTAAAGCTTTTCCATACTAATATTACAATGTGGAGAGATTTGTGTCTGTTTGTTTGTATTGAATAAGTTCTAAAAATACTGAACTGAGTTAAAAAATTATTTCACTGTTCGGAAGTTACACTATCCTACGGTGATATAGACTATATTTATTATTAGATTTTTGGATTCAACGCGGATGAAGTCGGGGGCAAATGCTAGTTGGTGATAAAATTACTTAGTTCTAGTAAGTTTTTATATTTCGTTTGGAATAAAAATATCTCACCGATGATCCTGATTTTTATAAATTCACAAAAAAATTAATTCCAACTAAAAAAAATCGTTATGTTTTTTTAACGTAAAGGAATGTAAAGTCATAGTTGTTGTGTAAATGTATCGTATTTGTCGGTGCAAAAGTTATACATTGGCAACATAAATCATCCCCGCGTGCCCTGTTGAATTTAAGAGGTTAAACGCGAAAACTTTTGACATGAGACAATTTTGTTGTGTTGAATATATTTTGTGTATAGATAAACCAAACGAGTCTAGAAGAATGTATTTAAAATTGAATGTTGTGTTTATTTTTTTATAGAGTATTAAAGAAATAATAAAATATAAACATTTGTGAAAATATCAGAATTGGAAATTTACGATAAAGTTCTTAGTTCTCAACTTTTTCAAAATAGCTCGAGATGATATAAAATAAATCTTGCATGCTTTAGTTTTCACTTTAAGTGTACAGGATAATTTATTTAAAAGTTTAAAAAAATATAATTTCGTTTTTCTGAAGTCCTAATTATACCCAGTCACCCCGGAAGCGGCTAAACGCTTTCACGAGTACACTCCGGTCAAAAGGTTATATGCCATGGCCGGGTAAGGGGTTGATCAATTTTTGATATTCGTATATATAATGGATGTTTTATGTAAAGAGTAGGTTATGTATATTGATAATTTTTTTATAAGTTTATAGAGACGATTTGTTACGTGATTTATTTTGTTTTGTTAAGTCGACAATATAATCTGATTGTGGTTTTCAAAGAAAAAAAATATCTGTTGGTTAGCTCGAAAACATAGGTAGAAAAATAATTTGGAAATTCGTCCCCTAATTACAGAATTTTTTTCATCCCTTAACGCTTAATTCGATGGTGTCCAGTGTGACGAACAACTAATTAAAAACAATCTACTGAACTAGTTTAGAGAAAATTACGTAAGTATGACTTTATTGAGAAAAAAAACGGTTTTTTGCTACAAACAATTTCGTCAGATTAAGGGTTAATCAGTCTTGTTCACAGTGGCTATTATTTAAAATTTTCCTTAACACTTTTGAAGGAAATTAATAAAAAATAGATTCGTACTAATTTTATAAAAGTGAATGTTTGCATAGATATATGGATGATATATACGATAGATAGATGGGATGTTTGTTATTACGTATATTAAAAACAAATGAACGGATCTCGAACTAATTTAGCACAGACGTAGAACATAGTCTGAAAGAACATAGCCTACTTGCTTAGTATTTTTTTAATTCCTTGCGGACAGAGACGCGAGCAAAACCTAGTGTAGTGTATACTCAAAAATGCCAGACTCCTTTGGGTAATCTTGAAATGTGAACTAACATTGTCCGTAATAGATACTCCATGTCTATGAACGTTAAATGGTGTGCGAAAGCATTTATTATTCCAAGTGAAGGTTCAACTAATCTCTAGAGAAATCACCAACGAATTCTACGTCAACAATTTTTTTTTGTAATACATCTTTAGGTTTGAAATTGTTCTTTGTTTAATGTCAATTTTAATTTGTCATACAATCTATCTTATCAAACTATTAAATTCAAAGATATGTGTGATATGTGTTTAACAGTGGTAGAGCCCGCTTTAACATCTTCGCACGAATTGGCCCGGTTCGCCCGGTGAAATACCACGACCACACAGAAGACAGGCGACAAGTGGAAGCAATTCCGCGTTTCGTCTGAAGAGTGTGCGTCCCGGACGCCTTATTTAGTCCTCTTTCCCTTCCCACACTTTTTCTTACAAGGAAAGGATGGGAAGTGGAAGTGGACTTTCCGGAGAAGAGGATGCATGGAAAGGGAAGATATTTTCTTCCTGTGCATCCTCCCCTCCGTCGATTAAAGGTAGGCAACGCATATGCAATTTGCGTATGTCTATGGGCAACGGTCACTTCGCTATTTCAGCGATTTCAGGTGGCCGCTCGCTCGTTTGCCACCTTATGATATAAAAAAAAAGTCAACCAACCCGCACTTGGCCAGTGTGATTGACTATGGCCTAGTCACACCTAACTTAGAGTAGGCTCCGAGCCCCTCACTGGGGACCTATAGTGAGCTGATGATGATGATGAATAATATAAATGCGAAAGTTTAGATGGATGGATGTTTGTTAGAAGATATATCCAGAATGGCTCAACGTATCTTGATGAAACTTGGCATGTAGAACATAGTCTTTAAGAACATATAGGCTGTTAATAAGTGTTTTTAATTCCGCACGGACGGAGTCGCAAGCGACAGCTAGTATGAGACAAATAACTTTATATGGTAATCATTTTGACTTGCAAAAGATGAATTAATGTTTGTTTTAATGAGAATATTATATTAGTTTTTGTTTATTAAATAAAAATATGTAATATTACGTCTTTAAGCATAACAACTATGTAGTAATGATACTAAGTAACTTATACTCTCGGCCAAAAATAATGAGTACAGTTTTGCCGTTTTCATCGAACAAAGGTTCGATTGACAAAACAATATGATAATTTTCTTTTTAGGAAAAATAGTAGTTAATTTGTTAAAAAAAATGTTATTTACTAGCAATGGCTTTTAAATCTAAACAAATGGTTGTGATGTAACAATTGTGAATTATTTAGTTTATTGTAAATTTTACATTGTTAATTTTTCGTTAAGAACAACAGAGAGTCTATAATACATTTGGAATAACCTTTTAAATTAATTTTTACCAATTGAGCGATATTTTCGAAAAAAATTACGTGTGAACCGTTTTATTGTGCTTTAAGTGTACAATACGGAAGAGCGTCAGCGTGACGCGGGCAAAAGACGAGCGCTTGAAGAGTACTCGGCACTAGTAGACTCCACCGCTTTGTGCCAACTGCCTCGTTACTTATCCACTTTGACTATGAAGAGACAGGACCTGTCGAGCATTCCTCATGTCAAAAAT
>NW_013529981.1:0-574 GCF_000836235.2 Papilio xuthus
TCGCCCTCGAGTGCGGTCACTCGCGACTCCAGCCGCCCGTTCGCCGCCAGCAGCTCTTTGCCAATGCGAGCTGTCAGCTCCAAATCCTTCTCTTTCTACAAAACGACCAATTAACATTTTAACAGTGGTAGAGCCCGCTTTAACATCTTCGCACGAATTGGCCCGGCTCGCCCGGTGAAATACCACGACCACACAGAAGACAGACGTGAAGTGGAAGCAATTCCGCGTTTCGTCTGATGAGTGTGCGTCCCGGAGGCCTAATTTAGTCCTCTTTCCCTTCCCATCCTTTTTCTTATAAGGAAAGGATGGGAAGTGGAAGTGGACTTTCCGGATGAGAGGGTGCATGGAAAGGGAAGATATTTTCTTTCTCTGCATCCTCTCCTCCGTCGATTAAAGGTAGGCAACGCATATGCAATTGCATATGTCTATGGGTAACGGTCACTTCGCTATTTCAGCGATTTCATGTGGCCGCTCGCTCGTTTGCCACCTTATGATATAAAAAAAAAAAAAATTAAAATTTTCACTTCACATATCGACCGCCATCAGCCCTTAGACGCTCGATGGTTTGAGGACA
>NW_013529982.1:0-972 GCF_000836235.2 Papilio xuthus
TCGTTAATCGATTGTGATGATAATTTTTAAATAAATCTAAAAGAGGTCCCTGAATGCCATTTTGTGCGAGTTTCTCATATAAAGTAGGAAATTTTAAAGTTTCAAATGCCTTACTAAAATCTATAAATAACGCAAGTACATGATTCTTATCATTTAGGCAGCAATTAACTTCATTCGTGAATTTACATAGTAATTGCGTTGTGTTTTTATTTTTTTGGAAACCATATTGACGTACGTCTATTATTTTGTTGTTAACTAGATATTTGTACAATTCACTGCCAATATACTTTTCTATAATTTTATCTATACAAGAGAGGATTGTGATTGGCCTATAGTTATTAAAAACATTGAAAGCACCCTTTTTGTGTACTGGTCTTATTACACCAATTTTTAACTTGTCTGGATAACTACTTTTCGCTATACATACATTTATGAGATGTGTAATAACAGGACTTAGTTGTTCACTTATGTACTTAATGTCCGAGGCACGTATGCCGTCATACCCTGGACTTTTTTTACTGTTCAGGTGTTTAATTATATTCTCAACGACCTTGATTTTAGCCTTTTTTAATCTCATCGCACTTTCGGGCTGATTAATATAATTATATTCTTTTAACAATGGATTATTACATGAATAGCTAATATTTTTTACATTATTTCTGAACTCTTGAGCAAAATCATTTACTAGGTCTTCTAACTTATAATTGGAAAAGGACTTTGTTATTGTGTCATCTAACGATTTAGTTTTTTTGCCACATAATTTATTTATAATTTGCCACAATCTTATTGGGTTATAAAAATTTGTCTGTACATCTTTTTTAATAGCGCTATTTCTTAAATTGTTAATATATTTATTAGTTTTATTTCTATATCTATTATATAATAATTTGTTTTCTTTATTACTTATATCTTTTAACCAAATTTTTAGCAACTCTTTTCGTTTAGCACACATATAAAGCATTCTGTTATTTA
>NW_013529983.1:0-600 GCF_000836235.2 Papilio xuthus
GCAATGTCGAGTGACACTGCAATCGTTACCCTGCCCTGGGATTTCGCCTCTTCACAAATATATCGGAGTTTGGAAATAGCATCAATTGTGGAACGGTGCCGCCTGAACCCGTACTGGGTGTCGGCCAAGTCCGGCCCTGCTGAAGAAAGATGTTCGCTGACGCGACCGGCAATTACCCTCTCCAGCAACTTGCCGGCCTCGTCGAGCAGCACTATCGGGCGATAGGCTGCTGGTGAGTTCTCCGGTTTCCCGGGTTTCTTCAGCAGGACCAGTCTTCCCGTTTTCCACTTTTGAGGGAAATTTCCCTCTTCCAGGCACTTGGAAAGTAGCGTCCTGAGCTGTTCATCCAGTCCGTGGTGAAGTGCCAGAGCAAGTACCTTCCCGTGGATCCCATCGGGACCTGGGGCGGTGCGCTTGCTCTGCACTTTTGTCCTCGCCGAGAATATTTCCGACTCGGATACCCCCGGGACAGAACCGGGAGGTATCGAGTCGGGGAAGTCATGTCCGGTATTGTGGGCACTGGGAGGGAAGAGGCTTGACACTATGGATGTTACTAGTGTCGGGTCTAATGTAGAAGTGAGGGGTGGAGCCCAGGGGCGC
>NW_013529984.1:0-655 GCF_000836235.2 Papilio xuthus
CTAACTACTTTACTAACTAGGCTTGATATTTCCTGTGAAATACTTATATTAACAGAGTGCTGGTTGAGAAAGACTACTTACATTCCCACAATTGAAGGATATAATTCTGTTACTTCGAAATCCCTTAATCAAAACGATGGCATTGTTATATACTATCGCAGTTATTTAAAATTAACTGTCTCAGAGCCGACCTTTAGTGATGCTAACTGTCTTATTCTACAACTCGAGACTGAAATTGCCATTGTTGCCATATATAGGTCTCCCTCGTTTAGGAATCTCGATAAATTCTTAGACAGTCTAAATTTTGTTCTAACATCTCTTGCACACATTAATACTGTTGCTATGATTGGGGACATGAATATCAATATTTTATCAAATATCCCAGATCATAATTCTGATACCTACCTTAATATGACTTCATTTCACGGTTTATTACCAGCCCATCTATTTCCAACCAGAGATAGTAGCTGCCTCGACCACATATTTCTGAAAACTACTAATAATGCGACGTCCCTGGTTCTGGATTCCTTCATAACTGATCACGCCCCTATTATACTTTGTGTTGATTTGAAAACAAAGTTAAAACAGTGTAGTCGTTTCATCCGGCGTATTGACTTTCCGAATGTAATAAGTGATCTACTCAACACAAACTTTA
>NW_013529985.1:0-1097 GCF_000836235.2 Papilio xuthus
CAGTTTAATCTACAATATTTGAAACAATAATAGAGAGATATTCTACACACAACCTAAATAATGTTAATGTTAAGTTAATTTTTATTATTGAATCTTTTTCATGTTTCGAGCAAACCATATTGTACTAAATATCAAGCCAATTTAAAAGGTTAAAATTGTTCAAATAATTGCTGGAAATATGTGCTTTGGGAATTATTATTAATACTTAATATTTACCACTTACCATGTAGAATTTGGCATATGTCTTGTACTTACTTTTATGTTATTTTCATCCATTTTTGTTGTAAATTTACTTTTCAGCAATCAGCAAAAGGTCATAAGTTCTAGTTCAACATTTAGTTCTTTTAAATATGAATAGAATGTAAAATTTTATCTTTGTTCAAATTCTATTTCTGTGAATCCATAGATTATGTTTTCTACTGCTTTTTACTTGTTTCACACCTAAAAACAGAAAGTATTAAAAATTGATAAGTTGTTCATACAATGTTCTTCCTTTGTAGTTAATTATAACTGTAAAGCTTATTTTTATAATTTAATAAGTTACAAAAACTTCAGAGGTTGGATGTAACTGCTGGTAACTTAGTTTAAATAGAAAAATAAACTATTACAGATATCTTATCTTTATTTTTATTAAATCACATATTGTTGATGTTATTCATAATTTTATTATAAACAAACCTAAAGATGTGTACTTTTTAATAATAAATTTCGGTCAATTTGTCATTGGAAAGTGAGGCACACTCCCATTTTAAAGTCCAACCCAAACACAACAATAAACAAAGTCTTTTAACATTTCAATAATAATTTTATTTGGAACAACTTTACAACAGCGAATCAAACCAAGTTTTCATAAAATCAATTTTAAACTTTAGGAAATGATCATCATGAGTATTATTGCTATGAAGATTGCTGAAGATGAATATATTGCTATGAAGATTTTTTTTCGGGGTCTTAATTTATTTCATTAATATATTAAAATTGTTTCATATGTTTTCAGTTTTGTAACAGGTATGCTGACACTCACAATTTTTATAAAATCACATGTTATAATAGAAAATATTTTCGCTTTTTCGATGTTTTTTATGGTATTAAAAATG
>NW_013529985.1:1241-1498 GCF_000836235.2 Papilio xuthus
ACGACTCCAAAAAAAAAAACTTCCAAAACAGTGTAAGAATATTCCCTATCGTTTAAGACATATGTAATGGAAATTTGGCTTGATTCGGTTTTATAAAGCATTACCTTTTATGTTATTTAGAACTTCTACACAATTTCAAAGCGAACTTTCATTTCATTAACTTTTACTAAGTAATTACGAATATAAAAACATTTAGCAACATTTTAACGTAAATATGGAATAAGATTTATTTACGTACATAAAATATCAAGTATAGT
>NW_013529985.1:1779-2416 GCF_000836235.2 Papilio xuthus
GGGGGGGGGGGGGGGGGGGGGGGTGTTTTCATGATGAATACAAATAAATTGTAAATTTTAAATTACATACTTCAAATAACTTAATTAAATTGTTGTTTATTTATTATCTAAACTCTAAATATAAAGAAATTATAAATTTTTAAATCACAATTTATTCATATGCACTATGGTTTTTTTTTTTAAACAACCCAAAAATTATAGAGAAACTTATGAGTGGGATAGACACAATTTTCAAGATGGAGGATCTCCGTTTGCGTTCAATTTGTACCATAGACTAATAGAGTTTCGCGTGCCTGGTCTCTAACAAGTTTAAACAGAACCATAAACACTTGACATTGGCCCAATCCGATGAGGGAGAGCCATAAACAAGAAACAGAACAGAACAGACAGCAAATTTTAGTCGATGACGTGACGATGCCTTGCAATGCATGCAACGATGCAAAGTAATTCGCACTGCGCAATACATACAATGATAGCCATATACAATATATAAAAGTATATAAAATAAGATAATTGGGAGATAAACGTTTATTTGTTAATATCAAAATACTACTAATAATAATAAAATTGAAATTCAACCAGTATACGTTTTTGATATGGCAACAAAACCGCGACATTTGTCATATCATAGACTGCA
>NW_013529986.1:0-1060 GCF_000836235.2 Papilio xuthus
CCGAGGCCCTTTGCTTTAAAGGGCCGAGGTGGAGAGTGCCCGCGGGAGCGACCCTCCGGATCAACAGGGACGAGGTCGAGGTTAAGGCCCGGATCAAATATCTTGGCCTTATCCTCGACGGGGGTTGGCGTTTCGGAGATCACTTCCGGACGCTAACCCCCCGACTCGTCGGCGCGGCTTCCGCCCTCGCCAGGCTCCTCCCGAACCTGAGAGGTCCGGGCGTGCAGGTCAGACGCCTGTACGCCATGGTCGTCCGCAGTATGGCTCTGTACGGCGCGCCGATATGGGCAGAAGCCCTCGACGCGCCGAACAGGGCCCTCCTCCGCAGGCCGCAGCGCATCGTCGCGGTGCGCGCATGCATGGCCTACCGTACGGTGGGCCATGCAGCGGCCTGCGCTTTGGCCGGCACTCCCCCATGGGAGATAGAAGCGGGTGTGCTGGCCGAAGCGTACCGGGAGCGGGTCGAGCAAAGAGCCAGTGGCGAACCGCTCGCCCCAGAAGAGCTCGCCCGCTCCCGGGCGAGGAGGAAGCGGACGACCATGGAGCTGTGGGCCAATAGCCTAGCGGGCGCCGAATACGGCACCCGCACCATAGAGGCTATACGCCCACAGCTCTCGGACTGGTGCGGGAGGCGCCACGGCGCGTTAAATTACAGACTCACACAGATCTTAACAGGTCACGGCTGCTTCGGGCGCTACCTATACCGGATACGAAGAGAGGAAAGGATGTCGTGCCATGAGTGCGGCGCTGATGAGGACACCGCGCAACACACCCTTCAGGTGTGTACAGCGTGGTCCGAAGAGCGCCGCACTCTGGTAGCGGCAATCGGAGATGACCTCTCACTCCCAGGCGTAATTCGCGCCATGCTGGGCAGTGAGGGGTCATGGGAGGCAGTTTCCTCCTTCTGCGAAATTATAATTTCGCAGAAGGAAGAAAGAGAGCGAGAGCGCGAGGAAAACCCCCTCGCGCCCCCGCTCAGACGCAGGAGAGTGGGGAGAAGGAGGCGACAATTTGCCGCCGCCCTTCCCCCCACTAACCATGCGTGAGGTGGAGGCCCCTT
>NW_013529986.1:1267-1521 GCF_000836235.2 Papilio xuthus
TTTTTTTTTTTTTTTTTTTTAATAGAGCGGCTTGGTGCCGCTCTGGCTTACACCCCCGACAATTTTGAGTCAGAGACCTTGTTCATCTTTCTAAGTTATTACATTTTTACATTTACATTTTTTAAATTTTTAGTTATAATCCAATTTGCTTTAATTTTTACATTTTACATGAATTTTACAGATTAATTACTTTTATATTTTACATTTTTACTCGATTTACATTTTTATCTTACTTTACATTTTAATTTAATTTT
>NW_013529987.1:0-11097 GCF_000836235.2 Papilio xuthus
GTCAACCACGCTGGTCCAGTGCGGGTTAACTTCACACATATCTTTGAATTTCTTCACAGATATGTGCAGCATCAGGATGTTTCCCTTCGGCGTAAAAAAGTCGCATGGAAGTCAAAGTTTTATAATCAGTATCAGTATCAGTATCAGACAGCACGTGATGTAAACAGAGACATAAGTATTCATTGCACGTGCTTCATTGTCTAACGTTCAAATCATATAAGGTAAGATATCTGTCATTCATTTTATAATAATGTGAATAATACGCTTCTACTATGAGTTTACATTGCTTAACATTTGTTTAAAAACATACATTTGTCTCATTCCTATCCATGGGAGAGGGAAAAAATTGCGTTTTATATGTATGGAAACTCACAAGTATGTTTGTAATTACTACTCTTTGCCCGCCGGACAATAAAAGTACGCGTACATTGGCCCAGGCTGGACGCACCGCACGCACGTATTAAACGGATTTGCTTCATCTTTAAACGCACGCGGCGCGGGTGATACACGCAACGTTATGTAAAATCATACAAAGCAAACTAAATTCCGTTGCGAGTCGTACGTGCGGTGCATCCGAAGCGTGCCAATGGACGCGTTCATTAAGGTTAAAAGAGTTGTTCAATTGTTTTTCTTCGAACTATCAATTGTTTTTTAGTTTATTTGATAACGTTGTTATTTAGCTCAAATGAAATCACAAGAATATGAACACGACCTTTAGCGTCGCCCACACAGACGGTGATCACGGCCATCAATATTGTGAAGCGATTTGTTTAAACTTGATAATACCGAGATTTATAAAAGTTTCATAATAAGACCGCAGAGTCCTATTTACTTGCTAAGGGAGATCATATTAAGCATGACAAATGAATAGGACTTAAATTTAGACTTAAGACACTAGACAAAATAAAACTAGACTAGACACAAAGCTGTATTTAGACATAGACATAACAACTTTCACCTACAGTACGACGCCATTGTATTGCGTCATTTTCCCGCCAACGAGGCACGGCATGCGGGCGCCGGCGCCATATTTAGTCCAAAGCTCTACCATATCAGGAATAATTCATTCATGGCTTTTTGTCAGACCACGTATTATACAGAGGCGTGATTTTTTATCTATCGGTTGTAAAACTCATGGATACTTGTAAAGATATTGTAGACGCCATTTGGGATGGGTCTTATAATAGTTTTTAATTCGTGTGTCACTTATATAACAAACTAGCTGACGCCCGCGACTCCGTCCGCGCGGAATTAAACAAAAACTTGATAAGTAGTAGGCTACTTTCAACTAGGCTATGTTCTACATCTATGCAAATTATCAGCGATGTCCATTGAGCCATTCCGGATATACCTCCATATAAACATCCATCCATCCATCGATCTATATTCGCATTTATAATATTAGTAATATTAAAATCTTTAATATTTCCTGGCAATGTAATATTTACAATATTTACATTGTTTTACTTTGAAATCTTTTTCGGGTACAGCTTTGTGGTTTAACTGGAAAGTTTAGTTGTTTATTCCTTCACAGACTAAGATAAAAGCTTGTAGTTCATAAAAACTGCGTGCGGGAGCACCTTGCGCTTAGGACCGGTTACTGCAACTTTGGGCACAACTCACACCGTTATTAGAACGAAAAGGCAGAGTTACTTCATTATAAAACAGAGGTTAGGTTATACTGCTGCATTAGACAGATTTTTCATACTAAGTGTACGCTAAGGGACACTACATTTTACAGTGGTTATCAATCGTCGCTTGATACATTCTAACCTTTTTTACAAGTCGCAATTCCAACTGTTCTTATTATGAAATGTTGACTATTATACTGTTCGGTTCGGTGTGATACGAAGCTTTAGCAATTAGAGTGCAAGCTAAAACCCACCCTATTGTGAGTTTATAAAACACATTTTTGCAACTTCAGTAAGACTATTGTGTGCTAATGCATTTTAGTAATTCGCGTATTGCGGCTTGTGTAAAGGAGAAAGGGAGGGCCTTAAGAGAAAAGATTGTTTTTACAACTCAGACAATTCTAAAGGCTGTGAACTAGTTTACATTGTTAAGCGCACTCTATATTTTTGGCATTTGAACTGAAAACTTGGCTTAGATAGTCGGCCAATCTTAGGTTTGTTTACGAAATTATTACGTTTATAGATCTTTCCATGATGTATTTAAAATACTCGCATGTTGAAGTACCATATTAGATGTAGGTCATCACAGATGCAAACGAAACCGAAAGCTGCGCGTACGCATGTCACGTACACAAGACTTATTCCAAGTCACGGACGACTGAAGTAGATACCAGTGGCAACTTAATTAGTATTTAATTCCCAATAATCTAGTTTTAGTAATTAAATATCAGACAACTAAAGTAATACGATGTAAGAACTGTGTAAAATGAATAATCGTGTTTGTATATGAATTTACATACGTTTTTTACTAAGAAAATTTATTTCAATAACCTAGTATACAGCACACCTATCTCAATTCTAGATCCGTATATTTTAACATAACACGAAAATTAACTATTGTTTGGCAAATATTACGATAAAATATTTGACAGACTATCGTAAAATACATTTTACATCACGACCTTTAGTTGACCTATACATAAATCTGTTGGGGCACATTTTCTACACAGTTTAACCTTCCAGACTGGCAAACGGCGAGGCCTTGGTGCACCCAAATTCCCGGTAGAGGGCGCGGCAACCCGCATTCACTTCGAACCCCACAGAGAATAACCTCGCCTAAGTATTTATTATGTATCAACAGATTTGATACACTAAATAAAGGTTAGGTTTCTCAAACTGTGCATGCTGCTATGGAGGCATCGAGAAAACTTTCTAGGGGATAGACGAAATTAGGTACTAAACAAAACAAAAACAAAATTAGAAAAATATAGTAGGCTCCTACAACGTTCCTACGGAAAAAAACTTACATGAGATGGATATTATACATTATAAAAAAAGGTTAGGAGGCGAACTAAACGAGAGACAGCTGAAAAGAATTACTAGAATAATCAACCGAGAATCTATGGCTTCAATAAAATACTTTGTTTCACAAAAGCGTTCTGCAATCAAAAAAGTTTGAGAACCGCTGTTTTTTGTTGATAAACTTAAATTTTGCTCTCTATTTCGTCTTAAGATTTTGTTTCTATTTCCACAATATTAAAGTTTACTGGTAACTAACATGAAAATATTTTTATACACTGCAACACTACGATAAAAACACGTCATTAAAAATGCGTCTACATTAATACTGCACCAGCCGGTTTGGTGTCAAGGTCTCAATACGAGCGCATTTAAAAAATACAAAGTTAAAATGATTTCATTTGAATAGGTCAAATTAATCTAATTACATAATTTCACTATATAACTGGAATTCTTATGTGACGTACAGAATATCAACATTTTAATCCATTTTAATATAAAATGGCTGTAAACAAATTGGTCTACAACACGATATTGCTCGATAAAATAAATTTCTTGTGGCACTCCCATACCGCAACCTCAGGGTCAAGGTCGAGTGGTATCAATATCAACCTTTGTCTACTTTGACACTCAAATTAATTTTAATTAGAAAAAAACAAAATGATTTATTTGTTAAAACTACATACTATGTACACATGTGTATATCATCCGATGATAGTCTCTTTTGGATTAAAATCTGATTAGTTGCTAACAATTTTCATTGTTTTAAGTTCTACCATAAAGCTTTAATATGGCCACTTTGCCCCTGCATATAAAAATCTTGTATCACAAATCTTAAAAAGGGCAATGTTATTAAGTTAATTTGTCACCACCATATGGCGGCACTCACACCCACTTAATAATAAACTTGAGAGAAAAAATACAATTACATTGTCAGCTGATTACATCACCAATATACCTTGTTATTGATACGGGAAATAAGGTGGGCAGAGAATTAACATTTTGAGATCTTCAACTCGTATGAAGATCATAAAAATTGTTATGTAGTTATTTCACATTTGAATCAAGCAAAAACATTCTTAATTTTCGCATAGCGAAAGATTCACTTGGAAATTCAAAACTTTATTTGAAAACGAATCAAATCAGTCTTCAAAATCGGTTTAGTCTTTTAGGTTTTAGGACATCACGACGAAATTAATATAAGTACAAACAAGCGAAAAACTTTAATGAGACGGGATAGAATTATAGTGTGTTTATTTATTTATGGATTAGTTTGACAAGTGACACCTTTAAAGTATCGAATTAATTTTGTATGAGGTTAAATGTGGTACTTTTCGGACGATTGTCATAGTATCTTGCCGTACACGCATTACGAGCAACTATGATATATCGAGAATCAGTCTAGTAATAATATTGATCCAACAAATAAATACTAAACTTAGGTATTTTATTACTTTTTGAATTTACTAGTTATTTAGCGATGTCTCGCGCAATTAACTAAAAAAACATTAAAAAAAAGTTCTTTTTGTTTCTCAACATATCAATTTTTTATTTAAAATTTTATTTCTCTACGTAGTTTTGAAGAATAAAGTTGGAATAAAATAAACATCTTCATTTAAATTATAAATCACAAACAATAATCACGAAATTTTCGATTGCAAGTTCTATTAGAACAACCATCGAGAATAGAAAATTTTCATAACCGATTTTAATCAAACCCAATTCTAGTGAATTGTCAAACTAATCTATCTTAAATAGACACACTATAAATAAAGCAGTTTTTTAAAAATGCTTTTATATCTAAAATACATAAGAAGTGGAAAACGAGCACAAGATTACAAAACAAACGCGGGTTCTGTGCGTTCTAATTTTAAAATCGGGCGCGAACGATTGCCGCGAAAACGCAACGATACAAGCGGCCAGTAACAAATTGAGTCACGCCTCGCAAATAGACCTATTATGAGATTCACCTGGACTTTGGAACAAAACAAATTGGGAATTACATCATTGTTTAACAGATAATAAACATGTTTTCGTTGCAGTATGCTGAAAACAGCACCATAAATTGAATATTATTTTACTAAAAAACACACTTCTTTATGTTTAATATGTCAAGTATGGTTATACACATTATATTTTCTTTAGTCTATGGTAAACAACAAATCAAATATCAATACTTATCATATGACGAAAATCATATGTGAATGTTCTTGTTAAATTGAATGCAGACAAGAATGCATTGGGAAGAAGCAATGATAACATCAGATAAAGCATTATAGACAGTATTGCCCGACAATAGGGTGTATTTCACAATACCGCAAAACACCAATGTATTTATTATGGTTACATATGCAAATTTCAACTTTATCACTATGTCAGATGATTTGAATTGCAATGTAGTGAAAGCCAAGATGTCTGCCAACAATGGAGTACTACTCGTCTAGAGTAACAAAGTGCCAGTTAAAGTGAATAGTCAAGCCAACTCTCTCTTGAGATAACAAATGTTATCAAGAGTCCTATGCAGTGGCTAACTTAGGCTACTTTTACTTTTAGATTTTTCAATATTATTTCTGCGTATTTAAAGTTGTTGAATGATTTGTTTTACCTATTTATTAAGTGTATGTATAAATCAAGAAATATAATTGTTACATTACTTAAAATAAGTACACATTAAATACTTATCTTTAACTCTAATTTATTGTTTGTTTCATGGGCTATGTCTATTTTTCTCATGTTGTTATATCCTTTTATCTTTACTAATAATAAAAGAGAAAAGATTTGATTATTTGTATTGAATAGGCTCCAAAACTACTAAACTAATTTGAAAAATTCTTTCACTGTTGACAAGCTGCACTTTCTCCGGAAGACAAATTATTTTCATTACTATATATTTTTTTAGTTTAGTTAGTTTAGTAGTAGATAACATTATACAGTCATATTGGCAGCGAAAGTATTAACCAATGTGACCTTCCTGAGACCAACAGATGAAGGGACACTTATGTAACTACGGATGTCTCAGCAGCTCGAGGACACTTGACTAAATTGTTTATTGATACTAAAAATAACATAAAACATCAAAGCTTTTGCCTCCAAAGTATCTGAGAGATATATGTCTGTAGATATGAGCATGATTTATTGTTGAATGAACTAGTTTTTAATTAATTTATCAATTGACTGACTACACCCATGACTCTGTAAATCAGAATAGCGATGTTATATTACTTGACAAGATACTTCAGCCACATATTTTTCACATTAGATAGATTAATTTTGTTCCATTACATAATTACACAATAACGGCAGAACAAAACACTAAGGTTTTTTTATTTCACAAAGCAACCAACAGCTAGTATTTACTTTACTAGTTATAATAAGTAGACATCTTTTAGTTATTAATTTGTATAAAAGTTTGCTTTTTTTGGTTGAAATTAATTGCTGCTGAAAGTTGTTGTCAACAAACTGCAATTTAAGTCATCTTAAAAACAATAATCAAAGCCAAATGGTGGCTTCGAAGTTTAAGTATGTTTTTTTCGGATTTAGCGTTTAAGTATGTTTTTTTTTTAATATTAGATGTCAGGTTTTAATTTGTGTTGATTTCAAAAATCGAATTGGAATGTGTAACATTAATTAACAACGAAAACATTGACCGCAACTAAGACGCCTGTGAGTCAGCAAACTAAAATAACATTCCGACTCAAGATAAAATAATAACCCGAACCATTACTCATCGCCTTTCAATATTCTTTCATATATCAACCTTTTATATTATACATTCAAATAATACAAAGTTATACGTCAAATGTTCCTTAACGACATTCAAAGTCAGACATTAATAATTAACACGTTTACCTTACAGCGTACCAAAAAGCTGATGACATAACCATTTACATTAAACAAACGTAAACAATGAACTAAAATTTGACACCTCCGAAACTAGACAACACGATCTATTAATAATTATGGTTTATTTTGTAACATTTCGCTAACTCACCTGTTGAGCCACCGGCTCCAAGATACTCTCGATAATTTTCGTGTGAAACACCGGCATCTTGACCACTTTCAAGCACTCCAATTACATTAAAAAACACAATTTACAACACAAAAACTCACTTAAAAATGTTAAAATACAACTAACACAAATAAAAAAAAACACAACCGAACTGCTAGAAAGACAGAAAAATACTAACACTAACTCACTCATTCATTCAACTCAACCATTCGCTCAACTCACTCATCCTTGAGTGTTGGCTCATATTCCGCTCTTGTACGATAACAATCGTTTTAACAAATTTATTTTTCAATAAAATTTTAATATTAATGTTATACGATTCGAAAGTCTTACAAGTTGGCTCTTTCGTAATGCTTTTAGTCCAAATTCCAAAAAGAGCGTTGATATTACAAAATTTCGATTATTATTTAGAAGCTTCTGAAACCAGATTTTTCCTGTGTTGTTTGTAAATTGTTAATTTGGACTATTGTTCTTTCTATTAATGGATAAATTACAATGAAAAAAAAACTTTGAAATTAAAATTAAAATAAATGGGAATTTGAAATATTTCAATCGAGACACAAGAATGAGGCAAGTAATAGTTGATTATGACCTTTGCTCTACCTATAAAATCATTGCAGTCGCTTTTTTTTACTGCATTACTTTTAGAAAATCGTTTTTAAAACGTAAATAAAACTAATAAAATACACTTTTCAGTAATTTTATTTAATTTGCTTTTGAGTCTTTATTTACGTGCAAAACTGGATAAATAATATTTTAGCATTAAACATTTTGAGATGATTAACGAACAATAAAATACTTAATGTAAAATATTACACAATAAACATATAATTAAGTTTACTTTTAGAACCATAATGTTTAAATCCAAACTTGTAATCTGAATTTAAAGATGTATAGAATAGTAAATTGTCTACCTGTAACATATTTAAACATAATCTTTAGTAACAAAACTTAAGATGGGTTTATAATTAATTTTTATTTGGATGAAAGACTAGACTAAGGTATTAATTATATCAACTTAAAATAATTGAACACTCAAATTATTGACTATGTTTTCTTATAGTATATATCACAAAAGAGAGTACAGTAAGCAGCACTAAATATTCCGTCAACCTTTGGAAGAAGACAAGATAATGCTCTACATAGTTGACAGTAACAAGAGTTCGCTTTCTGAAGATTGATGTGAAATATTTAGGCCTTTTACCATAAGAGGTACCAAATCTTATTTCGGAAATATAGTACATATGTTAAAGAGAGAGAGTCAAGTGTATATTTTGTGCAATTCTGTGCGATTCCTTACACTGTTTTATTTTGCTAGATATTTTGTTGATCCTGCTGTACTAAAATAGCAACTTTAGATTAATACAAAAAAAAAGTAAAATCTAAAATAGTTATGTGTAAAAGTTCTATTTAATATTTTTTTATATTAAAAAAAATAAGAAAGTAAAATTGAGCAGTAAGCAATAGTAGTCACAGAAAATAAAATATAAGAAGTGTTTGTAGAAGAGTAACTTAAAATTGCTTTTAAAGAGAACTTATTAACTATCTTATATATTTTTATTTTAACTAACTACACAATGAAAAGTAATCGTAAAATCGATGATTTTGCGAAAAGTTTCAATATATTTTTAAATAAAATTCACCTACATTTGTGAAATAACACTTTTATAGATCGATAAGTACTTTTTTCTCTTTGATATTTAATTTTAATCGAAGTTAAATTTAATAATAAATCTTACAAATATTCAACTATGTCACATTTAATTGAAATATTGGGACAACTAACACCATAGCTTAAATTTAAACCGTGCGGCTGACTTTTGTGTCTCTCAGTGAGAAGTTTTTGAAAGATGGGCAGAATTGCGCACTCGAACAATTCCGATTCCGAACTAGCTGTGTACATTTTACGTTGCTCTGCAGAATCTTGGCGTTTCGAATCACTTCTGCCGTATGTAGCTGATTTACGTTCTTCTTTTTTGCCATTTGACTCTATAAAATACGGGAAGTGTTAACAAAACAAAATATGAAATGTAAACCAAATTATTTTTAAACTGCCTAAGTCACAATCTAAAAAATTAAATTTGTGGTTTGAACTTTGAACATAAACATTCAACTTACCCATTTTATGTCTTGAAGCCACATTAGGGCTACTCTTATGATGATCAGGTCTCGTCTGATGAGTCGCCTGAGTTAGCTTAGGGGATTCCCCTACACCTTTTGCTCTCTTTAAGGGCTCAGCTTCTTGTTTCAACCTTTTGGCCGGTGACTCCGGTCCTTTCGCTACTCTTATTGTGTCAGGGTCAGGTTTCCAAGATTCTGACTCTATTTTAGGTTCAGGAGTATGCTTCCTAGGAATATCGTCATGTCTGCGAGGTGTTGCTTCTGGTTTTTCACTTTTTTCTTCTTGGTATGACCGCATCTGGAAAAATAAAACGTCTTTATCAATCCATTGTATATGCATAACTCATCGTTTACAAAAATGACGTTTTAATGGTATTATAATGGATATACATAAGTCCATTTATTTAAAACTTACATAGGCTGCAGATTGTCGCCTCTTAGTTTGCAGCTGGTGTGGTGGGGTGCTTACAGGCTGCGGGAACTCTGAGCCACGACGCTGTAATATTTATGTAGTAGGCTCATAAATTCTCTTCGTTACATAATAGCACTGAATTCAACGATAGTTATGTTTTGAAGCCATGAGGCATTTGTTTGAATACAGAAGGCTATGAAAATTTGGACTTAAATATTGACGCCGTCATACCTTTGACAATCTATCTGACATCTTCAATGTATCAGAGTCTCGGTAGCCTTCTGGTGTACCACCTCGTGTTGTACCATCTAGAATAACGAAGAAGTTAAAGAGTTGTATTGAAATTGTTACTAAATAACAAATAGATATTCTTTACAGTAAACTTACTATGGTTGATTGAAGTATTTGAAGCTCTCCTTTCCATACTTCTTGTGTCAGGTTCTCTGTAAGAAAACAAACAAATTAAATACACCTAAGTATTGCTTAAACGAGTATATTACTATTAAGCATATAACATTTTGTTACCTGTGGTGGTGAGGCGACGCTTGTTGCCGACTCTTTTCTGACACACTTCTCTGCATAGGTGAATGAGCATGAGCTGAAACAATATAACTTGATTCAATTCGTCTATATACATAACTGAATAAAAAATGAGGGTAGGGGAGACATTATATAATTGGTTAATTGAAAAATATTAAAAACATGAAGAGAACTCTTGAAACCCGTACATTATCAAGTATGGTAATTTAAACTTTAACAGGCAACACTAGATTATTCACTTGTCATTCCCATTAATTAGGGTTGTGACACATATGATTTTTTAAGGCAATTAAAGTACCTGGCGGAGATTTCTGACTTGTGTACTGGAAGGTATTCGTATCCCATAAGTCACTCTGCACCACTATAAAGCTCTCTTTCTTTCTTTTTTCTGAATCTCGTCTTTGGCCTAGAATGTTACAATAGGAGGAGATAACATTTTTAATTTTCGAATCGATCTCAATCGAATATCGATTTCGGCTGTTACAGTGTGAATAAAGTGGAATTAAATATTCAATTAATTTCCTTTTTATAAAACACCACTTACATGATTTTCTTCTTTCCATCGAGGAGAAGTCATGGTCTATGTCCAGGATATCCTCAGGCTCTTGTTTAGGTTTCGGTGGTATGGAAGGTTCTCTCTCTTGACCTAAAAAAAATATTTTTATAAATCTACACCAAACTACTCGTTAGAATTTTTAACAATTTGCATTTAATGTAGGTACAAATCTCGATAAAATTGAAGAATTTGCGTAAATACTTTGGCTTATTCCGGGACTTCAATATTAGGATGTAGTTATTGCCATACTCAGAGTTATAAAGTTATCTCCCTTAGTGTAGAGTTCTAGGAGCTCTGTTTGACCTTCACTTTAACTAAATCATTACATTTTATCTTCCTGTCTCGCTTACATCTATAGAGTTGAGCAACAACTTACCGATGACCTTCCTCTCCATACTCTGGTCATCGCGGTCCACAGAGATGTGCATGAGGTCAGCCAGCATGGCGGGGCTGGCGCTGGACATGCGTCGGTGGCGGGACTTCACCTCGCGCACTGGTGTTGCTTTGGTCGTTGTATCCGGTGGCTTTG
>NW_013529987.1:11262-22665 GCF_000836235.2 Papilio xuthus
CAGACTTGGCGGTGCTAGAATCGCTGGTCTTCAGCGCGGACACTGTCTTTGTCTCCGCCTTCACCGGCTCTGATGGCTTAGTGATAGGCTTTGGTGGTTCAGGGGGTTCCTAAAGAAATTGATAAATTAAATGGGAGAGGTAATTAATATACCCAATTTCCTCTTGGTTTCAACGTACTAAACAAAGAAATAAATCCAGGAACTCATTTTGGTCAACTGATAATTTATATTCTTTTTTTATTAATGCTTACCTCAGTAGACCAGCCATAAGGCAGTTTAGCGAGCTGGTCTTTTTCAGGCACAGCTTTAGAAGACGGCGGGCTGGTGTAGTCCAGGTGGTTCTTGAAAGATACATTCTTCGTTTGTTCTTTCTTCGGCTCTTTTATGGTCACCTCTTTTACTGGCTCTGGAGGAGCGGAGGGCTTGGGCCTGAAAACAGTTTGCTGTTTTAGATTTTTGCTAAACTACAAGTTGTACCTAATTGCTTATGGACTGGACCTACTTCTCAATGCTGGTTTGGCTCTGCAGGTTTATGTACTCTGACTCCGCACCAGCCGAGGCGCTGAGGCTGCACACTGACGTTATATCGCTGGTCTCTGCAATTATTATAAACAGAAATTAGACAATTGATATTGTTAAAGCTAAAATATCATACATTTTGAAGGATACACCATACAGAAGCGTAATATTACTGTCCTCCAAGATTAAATAGTCTTTAGAAAGCATAGCATGAATAGGCTTTAGACTTGTAACACTTGTGTGGGAACCTGGATGGCTGATGTTCTCCTTGGTAGTGGGCAGGCGCACGCGCTGCGCAGGCGACCGCGACTCCCGTGTAGAAGACTCCGAGCTAGCGTCGCTGCCCAGCTTGCTGAGCAACATCTGCAATGCGTGGCATTGTCAACATACAGCAAGCAAAAACAAACTGGCTTCGAAAGTAAGAGTGAAGGATAAAAAAGATTTTGGACAAGCTGGGGAGAGTGATATAATTGGTTTCCACGATGACAGTGGAGTGGTATTCAACACGTACTCATGAATTTTCTACCTGCAGTTCGTTCTCCTTGGCCTGCAGCGTGCGGCGGTAGCGGTTGTTATATTGGCGCAGCTCCTTCAGCCGACGCTCCAGCTCGGGGCCGGGGTCGCGGCACTCGTGTGTCGTGGCCGGCCGCAGCGTCGCCCTGATCCGAGACCCCGCCGCGCCCGGCTGGCCATTACGACGTAGCTCTAGTAGCTGGGAAAACAGGATCTTGTTTAGACCCATATTTACTCTAAGAAAAATCTTGACAATAGTTGAACCATGAAGCTGTTTCATTAGACAGTGATACCGCTGTGTAAGAAAAGCTTAATGAAAGATATACCAAAATAAATAGTACATAAGTTATTCTTTATTTTGGAACGTCTTTTAAAAGTTTGATGGCATAACAAACACTAACCTTGGGCACAAATACCAGGCACAAAGTGGCCGTTGTACAGAATATAATGAAGATAGATATGAGAACAAATAGGGCGTCCTTATGGTCCGCGAGCACCTGCAATAAAATAATAGGACTCAAAGGACCATTTTCAACATATATAAACACTTTAAGTATTGAATTGTGTTATGTGTGTTAAATGTAACTTACATGAGCGATGGGTGCACCCATAATACACATGATGAGCACATTGTAGACAGACAGACCGATGTGTTTAGAATCGTTTAACGCGGGAATGGATACGTGTCGAGTCTCCCAAGCGAGGAATGCTCCAAACACCTAAGTAAGAAATATAGATCATCTTATATGAAGTAGTAATAGCAGATATAGTCTTGTTTACGTTGAATTTCTACTGTTAGTGCAAAAGCCAGAGACAAAATCGACCCTCAATTCTGAGGTATTGATGAACCTAAGCAATTCTTACAAATTACTACGAAATTAATTATTATTCTACCAAACACTTACCAGTAGGAGTCCCTTGTACACGTAAATGATTCCGACGAAAATGGTCATCTTTTCTGATTGACAGTACTCATTCTCTTGAACGATAACGATGTCTTCACTTGTCGGATGAGGCTATTAAAGTCCACATACGTTATTAACTTACTTGGAATCTAACTTGAGAAATAATATAACTAAGTAATCGTATAACTTACGTATGGCTCCATCTGTTTTGTAGCTCTATAGAAGGGATAGAATATCTGCCACGTGCTCATAATAGCAATGTCTATAGCCAGTAGAACTCCGACCACCATAAATAGTTGATAATCTCTTATCACCTGAAAATACCAACACAATAGGTAAGATAATAGACAAGAAAACAGGAATACTACTAGTTCATGACATAGAGGATAAATGTAAGAATCTTCCAAAGTATGAAAAATTACAAATATTAAGAACATGATATTGGGAGGACAAAAAGATCTTGGCCATTTGTTACCTTCTTATTGAGCTTAACATCAGTGAAGATGGAATGCACGCGCCAGGTCTTGGAGAACATCGCGCCGAATGCAAAACTGAAACCCGTCATCAGCAGACCCGCCCTCGCGCTACAGATGAATGGAAATGCACCTGAACAAGGTAGACCCAGACATTAAATCATAAACGTTTCGCGAATGTATATTACACATTCTATTTACTCGAAAAATATTTAACATATTTTATTATATCAAGTTATTTAATTCACTCTTTTAATTAAATAAAATTTAGTGCAAGAATAAAAGTAATTAATGAGCAATAACTACAAACAAAGAACAGAAGGCGATGGTAGCGTCCGCAAGCGCAGGATACCGAATAGATGACGGTACAAGGAGAGCTGCAAATAATAATATCGTTAATCCTCAAAGCGATAGTATCTCACAACGTACTGACAAATATACAGCTTAAAGTAAATAAAAACACACGAAACCACACAAACAATCGGCCGATAGAAGCATACGGATGAAGGTAAAAGGAATAACCAAATGAACCAAAACTTGGAAACATGCTGTCGACTCCGGTGACCTAGAAAACGGCCTAGGTCTTTCTCAGAATCATAACACTAAATTCACAAGGGGGGGCCCAAGTTCCCAAAATTTGGTTAGCGGGTTCCATTCTGCCCAGGGTCGAAGCTGAAGCTGTGGGTATGGGAGCAAGCTATTACCTCGTCGCGACGGTTCCTGAGAAAGACCTAAGAATCAATGAAGTTGATGAGATCAGATGGCGTTCCAGCGTGACAGACAGTGTGCCAGCAACATGCGAGTCCGAAGTGAGCCTTTTCACTTTTACAATATCGCTTTTAAAATGTTTTTTTTTTTATTAGTAACGGTATGCAATTATGTAATTCCAAAGCTCTCTACAATTGTATATAAACTGTTTATAGGATCAAAGAAGTTATAAATTGAAAACACCAATTAAAGGTTTTACGGTTGAAAGTATTTTAAGCAATCATAAAGAGCATTGTGATATTGTTAAATGACAGTTTAATATTCAATGCATTAGTTTACCTTCGATCCGTCAAAGAGAAGTGTAAACAAAGATATTTATGACAATGCAAACAGAACAGAATCCAGAAGGTAGATAAGGACATACCCAAGCTGCCCAGACTGGAGTCGAGGCCGAGGAAGATGACACTCATGTAGGTGAAGATGCAGCCGATGATTATCACGTTGTTCAGATGTGGCGATGACATCTTAATGTATCTACAAGAAAGAAAATTGAACAACATTCTTTTGACTAAAACAATTTAGTAAATTACTTCAGGAGACCGATGTTTGTCATAACAGTTACTATTTTTTTTATGTGAAAGCAGAAAAAGGAATCTGTCGACGTAATGCCACATGTAGTCTGATTTTTTACACTGAAATCACGAAATCTCTTTACCAGTAGAAGTATTATGAAGCACAGCTAATCATTGTCACCTTTGATTACGATAGTGTATGTTCATGGCGAGGAAGCCGGTGGCCAGGATGATGCCGAGCACGGAACAGGAGACCAGTACGGTGTAGATGGTGATGTTCACCTGAGTATGCTCGATGAGACGTAACGTTCGGTCTTTTGGGGGATTCCTGGATTTAAAAAGGACATTTAGTACTGATGCACCTGTTTCATTTTCCTGAAGGAATTTAATTTGTTAATCCTATATCGTTGTCTGTCTGTATGTATGAGAACATTTGTCAATCTATGAGAATTGTATGCAAGGCTATACCAGTTTATTTTTACTTTGGTTTCACGTCATTAAAAGTATAATTAAATTTCCGTACACCAAAATTAGGTATTTCATAATCCTTACTTGCCAACCCATTTAAAAGATTCCCAGCTGGTTAAATCCAGGTGATCTCTCTCCGCGCAGTACTCTCCGACTTTTATCTCTCCAACTTGATCGCCCTGGAACTGCTTGAGAAGGATCGATGCTTTTCGCTCGTTGTCGTAGAACCTTACTGGACCCTGGGAATTTAAAAATAATTTCAAACCAGAATAGAATAAGAGAAATTACAGTTGCTTTTTTGTCTTCCTAGCTCTTCGACTTCCATAAATAAAATGTCCTAAATAATAAAACATGCAATCTCACGGTGACTCCTTCGAATGTAACATTGCTGAGAGCGTCGAGGAAGAGCTGCTCCCACTCCTTGTCTCGGTAGCGGAAGTCTTGCACCGTCTTCTCCTTGTGCTTCAGTTTGACCCGCTGTGCCACCGTCTGTATGGCCAGTGCCATCGCCCATATGCCTTCGAATATACAGTTTTATTAATATGAAAACTCCACCTAATTAATTATTATAAACTCTCTATATAGTTCCCTCATTTTTACCCACCATCGTAAGTGTACCCGTGGAATCTTGAATACTCCAGACCTCTCCTTCGGTCGTATTCTATCTGATAGTCTTTTGCCGTCTAAAAAATTAATAACAACGTTTGTGAAGAGATCATACCGGTGTACATATTATTCCAGACTAGGATCTGATAAGTTCTGCGCCTGGATGTAAATGGATGTAAATCACAAGATCTTTGAGGGATTGCACCAGGGTGCTTGCGCCAAAGTGTCCAGTACATACGATGCCGGAGATGGTGGTCTCCCCGGTGGTAGACAGCGGCAGCAGGTCAGTGAGCAGGGCGGTGTCGAGGGCGGCAGTGAGCTCGCGGCGCGCGCACGGTCCGCGCTTCAGCCACCACCGCTCGCTGTACGTGCCCAGCAACAGCCACGTGTACGCGCGTCCATACATCTCCAGCCTAAACAGATAGCAATATGTGAAGTAGCTACCCTTCGATTTAATTGCAAGTTGCTGGCAGTAGAATACTATATACTATGGAATAAGCCAACACATACTTGTATGCCTCACAGAAGATTTTCATGGCCCAGGTCTCATTGAAATTTCCGAGTATTATTCTAATGTCCTTTTCCTTTAGCTTCTCTAGTGCAGTTCTTACTTCAGTTGCGAAGCTCTGCGTCTCGTCGATATCGAATCCGTGAGAATCTAAGTCTGCCAGTAGACGATTGTGTGCCTGGAACATATAACGAGGTCTCGAGTACATCTAATAATACTACAGAATTAATATGACGAGTACCATCTATGTGCAAAGTTACCAGAGCATATCTGGGTTCGTTCTGGTAGATGGTGCCGACTCTTGTCCAATTGAAGTGCTGCAGCAGGCGGATGCGCGGCAAGTTGAAAGCGTTCTCAGAGGGCACGATACGGAAGAAGTTGGGGAACGCCTCCTTCGTGAACATTGGATGGGTATCCGCATAGGATAGCTGAAACAAAAATGGGGAAGTATTTTATTATTTAAGTGTTACTGATTTAAGTACTCTTATTGGACAGTTATGGTGACCCTGATCTCTTACCTGTGTAAGATGCCAATGCTTAGATGCCTTGGCGATGGGGTCAGTGACGTGCGTGCAGGCCGCGCCGAATAGCATCAGCTTGTGTGGTCCGCTGTGCATCATGTCGAAGAAAGACTTCACGCCCACCGCAGCGTTGCACTGGCAAATAACAGGTTATCAAAATAGCTTACTGGGTTTGAGCTGTATTGGTGAGCTCATGCTACAGTCAGCTGTTTCAGACCGTGGAGGAAAATGTTTTTTTAAGATAAAAATTTTTTCGGAATATGATCGTAAATTTGTCAACTGGACAAAGACAAGATAACTTTTAAGGGAGACTTAATAGAGCAGCAGGCTACATGAGAAAAGTGAGGGTACCTCTGTGTCGTTCCACCACATGTGCAGTCGGTAATTACGCAGCACGGAGTCATGCTCGTTGACGTGGTCCAGCGCCAGTTTGACGCTTGGCATCACGCCGCGACCTACAGCGGTATTGACATAGCTTTGGTACAACACTCTTTACAAATAACTCACGCCGGTATCCTATAGGGGGAGGTAGAGATTACAGAATTCTTGATGTTTACAATTATGTGTGCTCTTTTATACAATTATCAAATTATAATATATGATTACAAAATAAGCAGCATATAAACTTGCAGGCTATGTTTAACACTTTCAGTGCCACTGGCAAGCTTTGCTAACAGTGTAAAATAATCGCACTGAAAGTAATATATACATTTTTAAGGAATTATTGTTAAAGGAAAAGTAATTATTATCACTAGGGATAGTAATCAAGTAAAGATAAGTTTGTTGTTCTTTCTTAGCAGTAAATAGATACCAGTGTTTGAGTTCTCGACTCCCTTTCCGAATGGGAAGAAGCCCGCTATGTAGACATCTGTCCTGCGGTTGAGAATAGCGTCCAGGTTGGGCTTCTGCGGCACTCCCATGCTCAGCCCCACCAGCAATAGTAACAGCAGCATATTGACTGTGAACAACCACGTCTCCTACACCTCTCTTCATCATCAGCTCATTATACATCCCACTAATGGGCTTGCAGCCAAAACTAAGTGAGGGGTGACTAAACCGTAGTCAACCACGCTGGTCAAGCCTGTACATAGCCCTGGTTATATGTAAATTTATCCTACGTTCTTACGGTAAAGGTAAAAATCGTGATCGCACATATCTGAGAAGAAATTCAAAGATATGTGCGAAGTCAACCAACCCAAAAAAAACAAGTCTTGATTTTTAAGTCTTTTCTGCACTAGCACGTACAGTCGTTAACGTATTTTTGGACCAGTGGAAATTGAAAATAATTCTACAAATATAACTATTAAAGAAAATTGTTATGGAATAGACTCACCGTCAACTTTTATCCAAGCGTAAGCTTTCAGTAACTACGTAAGTTCTCGAGTACAGACACATGAGCTTTTCTTCTTATTACTAGTACAATTTCACTCCAATTCTTAATAACGCTTATTCACAACCTTTTTAGTAACAAAACATCATTAAAAGAGTACATTTTACGTATATTTTTTAAGTTTTAACGCTTAAAATAACATAATTCAGTCCAAAATCATATTTACGCCTTCTTCGCTGAAGCTAGCTTTTCATACTTCGAAGCCTCGAGCTGGGGTCTAAAAATGATTTTCATTTAATATTCAAACAAAGGAAATTGAACTTTAAACTTTTATCTTTAAGTCGTTGGATTCAATAGCACAAATTCATCTCGCTTTCAAAATCTACGAAATAAGGCGTCACATTTCATTTAACCGGCCATTGAAAAATATATCTAAACCACATTTAAATTAGATTGAATATACTTTATTAAGATATTACCTATGAATCCTTTTTAAACTAATGTTCGCGGCCTACAGACAAAATTAGGCTTTGACGGTGCGAATCGATAGGGGATGGGCTACAATACTAGGGTTGTCATGTAATCGAAACATCGATAGTCATTTTTATGTTCAAGCCACGAATTGTTAGTACCACCCCTAACAATGTTTAAAATAGAGGTACCTGTTCTGCGTTTTGTTTGATGCGTGAGGTTTATCTGTAGAAATTATCAGACCTTCATAATAAGAATGAGAAAAAAGGCATTTTTATAGAGCTGTACATTTTTCAAGTTAGATGTTAAAAGTTTTATCGATGTAAACAAATTTTGTCGTCCCTATTCGAGGTTTTCAACGCATGCGTACAAGCCAGGGTGTGTCTTGCCCAGGGATGCAGGGATAAAATGTAATCATAGTAACAATAGCCATTTTATAACCCATATTTAAACTAAGCGCTAGTTTAGACAGCGACAATCGCGCGGTTTCAATTTTGCGGAGAAACTGCGGCTACAGTGGCCTATTTCTTTTTCAATTTTCTTCAAATATGTATGTTGTATGTACGTAATATATGTTAATACTAGCTGTCGTAACTCCGTCCGCGTGGAATAAAAAAAAACTTAATTGGTAGCCTATGTGTTCTTCCGGACTATGTTCTCCATCAATGACAAATTTCAAGATACATGCAATCGATCTGGAGAAACTTTTTAAAAAACATCCAAACATTCGCATTTATAACAACATTTTAAAAATGTTTTCTTAGAAAATATTAAAAAAAAATAGATAAATAGCATCTATTTTACTCTATTTTAATTTTAATCAAAATTATACTCTATTTTTATAATGCCAGGGAATATTTTTATTTGTCGATAGGAAATTTGACACATAAGTATAAAAATTGCCATAACAAGGATATGCGTTTCGTTCCATCAAAACTGACTTAGGAATTTTCTTTTTTCGATGAATTGTAAAATAGATATTATCGCAATCAAATTAAACCAAAACATGAACCAGATCATTGTTAATTTTTTGAAGTTGAAGTTACTCTATTAACTCAGGAAAAAATTAGCTTTTTATAATAAACGATACGCTGACAACGTTTCTTTATACGCATAACCGATGAAATTTCAAAAGTTCCACATAAGCGGTATTAACGTGACAACACTATATGCCAGAATACGTGGCCCCAAACTCTGTGCTGTTCATGTGTCTTGTTTATATTTTTTATTGCAAAAATTCGTGAAAATTCGTTTTATAAGCCGTGAGTATTTGAAAATGCATTTCTATATTTTACTTTTTTATTTACCATTTTCGAGGGTCATGTAAATGAGCTAAGATATAGTGATTAGAAATTAAGACGGCATCTGTCAAACTTCAAATTTACAATATTTTGAGAGATATTATTAGATTTTGGCTTTGTTTCTAGTTTATTATATCAATATAAATAAAGAATTTTGATGTAAATAATATTTTGAAAGTCAAGTCAAGTGTGATATGTGCCAAACATTCTGGTTTTTTCGTAGTATGCATTTGCTTAATTTCTCTTAATTACATGATATCTTAAGTAATGATGACTTGCTTACCAGTAAATGTAATCTATAAGAAATACCCATAACATATTTACATGATACGTTAGATTATATACTAAATTGATTATGATAGGAAGTATTGCATTGACACACTTTATGTTATGTAAATATATTAATCATTTTCAATTATCATCTCATTCAGTGCAGATTTCTTGTGTACATTATTAAAGCATTTTGAATCAATTTTTAAACTAAATGCAATAACCAAAGACTTTTTGAAAATAATGATTCTTAAAATTGGTAATCTGTTGACTGTTAAATCTCATTTTAGACTTAGTAATAAAATTTTGTTACAAATGGAATTTATGAAAATATAATAAGCTATGACGATAATACAATTTCGGTGTCAAAGCTGAATGATGCTTGTTTTGTGTTGCAATATAAACTTTCATATATTTAAATTATTAAATTCAGAATCTTAGCAGAATTTCTTATTGTGTTCTCATAGTTTAATATCAAATAATTATTTTTAATTTTATATTGCATAATTTGGGTGAAAACAATTTTATAGGTCCTTAAAACATTGCCATTTAACATTGTTTACACATAATGAATCACTTAATTTGAAAGATACTTTTGTTAATCACTAAGAATACAACCCAGTATGATCACAGATTTTTCTTTTTTAAGTCTGTTTCTACCTTTTCAGGTGATCGGCTTCTAACAACATGATGAACCCACAATATCTGCCGCCTGGACAAAATAACAATGCCCCTTCCAATCCCCTGGGCTTCCCACCAACGTCGCAAGACTACAATGGAGTACAGAATGCCAACATCTATGGCCAAATGCCACCAAATGGTCCACAAATGCCTATGAAGCAGTTTGACTCTACTGAGATATCAAACAAAATGCAAAATATGAACTTAAACGGACCACAAGGGATACCTTCTTCTCAATTGCCACCTGGACAGTTCCCACCTGGCAGCTTTCCACCTACATCAAACTATGGACCTAGTCAGCTACCTCCTAACATGAGGCCACCGGTTTCTATGGCAGGAAGGCCACAAGGAAGCGAAGCTTCTCAATTACCACCTCAAATGCAACCTCCCATGTCTACTGCTTCTACTCAAGCCCAAGGATTTGGACAATTTCCTGGCAAGGAAGGGCAATTTCAAGGACCACCTCAAGTTCAGATGGTTCAAGGCCAACCTAAGCCAATGATATCCCAATCAGGCCCGCCACTGTCAGGGCAGCCTGGTGCTCCACCGCAAATGTCACAGATGCCTCCACATTCCCAACCTGGGATTCCACCTCAACCTGGTATGATGGGAAGACCCCCTAATGGCCCTGAACAGGCAAAACCATCACAAATGGCTGGTTTCCAAGGAATGCCTCTACCGACTAGTCAACCAGGATTACAAAACCAGCAAGGATTAACACCAGGTCAGACAGGATTATCTCCGAATCAATCAGGTCCTAGTTTGCAATTGCAGCAGAATTTGCAGCCTCCGCAAATGCGTCAGCCGGGTGGGCCACCAACTGGATTTGATTATCAAAGACAACCTCGGGGCCCAATGTCTGGAATGCCCCCGCAGCATGGTCCTATGCCTGGACAGATGGGACCTCAAGTGCCTCTTGGTCCACCCAATTCACAAGCTGGTCTTCCTCCGCAACCTAGTATGCCACCGCAGCAAGTTCCATCTTCGCAGTCACAGTTCCCTTCCATGCCTGGCTTACCTCATATGCCACCACCACTGTCTCAAGCTAGACCTCCCTCTGGGTTTGGGCCACCCGGACAGTCTGCCCAACCACCTAGCTCTTATGGAGGTAAGTATCATTCACTTATTTTTAGTTGATTATAAAAAGTATAATAACAATTTTCAAGTGTCTTTAAATACACTTTTTCTAGAAAACTTTGTTGCATAACTTGTTATAATTTATCTCACCTTTAGCAATGCCACCAATGCAGCCTCCAATACCAGGACAAGCACCTAGGTCTGGTCAACAAACAATGTCAGGCCAACCACTAATGCCTGGCCAACCTCCAATGCCTGGCCAACACCCGATGCCTGCCCAGCCTCCAATGTCTGGGCAACCTCCAATGCCTGGCCAACCTCCAATGCATAGTCAGCCACCATTGTCTGGGCAACCACCAAAGCCAGGCCAACCCCCAATGCCTGGCCAACATCCAATGCATAGCCAACCGCCTATGCCTGGCCAACCACCAATGCCTGGTCAACTGCCAATGCCTGGCCAACCACCAATGCCTGGCCAAC
>NW_013529987.1:25843-27703 GCF_000836235.2 Papilio xuthus
TGTTTCCAGGCTATGCCAAAAGACGAAAATGGAAAGAGCTACACACGTGTAGGTTTCATCACCTACAGTTCTACAGTTCACTTCTACAATATAAAGGTATTTATTAAGCCCATTTAATTCTTAAATTACTCAATGTTTACCTAACTTGCCCATTAGTTATTAAAATTGCCCAGTGCTTACCTAACTTGCCCATTAGTTTCTAAAATTGCCCAATGCTTACCTAACTTGCTCATTAGTTACTAATTTGCCCTATGCTTACCTAACTTGCCTATTAGTTACTAAAATTTCCCAATACTTACCGAACTTGCCCATTGGTTACAAACCTTTCTCCACCCTCAGGGTACACTGGCGCAGCCTCAGATGTTGTCAGTGGGCGACGTGTCTGACGTGTTCGTGCCGCTGCTGGACGGGTTCCTGTCACCGGCGGAGCAGAGCGGGCCAGTGCTGCAGCAGCTGTTGCAGCAGCTGCCCAACATGTTCCATGACAATAAGGAGACGGAAACGATACTGTTACCAGCTGTACAGGTGTGTAATACAGGATGATAAATAGCAACTTACTACAGTCGAACCTGGATAAGGGAGAACGACGAGGCGAGTGTAGGAAACGAATTTTTGTCCATCCACCCTTTTTTACAAGGAAAGTATGGAAAAGGGAAGTGGATTTGACGGAGAAGAGGATGCATAGGCTCGATCCAAAGTTTGCACCGCATCTGCGATTACAGATGATTACGGGCAGCGGTTGTTTCGCTATTTCGGCGAATTTGCTTGCTATAAAAAATCTGTGTTTATTCCAGGCTGGTCTAGAAGCGTTGAAAGCTGCGGATACTTCAGGCCAGCTGCTTGTGTTCCACACTTCCCTGCCCACTTACAACGCGCCAGGGAAACTTATCAATAGAGAGGACAGGAAACTGCTGGGAACTGATAAGGAGAAACAGATACTCAGTGAGTTCATTTACTTAGAAAAAATAGAGAAAATTTGTGTAAAGTAAGAAGAATTTTATATAATAACTAGATCTCGCCCGTGACTTTGCGCAGAATTATAAAAAAGAACAATATTTGAGATAAAAACTACCCTATCTCCCAAGTTGAACCAACTTACAGATGTTTACAAAATTTACAAAAGAATTGGTTCAGTAGTTTCGGAGTTTACAGCAAGAAAAGTTGAATTGGTAGTCAATGTTTGAGACTATGTTCTATATGTATGCGAAATGTATGTATGTTGCGTGTGTTGCGTGTTCCAGTGCCGCAGACGACGGCGTACAACGAGACGGGTCAGGCGTGCAGCGCGGCGGGCGTCTGCGTGGAGCTGTTCGTGTGCAACAACGCGTACGTGGACGCCGCCACCATCGGACAGCTGCCGCGACTCACCGGCGGACAGATGCACAAATATACATACTTTACTGTTAGTTACACACTGCCCTACCGCGACTTTATCTGCGTCGAATTCATAAAAACTAACTTATGTAGTAGCTTATGTTTTCTGTCAGACTATGTTCTACATCTGTGATGAACTTCATCAAGATCCGTTAAGTCGTTTTAGAGATACGTAATAAGAAATATCCATCCATCCAAATTTAATATGATCGTTGTATTTTAGAGATAAAAATAAAAGTTAAGTGATAATTTGGAAACGCTTAGTTTAGGTTGAATACAAGAAATGTACGCTTAAAGACATTAACGGTAGCATCTGGCTGTGGGTTTCTGAAAACAAAATGTCCGTTTTATATTTCTTGTTGGTAAATATGAGTGTTATGTTGTAAGGCGGAGACGGACGGGGAGCGGCTGGCGTGGGACGTGCGGCGCGTCGTGTCGCGCCCCACTGCGCACGACGCGGTGATGCGCGTGCGCACCTCCACCGGC
>NW_013529988.1:0-658 GCF_000836235.2 Papilio xuthus
GTTTAAAATATTGTAATTCTAAACTAAATTTTGAAAAATAACTTATTATATAGAGTAGTTTAACCACAAATCTAAAAAAGAGTCACCATGTTGCAGGAAATGCACTAGCATAATAACTATATTAATGTCATTATTGATATATAGATGTGTAACCTATACATTATTTATATTATAATTTAGTGTTTTATATTAGTTTGATGTTAATATTATGACAATTTTTAGAAATATGTATTAGACTTTAATATAAAATATACACTAACATAATAAGATTTTCTCGAAATTGGGAAATGCAGTGTATAGAAAATAAAAATATACTAAAATATAGGGAATTAAGTATCAAGTACAAAAGATAAAAAAAAAACCATTTAGTGAAAAATATGAAACAAAATTAATTTATTAAATTTGGATTTTACAAATGTCACACCTTATTATAGATCTTATACTTTTTTTGAACTAAGTAATAAAAAATAAACAGAGATTGTATACAATTTTCTTACAAGTAATTTAAATTTCAACACAGGTACTTTTCCCCAAAATGATGCCTCCTAAGCTCATTATTTTTCCTCGTTAAGGAATCTATAGGTTACACATCTTTGGAGAATAGTAATAACAAAAGAGTTAAAATGCGGAATCTTTAGGTTCATGATAATTTTATGAA
>NW_013529989.1:0-3614 GCF_000836235.2 Papilio xuthus
AATCAAAATATGATTCCATTCGAAAACAAAAGAATGACGAAAATCGGACAACTAGGAAAGGACTTGTAGCATTCGTTGTGCTATATTTGGCTCGTTCACGTACCGACACTTGTTGCCGGCTCAAAGGTCTGACCTCGACTGACGTCCCCTCTCTCCGGCATGTACTTATGGCGTGTACGCTCGAGACAAACAACACCACGTTTATGCATACACTACATCCCTTCCTTTTTTTAATATATTTAATCTTGCTAAGTATGGGTACTTGTATTCTAAAACTATCAATTAATAGAATACAAGTATACATAAAATTCGATTTTCTAAGTTTCTCTACACTTCTACATGTATATCCATTTTGTAAGTTTAATAAACTTAGATTCAATAACATTTTTCTATAAATTCACTTAATAATTATTTTCACAACAACTGCATAGATATTTGTTACCATCCTATACTTATCTTCCAAGTTTCCATTATTTCTTCCTTCTATATGCTCTACTTCCTTCCATTTGTTATTTAGAACGCGCCAGTGTCCCTCAATTCATTTTAAATAAACTTATTTTCGTCTTGGCATTTGTCACGTTAAAATATTCCGAACTTCAATATCGCCATCAATACCTGTCTCTACCGTATGGGAAGCAGGATTTTAATTGACGCTTACTTTGTTATCTTTGTGTAAATTATTAATGTCGAAGCCAAATATTTTGCTAAAAAGATATGTTTAATAATTAACAGTACTTAAAAGTACTTAACAGTTTGAATGTATCCTAGACGTGATAATTTACGCTAGTAGTAATAATAAAATTTTACTCTCTACTATGAATGCTATGCACTGTAGACACAGTACTAGTTGGTTGGAACACCAAAAGCTGTAACTGTGCCCGCGACTTCGCTCGCACGAAATACTGACTTGGATAGCATTTCAATCACTTAGGCTAATCACTTAATATTACTAAGTTTTATACTGAAACATATTAAACCCACTAAATACTCGCACAAAATTCACATATTCCAATACATCAAAATCAGTCCATGACAATGGTCCCAGGCTCCCGTCCGTCAATGTACCAAACCTCATCCAAATTGGCCCAGCAGTTCCCGCTTGAAAGAAGGTCAGATAGACAGACAGACAGATGAAGCCACCCACGCATCAATAAGAATGTTCTGTCCCTATATTATGGAATAGTCAATGATAATTTTCTTTTTCTAATACATAACCTGAAAATGACTAACTTACTATGTTAACAATTTAATGTTTCTTCTCCTTCAAAGATGTTATATTTTCTATTGAATGAAGGTTTCAAAAGTCAAGACTTATACCTTTTTTATATTTAATTACTAAATTTATTTCCCAGCTTATTTGAGATCTTTCAACCCACAACACAGAGTCACTGACGGTGTTCAATTATGTTGAACTTTATACTTAACTTGATGGACAATATTTAAATGCCACTATAAGTTTTCAATTTATCAGATGTTCAACCTATATGTAACAATGAATTGCTAATGACTACTCTGAACATAGTAAAAGTCTTTTTCAATATAAGCGTAACATAAATAAACATAAAGAGACAAACTCTTTGTCCCTTCTTTTCACAGGTCAGCAAATGAACTTGTCATTGCCGTTTATTCTCTAATGTTATTTACAATCAAACAGTAGATATTATGTATGAAAATAGTTAAGTTAGTAGAACTAAGCGATAGCATTTTATTCCACAATCGTTTTTTTTCAGCTCATAATAATCCAAATGAAATGCCATTTAAAAGTAAAATTATATGTCAACAAGATCTCTCTGATTTTAAACACACTATTAGGCGGTGTGCTAAAGTCGTTTTAATAAGTCCATAGTGCGATTTTGGTTCAGTATTTCATAAATCGGTATTTCTACTCCCTAAATTGAGTTTAAAGCCGTTAAAACTTAATTCAAGTTTACTCACCAATTTTTTGCGGGTTTTTGATAACAAAATCCAGCTTCAACATACCCCGACTGCGACTAGTGTGTCCTCAGCGAGGAGTTGCCTTAACAGCGACTTTTACGATGAATTCCTCCATGACTTGGTCCAATAATTATGCTATAAATAAAGCTATTTCAGAAAGAAAACACTAACCTTTATTTATTATATTTTACGACAACTGTAGCATGTCATTATCAAAGAAAAACACGTTTCCGCTCTTATTTTTACCAAATTAGAGCAATAAAATCAATTTCAGATGTATTTTAAATACAGAGTCATCTATCGCCGGAAGCGGAAACTACTTATCTGTTTCACAATTATTGAATCGAAATTCGTTTAGTGCACAGTACATCACGAGATTTGAACTTACATATACTCGTAGTTAATAGTATCTCTGGAAACTTCACCAATCCAGCATTAGCCACGGATTCGTTAATAAAGCCAATTATGATGACTTTAGTAACTGGCAATATAATATTAGAAATTGCGTTATACATATTGTAAATATTCATAACAAAACGTGACTAATAGTCAATCACATTTTATATCATTTTGTACTACGTATTTTGTAGTAAGGTGCTTATAACAGGGTTAAAAGAATTACTTCTCAAAAAGACAAAGGAATAGTCACTTACTTGAAAACAATATCGTACAATGTACATAATATAGTCGCCATTGATTTGACTTAAATTTACTTTACTTTTTTACAAAATCTAAAATGTATTCAGGTAGCTTAGATTTAAATTGATTAACTGAACTTACATTTATAAAGATGACAGTAACAACTTATGAAGCTGTACTCCTTCGTTTGTTATACATATATCTCTTTCCACTCACTTTCGGCACAACATTTAGACTTGCTCGCCGAGTGCTGCGTTTATTAATCTGTAACTTTACAAACGACATGTTATTGATGATTTGTTTTGTTGATGGTTTTTCTAATTATAAAACATGTACTGTAGGCATATAGTTGATTAATAGTCATTATTTTGATTTTATTGTAGATAATGTATTTCCTCTCACCTTAATTTAGATACCTCTCACCTTAATTTAGTGAACAGTTTGCTTCACACAAATTTTTAGCTTCAAACTTCTTACCACTCGTAATATCAATTTATCGATCAGGGTTTCAATCTTCTTAATTTATGTACTTGACAACTTTTCAGGCTGTAAATGAACTTATCGATTTAACGATTAGATGATCTAACCAATTTAATGGTCAGTCGTGCTGCTTTCACGTCTGTAAGACATGACTGATCTAACCAATTTAATGGTCCGCTATGCAGCTTTCATGTTTGCAAGACATGAATCATCTAACCAATTTAATGGTCAGCCGTAGTGCTTTTATGTCTTTAGACATGTTTTCATACTTATAAGACATGAATCATCCAACCAATTTAATGGTCAGCCGTGGTGCTTTTATACCTGTAACACTTCAATGATCTAACCAATTTAATGGTCAGCCGTGGTGCTTTTATACCTGTAACACTTCAATGATCTAACCAATTTAATGGTCAGCTATACTCTGTAGACAAGTGCGAAAGTTCTTCTTCTTCGTCGTTACAGTTTTGTCAGATTGGTCATGGTCATCAAGTTTCAATGACCTACTTTACCAGACGCCACCTAGTCGCTGCCTTTTTAGTACATTGGTGGTCCAAGGT
>NW_013529990.1:0-188 GCF_000836235.2 Papilio xuthus
GGAAACACTGACGTTCTTACTGACGCAGAAGAAAACGTGCGTCAAAAATTACGTGCAGAAGGAGAGATGTAATGTCTAAAGGTAAAAAACGTTCTGGCGCTCGCCCTGGTCGTCCGCAGCCGTTGCGAGGTACTAAAGGCAAGCGTAAAGGCGCTCGTCTTTGGTATGTAGGTGGTCAACAATTTTAA
>NW_013529990.1:355-543 GCF_000836235.2 Papilio xuthus
TTGCAGGGGCTTCGGCCCCTTACTTGAGGATAAATTATGTCTAATATTCAAACTGGCGCCGAGCGTATGCCGCATGACCTTTCCCATCTTGGCTTCCTTGCTGGTCAGATTGGTCGTCTTATTTCCATTTCAACTACTCCGGTTATCGCTGGCGACTCCTTCGAGATGGACGCCGTTGGCGCTCTCCG
>NW_013529991.1:0-879 GCF_000836235.2 Papilio xuthus
TGTAGGGTAGGCACAATATTCTGTTCCATAACACAAAATTATTGTATTTCATAGTTAATTACGACGCATGCAAAAGTACCAAACAGGCATTTTATTTCTAAAGTTTACACAGATTATGGCAAAATTATGAGATACGATTATTTACTTAGAAATCGTACACGACAGATTTTTTACTTTACTATATAGGGTCTTTCAAAAAGCGTACCACTTTAAAGGTCGGCATTTGCTGACCTTTGGTGTTGCAAATGTTTATGGCAGCTATGATATCTCTGTTCAAGCTGTTTTGCCCTTTTATAGAGATAGATTAAAACCTAGTTTATTAAGATTCTGACTTATAAAATATTATATTTCCAGTTGCTACCTTCCAACGATAAGAAAGAGAATTGTGAGTATAAACGACGAAAATGCAAGAAGGTAAAGAGCGCCAAATTTTCGAGCGTCTGTAAAGCCGCGCCAAACCATCTGTCAGAATTTGCTGGCGCGTTAATGGATTATTTCTGTGAAGTTGGCAAATTAATTTCCTGCGAACCGGATACACAAGTGTGTAATACATTAGTGGAACTTCTACGTATAGTCACAATTTTAGGCAATGACATTTTTATCGTTTTAAAATGTTTTTGTCGCTGCTGTCGTCGGCTGATGAACAAACGAAAGGTTTGCCTTATTTAATTTTTTTAAACTGACAGTTGACGTTTCGATATTGTTTTTGATTGTCAATTTTTTTAGTCTATGCCTTGATGTTATTTAAAAAATCGTAATGTGTTTGTTTACATGTGTTTGGTTTTCCTAACTCATAAACCTGGATTATTCATCTCTTTCAAGACTTTTACAATTGTTTTGTGCCTTGCAGGATCTACGAAAGTGTATAAAAAATTTAAC
>NW_013529992.1:0-194 GCF_000836235.2 Papilio xuthus
TTCCGGCAACTTTGCGAAGTGCTCTACGCGGTTCGATGGACACAAAACAAGCGACGTATTAGCTTCCATCGATGCTGTCGAAGTATACAAATCATGCGTAAATATGAGCGACGATGTCGCGCTGCGAGGTTTGCCCATGTTATTGACGGGGATAGCCGCTACTTGGTGGCAAGGCGTCAAAGACAGCACCCCGA
>NW_013529992.1:401-595 GCF_000836235.2 Papilio xuthus
CGTTCTAGTCTTACTTCGTTTGTAGAATTAATAGCGCAAGCGAGACGTGTAGAAGACATCCTTAATGAGTCTCGCCCATCGAATACTACGTCAGACGTTAAACCGGCATTATCCATGTTACCATCGAGTAGTGCTCAGCCATCGATTACGCCGTCGTCAGTACCTAGTAGGCGACCGCAGTGCGCTTACTGTAA
>NW_013529993.1:0-3045 GCF_000836235.2 Papilio xuthus
TTAATGTTATATTGTGTTAGATATGACACTCCATTATTAATAAACAAACAATATGATGACCGTGCACCTAACCTCAATATACTTGATTATAGTAAGATTAATTATATAATGCAAAACAAACTTTATAGTGGCTCGCACTATATTGTGCGAAACATAATATCATTGGGGATTACAGAAATACTTTAATTAACATATTGTTATCCATCATATTTTCCTTGGGAAAAAACAGAGAAAAAAATAGAAATTTAATTACAGTCGAAATATGGAGTAAAAGTCATAAGTGGCGGGGCAGATGCCAGCGTACGCGTTTTCTTTACACACAGTGGATTCATCTTATAGTCGCGTCGTAAAGATTGAATCTTATAATACAATGTGAACATATCAGCTACACAGATTTTTTCACTATCCAGATTTTGATTACCGTGAACCACTGACTTCTAATATAGACAGGCTATAAACCGCGGTATTTTGTGCCTATATGATCTTCGCCATTTTGCGATAGTTGCGGTTCATAGCGGTGGAGAGAATTGGAACTAATTAACAAAATAGAAACTGTCAGGAACTTCAAGGCGCATTTAAGTATGTACGATGCGAAAACTGTCATTTCTTAGCATTGACCTATCCATTTATTAAAATAAGTGTGCAAGCACATTAATAATACACAATAATATTATATATTAATTCATTGTAACTCGATTATTATGTGCGGGCGGAAACCTTGTCAGTGCCGAAAACCTCGAGTATTTGTCAGCATAATTTTTGAAATTATTTATGCTTAGATTGTAAAAAGAAAAAAAAACTAAAAATGCTACGGAGTTTATCAGGTCATCTTTTTAAAATTACTACTATTTTATCCTTTTTGTTTTCTGTTCGACTGTTTCTTTATTTTAATCTATGCAAATAAATTAGTAGATTTCCATCTCAAGTGGGAGCATAAAAGACTAACCTTGCCTTTTATATCAACTTATGTCATTAAGATTGATTAAGTTGACTTTAAACGAATTAAATAATACTAGAAAATCAATATTTACAAAGTCGGAAGTTATTAGTATGCAAATTTATAAATTATAAAAAAATAACGTTTGGAGAACTTCAATAATTACATAATTAGCTACAAGTAAATAAATAACGCAATGATTTGTTTGTAATAATAAACTCTAGGTATATTGAATAACCTATTCCAAAGCACAAAAGCGAGCCGAGAAAAAATGTCTCCGGATGCCAGATGCGTTTTTTGTGGTAAATTTCCCCAGTGTTGTCATTCACATTAACTAATTTGCATAAAAAGTAAATCGA
Source organism: Papilio xuthus (assembly GCF_000836235.2). Classification (NCBI taxonomy): domain Eukaryota; kingdom Metazoa; phylum Arthropoda; class Insecta; order Lepidoptera; family Papilionidae; genus Papilio; species Papilio xuthus. The sequence continues at coordinate 1,297 of NW_013529993.1, forward strand.
ATACAACCTGTTTTCTTATGTTTATTTATTAATTTCTTAGTTTTTTAGTAAAGTAAAGTAATAATTAATAGTGACATTATAAAACTCAATTTTATAACAAAACCAAAACAATAATTGCGTTAAACGAAAATGTGTCAGGCTTAATTATGATAAATTACATTTAAAATATTTGTCATAACTTAAACCATTCATACTTAATAACACAACCTATCTATACTTAATTTGGTGTTCTTTTAATTTTTACTATCCACATTAAATCTCATTAAGCCTTGTTTATTTGTTAATCATCTCTTTATTGTTATTTTCACCTCACCTATTTAAAACTTACTAGCTGTCGTCCGCGACTCCGTCCGTGCGGAATTAAAAAAATCTTAGTAGCATAACTGTTCTTTCAGACTATGGTCTACATTTATGCCAAATTTCAGAGAGATCCTTGCAGCCTTTCTAGAGATACCTTCAAACAAACATCCATCCATCTATTCAAACATTCGCATTTATAATATTATATAGTAAGAAGTAAGATTTACTAGCTGTCGCCCGCGATTCCGTGCGGGATTGAAAAATAGATAGTAATCGATTATAGGACCTACTGAATATGCATATAAATTTCATAAAAATCGGTCAAGTCGTTTCGGAGGAGTAAGTAACATTGTAACATGATTATTTTATATATAAAAAAGATCGATTACATTAATTTTGGCGGTTTATTAGTTTGATAAGTTATAAGTGATTTTGACCTCGTAAATTTAAGGTCAATACGACCTTATACAGAATAATATATTATTTGTTAGCGAATCAAATAGGACCTCTACTAAACTACTAATATAATATTCCAACCTTACTAACTTCCTAGTTAAAAAAATGTCAACTCGTAATAACCAACTAATCGTGATTTTCCACTGGATAAAAACCTGTATTTAAATTTTCGAAGAGAATTTAATAAAATAACAGCGCCTCTCGCCAGAGTAATTTGTCGCAGTATACTGCGACTTAATTCGCAAATGATCCTGTCATCATGATGTCACTTTAAGCACACAGATTAAAAAAATAGCTTCTTTTTACCTCAAATTGTTTAATTCTTTAATTGTTTAAATAATGTATGTGAATTGTGAGAAAAATTGTTTGGCGATGGTTTTTCTTTAACCAGACTAATTGTTTTTTAATAAAATAATAATATAAGTAATTTGTTATTTAAATTAAATATAAGTCTTCACCCAAAATTTGATTGTTTAAGATACCAATATTTTTATCCTCTTCTGTATATTATTACAAATTAAATCAAATTTAATGCATTTAGTCGGCCATTTAAAATAAAATTAATATGCTCGAAGTGGGCAACTAAATTTTTACTAGAAAATACAAGTTCACAGACACGGAAATGTACTATATTTTTACGCATTAGTTATAATAACTAACTTTTTCCCGCGATTACGTCCACGCGGAATTTAAAAAAAAAAACCTTCTAAGAACTGTATGTGTTCTTCCAGACAGTGTTCTACATCTATACTAAAGATCTTGTCCATGCAACCGTTTTGGTGGTACCTTTTAATAAAATATACCAATTGGAACTTTCTTATTTTAATTAAACTTGATCGGGCGTTTCCCGTTGGACCGATATACTTACGGTCCAATGGATTTTTTTCCCAAAATCCATTAAATCAATGAGATTTTCTACATTCTATGGACTACCCTAAGTTAAGGGTGATTAGGCCATAGACAACCACTGGCCAAGTGCGGGTTGGTTAACTT
>NW_013529994.1:0-581 GCF_000836235.2 Papilio xuthus
GTATTTGCAGCGCAAAGAGTAGATTTGGAAATTAGATTAAAAGAGAAAGTAGTAGAGGAAAATTTAAAAACCTTATTTAGTAGTAAAAACAAGCGCGGGCACTTCGTTGAGTACTGCAGGTCCTTGGCCAAAATCGTTATAAATAGGAATAAGACCTGAATGAACTGTGATAAATGTATTATTTGTTTTTAAAATTTTAATTTGTTTTTTTTTCTTTTTTTAACTTGTAAATTTAATGGATATTTCAATTTGGTTTTAATTGTATATAGTTTGTGTTTTTAAATTGTAAATTTATTTGATATTTTAACTTGTTTTTAATTGTATATAATTCGTGTTCTTTTTAAATTGTAAATTTACTTGATATTTTATTTAAAATTTTTAACCTGGATTTTATTTGTACATATATTATTGGAATTTTATTTAGATCTTATTCGTATTTATATTTAGTTTTAATTTGTATTATAAATTGGATTTTTAATATGCATTATTTGGAATTTAAATTGAATTTGTATTTTATTATGTATTTTAATTCGTATTTTAATTTGTATTTTAAATTGTAACTTTAAATTGTATTATAATTA
>NW_013529995.1:0-2748 GCF_000836235.2 Papilio xuthus
AGTGCTGGAAATGCTTTTGGAAAGGGAAAACGTAAGTATTTGAAAATGTTAATGACAAAAAAAAATAATTTACATTATTATCACAATATATTATTTATTTATATTATTTATTTTAGTTTGGAGTTGCTATATAATAAGTATATTGGGACAATAATCTAAATTATAATGATGAACAATACCAAACTAAAATAAACTATATTGGGTATTAGATAATGATTCACTGTCCATAATGTGGCTTAAATAATTTTTAAATTGTAATATTATATGTTTATAATTATTATAATATATGTAGTCATTTATCTTTTCCTACATTTTTAATTTTACTTTATACTATAATATTTTTTTTTAGTTGCAAAGAAGGTTCAAAGAAGAAAGAAATTTTGGCTTGCATAAAATTATCCGGTGTGAATGCGAAGAAACTTTGTTGTGACGAGAAGTTTTCTTGTTTTGTAACAGTTGATCATCCCGGACACATTCATATCATGAATTTAATGCACGCAAACACATAGCATCTCATCCAAGGAGGTTTCATATTTTTATGGACCTTGTGTATGACCGTGTTGAAGAAAAAGAAGTCAATGCAAACGCCATTTAAGTCTAACTACGTGTCACTGCCATGTTTTTTCTATTTTAATTATTTTTAATTTTAAATAATAGCTTGAACATGATTACTCCACTAGCAACTAAAAGAAGAAGAAGAACATGATTACGACGGACATTATGTCCAGGAATTGTGTGCACGCGATTAGCATGAAAAATGCAAAATTCAGTACATATATTAGTTTTATGTAATTTAATTAATGAAATTAGACATTTTTTGAACAACGTAAATAATATGTATTTTTTAATTATGTTTAATTTTCAATTATTTCTCTGGTTATTTCCAGATCCAATTTTATCATTATTTGCTAAACATTTAATTAATAAAATACGTAAATAATTGCTCCATTTAAATGCTTTAATGGATTTAAATATTAATTTAATGCTCAAATTTTAGTATTTTTTTAAGCAATTACTCAATAACTTGTAAATTTTTTGACTACGTAACGCAATAATGATACAACGAAAAACGTATTCTAAGTATCAAAAAATTGTTTATATTTTTAATAATAGCATAATTTAAAAATAATTTGATTTTTTAAGTTAGAACAATTTAGTTTTTAAACTATATAACATGATAAATAAGTTGCTATATTTTATTTTTGAAATACAAATTTAAGGTGCCCTAATTAAAATTAATGATCTGTCACAAATTTAACTGCCATAAATCTACCAAATGTGTAAAATCTACCAAATATGTAAAATTTACAAGTCTTTTTCTGGTCAAAGTATTAAAATGGCAACCCAATACTAGACAGAAAAAGAAACTGACACTGAATCTCACTGAACAAGCAAAAATTAAATCTGTCAAAAATATTTAATCGAGTTCATTGAATCGTTCACATAAATTGAATTTGTCCTTTAAAATATTATAAATCGAATTTTGAAAATGGCTTCTCTTAAGGATGTAGCTGCGTTGTATCAAAATCTTAAAACAGAATGGTCTAAAAAACCACGAAAACTTGATAAGTGCGGAGAGTTGTTAAACAAAATAAAGGTAAGATGACTTGTCAAAATATTTCTTTGTTTTTCTATTATTTTAGTATTAATTTTCTACCTTTTTTAACGATTTGATAGAATTAGATTACGTTTTATTCGTTAAGATTTAATGTATTACCCAATAAAAATTTATAACCTAGATTCGAAATAGTCCGTTTGTTCAAAGAAAAATAGAATGTTTTATTTAAGTTAAGGTCTATACTGACATAAAATTATTCGACAGGTAGCATTAACACAGCTGAGTTTTCTCCCGAGTAACAATGCAGCGGCTAACCAGAAAGAATTAATCCTTGCAAGAGATGTACTTGAGATTGGTGCACAATGGGCAGTTGCGAGTAAAGATGTAAAAGCCTTTGAAAGATATATGTCACAATTGAAATGTTATTACTTTGATTACAAGTAAGTTCTTACTACCATTCAATGAAATAGTGTATTCACACTCTCATGTGTTTAAAGGTTACGTAGTAGATGCTACCCTCAGTCATTAGAGAAAAAAATAAGCATTAAAAGACTGGTTAAAAACTCATTCCCATTAAAACGTGTATTGTGCCAACTTTAGCTTTATGTAGACTATCATTACATTTAACTTATTCTACAGAGACCACTTACCAGAATCAGCATTCATGTACCAGCTGCTTGGTCTAAATCTGCTGTTTCTATTGGCGCAAAATCGAGTAGCAGAGTTCCACACAGAACTTGAACGTCTACCAGTGGATGTGATCAGGGCAGATCCATACGTCAGACATCCGTTGGCTCTTGAACAGTATCTGATGGAAGGAAGCTATAATAAAATATTTTTAGCAAAGGTAGGTATTGTAAATAATTTGAATCATTAATAATTATTCTCTTCGAATCTCTAATTTTAAATGATAAACATTTTACTCTCTATACCACCATAATTTAATGAGTAAGGCACACTTAAGTTAATAAAACTAATATAAACATTACATCTTCACAGGGTAATGTACCAGCAGAGAGTTATACATTATTTATGGACACTCTGCTAGAGACTGTGCGGGGAGAGATCGCTGCCTGCATTGAGAAGGCCTACCTGAGCATCCCCTGCGGCGAGGCAGCAAGGCGACTCAATCTTCCATCACAAATGGCTGTTCTTGAATATGGAAAGAAGGTATGTTCAAAGAAATCCAA
>NW_013529996.1:0-566 GCF_000836235.2 Papilio xuthus
CTGCCGCAACAGGGACCTGGGCCCAGATGTTGTATAGGCCCGATCTGCTTTGGCGGAGTTGCCCGATTCGGACCTGGTCGCCAGTGCATGTCCCTGCCCCTTTTTTGAGAATGGCCTCCTTTACTTCCTCAGATGTTGTTGAGTCGTCTAGCCCCTCAATCTTGACGTCGACCAGTTTCTCAGGTCTGGAGACCTTGACGCCGTTGTCGCAGTATAACTCTTGGAGTTTCTGCGCCAGTGTATCAGCCTTAGAGGCGCTAGTGGCACCGGGGATACGAATAATGGTAGCCCCGGTGACCGCCCGACGGAATTGCACCGCTTCGATGCCTATTACCTCTTTTAGGTCGAGCTTCGACTTCGCCTCTTTGAGGACACCGCTATAAGTCAGCCCCTTGCTTATTGCTGCTTCAGTGAGTGTCACTACAACAGCGGAGCTTCGAGGCACTCTCAATCTCTGCGGCGGCGGTGCAGGCGTAGATGTTGGTGCCTGCTTGGCGGCCACTTTCGATTTGCCGCGCTGCGCCTTGCCGTTTCTCCCTACGGTTATCCAATTCTCCTCAAGCGCG
>NW_013529997.1:0-508 GCF_000836235.2 Papilio xuthus
TTATTATTAAAAAGTACACATCTTTAGGTTTGTTTATAATAAAATTATGAATAACATCAACAATGTGTGATTTAATAAAAATAAAGATATCTGTAATAGTTTATTTTTCTATTTAAACTAAGTTACCAGCAGTTACATCCAACCTCTGAAGTTTTTGTAACTTATTAAATTATAAGAATAAGCTTTACAGTTATAATTAACTACAAAAGAAGAACATTGTATGAACAACTTATCAATTTTTAATACTTTCTGTTTTTAGGTGTGAAACAAGTAAAAAGCAGTAGAAAACATAATCTATGGATTCACAGAAATAGAATTTGAACAAAGATAAAATTTTACATTCTATTCATATTTAAAAGAACTAAATGTTGAACTAGAACTTATGACCTTTTGCTGATTGCTGAAAAGTAAATTTACAACAAAAAATGATGAAAATAACATAAAAGTACAAGACATATGCCAAATTCTACATGGTAAGTGGTAAATATTAAGTATTAATAATAATTCC
>NW_013529998.1:0-941 GCF_000836235.2 Papilio xuthus
ATGCATTATGTTAGTTTTATGACAAGCAACAGTTTGTGACGGCCCTCGCCCAGGGCTACACCGCAGGCATTGCAGCACCGGTGCCCTGGAGCACTGCATGTTATATAATACTAGTAGTACTGGAAATAATAATTATTTGGTTAATAATAATAAGATTTTTTTTAATCTGATACATTTGATTGAACAAGGCAGTATATTTAAAGGTAAATAGCACAAGAAGAAATGTTAGCAGAGTTTTAGATGACAAAATGTTTCCAATTCACTTCAGGCAGTGTTCAACATGCTGAATGGCGATTCATGCAAATCATTGGTACATTTACCTCTATCTATAATATATATATATATATATGTATGTTATGATTATGACAGTTTGTAACAAAGGATTTTTGTTGAAATAATTATATATCAATAACTGTAAGAAATAATTAACACATGAAAAATGCAGAATATTTTTTTGTCATTGATATATTTTTGTAAAATGTATTCTGCATTTGTTGTACTGTAGCGTAAATGAATAGATAATAATAGGCTAGTTAAGTTAAGTGAGGATATGGATTGTAAATATCATAAGTAGATAAATTTAATGTTATAGTTTGTTCATATTATGTTCATTTGCTTGAATAAAAACCATTTGGATAATGAAGTGTTTTCTTGCCCATGTCTGACCTTTTTACTATCTTTCAAATAATATCTGTTGCACGCATCGGGCCGGCTTGGCTGGTGAAATCCCATGACCACAAAGAACACACGGACGAAGTGGAAGCAATTCCGCGTTTCATCTGATGAGCAAGTGTGTAGGAGGCCTAATTTAATCTCCTTTCCGTTCCCATCCTTTTCTTATAAGAAAAGATGTGAAGGTGAAGTGGATATGACGGAGGAGTAGACAGATAGGAAGAGGAAACACTGCCTAGCTGAGTGTCCCTTCCCCCGTTACTTAACAT
>NW_013529998.1:2033-3459 GCF_000836235.2 Papilio xuthus
TTTTTTTTTTTTTTTATACACCCCTAAAATTAATTTACTTACATTAGTCGGTTCTGATGTTTAAACTTACATTCTAAACTAGAATTTTTTTTTTTTTAATATAATTAATTTGAAATTAGAATTCTTAGTCAAACAAAAATTAATTTGATTTGAAATGGTCAGTAATGCAGAACAGCAATTTCATAGGTAAAGACATTTTTTTTATTATAATTAATGCGAATGGATCGATGGATGTTTTTGAAGGTACACTGCGGCCAAAAGTTTGAGACCACCTTGAAAAAATTACAATATTGAATAAAACTCCAAAAGTTAGTGCTCTACAAATTATTTATTTACCTTATTAAATAGGGAACGTTTTATGCAACATAAAATAGTTTAAAATCCACAATAAGTGCCATTATTAAAAAAAAAAAAAAATATATAAATATATAATATTTTAACTAACTTTTCGTCGAAAAATCTTCCCTTACTTAATTTTTTTTTTTTTGTCCTATCTTGGTAACCGGGCTATTACTTTATTGACATTTTCTTGTGAAACATTGTTCCAAATCTCTTGTAAAGTCCTCCAAAGGTCTTCTTTTCACGTCGGACAATGACTACGGACGTTTCTGTCCATCTCCTGCCACAGAAGCTCTATCGGATTGAGATCCGCCACTCCATGTTTTTTTTTTTTTTTTTTCAAAACTCCTTCCGTCTTTTTGTGCTCTAAATATCCCCTGCACAGTTTAGAACTATGTTTTTGGATCATTATATTGTTGGAAAATGAATCAATCTCCAATCAAACGTAGCCCGGAAGGAACAGCGTTTCGCTCCAGTATCTCTTTGTACTGCTTTTTTTTTTTTTCATTATTCCTTTAATTTTAACCAAATCTCCGGTCCCATAGCCAGAGAAACATCCCCAGACCATAATAGAGCCTACACCATGTTTGACTGTTGGCACAACACAATCTGGCAACATCTTTTCTTCGGCACTACGACGTACAAAACCTCTTGCAGCCCTCCGGGGCGGCAGCGTCTCATTGGTGCGTTCGCGCTCCCGCAGGGCCTCTTTTGGCCGCCATCACCTAGCGTGCGAAGGAGCCGACGGCGGCCCAACTCTATTCGCTCCGACCATCGCACGTATGACGGCCGGCAGCGACAGATCCCGTCCTATTGCGCCAGCGAGCGTGGTGCGTTGCGCGTCCCAGCCCGTGCACACGGCGAGCGTGTGCTCAGCCGTGTCCACGTCGCCGGACGCGCAATGGTGGCACCCGGGACCCGATTCAATCCCCACCACTTTACACAGGTAATGGCCGAAATAGACGTGCCCTATGAGAAGCTGCGTCAGGAAGTAAGTCGGCTCCCGGTGCCTCGCCTCCACCCACTGGCGCAGGACGAGGCGGACGGCCTCGATGAGCCGCCTGCTCACCGAGGCGTCCGCCAACCT
>NW_013529999.1:0-556 GCF_000836235.2 Papilio xuthus
CGTGCGGAGGGCGTGGGGTGCGGGGAGGAGGAAGGGGGGCGGCAGGGCGCGGAGGCGGCGAGGCGGTCGACCTTCCGTGAGGCCGTCCGCGCCCGCGCGACTCTCGGCAACGCGACGCAGCCAGCGAGACTTATTACAACTCGACATGCGACGCTCGCGGCCAGCTAGTGACGCCACAGTATACCACATGCACAAGCTTTTTTATACTGCAACACTTTAAAAAGACAAAGATTCTATTCATTTATCCACAATACAGATAAAAGAGTTATGTTAATGACAGTAAAAAAATTACAAAAAGTCCAATATATTAGGAATCATAGAATTATAAACATATCATGTTCTATTGTTACTAAACTAACCTTACTAATTCGAAAAGGAACTGCATCGGACTGTCTGATCGATTAGGTGAAAACTAGAAATTACAATAATACCAAAGAAGGTGATCTGTATTTTAAGCTTTTAGAACAAGACAGAGAGATCAAATTCGCGTAGCAATGACACGCGTACTACATAGAGTGGAGCGGCAATGCCAGAGCGAGCTACGTTACGGTTCACT
>NW_013530000.1:0-1241 GCF_000836235.2 Papilio xuthus
CGTATGTTTTAAGTCACTGTTTTCTTTAACACATTTCTTGCCACTTTCATATTATATAAGACTCACCATTGAACGACTCATTGAACGTGTTAAAATAAGTCCTCAATAGAGAAGAAACCTCCATGAAACTTTATTGATGGTATCACAGGCCAAAGGATCGTATATGGATGGGAGGCGGCGGAGGGTCAAATCCCCCACCAGATCAGTCTGCGTATGATACGTGAGGACGGCCAGGTCTCCTCCTGCGGCGGCTCCCTCATCCACCACGAGTGGGTCCTCACTGCTGCCCACTGCCTTGCCAAGTTAGTAACACAAATAAGACTTTGAGCATGTAATAATCCGATCTTTTCCTCCATACATGCTTAGTTCTACATTTGTCATTTAAGGTTTTTAAGCCCTAGTTTACATTTAATTCTTATTATATCTATCAATCTAAAATATAAGTACAGTTCGATTTGTTGACGATATAATGTTTAATTAATTATAGTGAAAATCGTTTCAAAGTCTTGTAGACAACATTTTCCGTAACTGTTACAACGTTTATGTAGTCGACTGTACATTTGCCACAATTTACATTTATTCGATTCCATTTAGGTATACTAGATACCTGTTTAATGATATGATTTTATACACAGCCGTATTACGTTCGTGGTCCGTCTTGGACTGACCAATTTGACCCGGCCTGAATACATGGTGGAGACTTCCCGCAAGTTCATCCATCCCCAATACAACGAGATCCAAGCTGGAGTGCAGACTGATGATATCGCGCTCCTTGGTCTTGAAAGCCCAATTCCTTATGGACGTAAGTATACTCAACATGAATCTCTACTAACATATGTAACATAAGCAAGAAATTCTGCTGACATATCGTGTCAGAAAGTCATTTTGAATTCAAAATGGCGAAGCGACGGCTATCCATATACTGAGGGATGGGGGGGACATACGAAAATAGAACATTTCCCTCTCCTATGCGTCACCTTCTCTTTCAAATCTTTATCCTCTTTCTCTTCCTTTCCTAATGATAAACGGGTGCGAAGAGAAAGAGGACTTAAATATTTGATTCGGTTATGACGCAGATCAATTGCGAAATAGGTTCATAATATTTAATTTATAAGTACGCTTTGGACAACATAAAGTATCAAAAGAGATTTTATATTCATTTTGTATTAGCTTTAGATTGCGAAAACATTTCAAATAAATATTGTTCACAACAAATTTTTTTTTTTTTTTTTTTTTTATAA
>NW_013530000.1:3588-6613 GCF_000836235.2 Papilio xuthus
ATGAGAGGTCAGCAGAAGGTCCAACAGGGAAGGCGTATGATCTGCCACATCAGGGATTCGCGTGGGCGCGGCGACCAGCTGCGTCAGATCATAAGACAAGGCAAAGTCGTGGACAGATCTCCCCGCAATTTCAAATAATTCGCACCTTCTATACTCCTGTAGGCCTCAATTTCAATCTCAATTGTTATATTTTTCCAGCTAACATCCAGCCATGCCGTCTACAGAACAGCGAAATGAAGAACTTCGACTACTCCGGCGTCAGGCTCACTGTCAGCGGATACGGACGTACCGATGATTTGTGGAACGGTAACATGCTCTTATATTTACAAATAAGAAATAATACATTTATGAAAATGAGGGTAATCGGGAAATTTCCGTTTTTAAACCAGCGCCATCTAACGCTATACAACGCTAAACTTGTATTTATTTTTGTGAGATTTGGTTAATAGCACTATTTTCTTTTTCTTGGTGTAGGTGGTGCGGCTTCAGAGATCTTGCTGTGGGTATACCAGCTCGGTGTCAGCAATGAGGAGTGCCTGCGTTGGTACCCCAACAGCCGTGTTATCAGGGAGCAGACCATCTGCGCCGCCGCATACAACCAGACCGGACAGTCATCCTGCCAGGTATATTGATAGAAACATTTTCACAGACATTAATTGAATCTGAATAACAAATTATGGGAAAACAATCCAATATTAATAGTACCTAAGTACCCTGCTTTTAATGCCACTATGACAACGTACAAATATGCACTCGCATGGCAAGTCGATGTCACGGAAAGTGTTAAAGTGGACAGTGTGATAAATAGACGAAAATTAATATTAAGAGGTCTAAAATTAGGTCCCATGTTTGTAAAATTTCTCTCTTTTTTTCCAGGGTGACAGCGGTGGTCCTCTGACCTTGGAAGATGTTGATGGAAAACCCACAATGGTGGGAGTGGTAAGCTTCGGTCACGCAGTCGGTTGCAACAGCCCTCACCCCTCAGGTATGACTAACACAACACAAGCCTGGTTATAAATTAAGACAAAAATTCTAACTCTATATGAATAGAGAAGACATTGAATCGTTATACTACAATAGCAAACATAGTTTTTTGTAACAAACGCATACGCAACCGTGTCTCCAACCTTGAATAATAATCTGGAATCGTAAATATCTTGACTCGTAACGACATTGAATCATAACGACTGAATAATAAGAAATCAACATTTGAAATTAATATCACTGTTTCCAGGTCTGGTGAGGCCCGGCCACTACCACGACTGGTTCCAAGAGGTCACCGGCATCTCCTTCGACTGGAAGAACGAGGACTTGGAAGCTGTGGAGCCGGACTCTTCTGAATCTGATTCTTCTGAATCTTCTGATTCTTCTGAATCCTCTGAGGAGAATGGTGAAGGAGATGGCGGTGAAGGAGATGGCGGTGAAGGAGATGGCGGTGAAGGAGATGGCGGTGAAGGAGATGGCGGTGAAGGTGATGGCGGTGAAGGAGATGGCGGAGAAGACGAGAGCAGAGTGAACTTTGTTGATATGTAAAAATACGTTGTTTAAATAAAGATACAGTTGTATTTAAATTGTTTATGGCTTTGGATTTCTAGTTGTTTTGCTATTGTCAGATACCTGACTGACTAGTTTCAACGAACAGTCAATTCTACTGGGTATATAGACTTGAAACTTTTAACACATTCTTCAGCTAAAAGTCTAATGTGGGGGTTCAAATTTATTAACATATTTCCCACTACGGATCAACTATTCATCCCTCCTTTCAACCCCTTTCAATACTTTTTTCGCTTTAAAAAGTCGCCTATGTCCTTTCCCAGGCTCTAGACTATCTCCCGGCGTCATACGCGCCATGCTGGGAAGCGAGAGGTCATGGACAGCGGTTGCCGAGATGACTGACTCGCAGAAGGAAGCAAAAGAGCGGGAGCGCGAGGGAGATCCCCTGGCGCCCCCGCTCAGACGTAGGAGAGTGGGGCGGAGAAGGCGGCAGTATTTTGCCGCCCCCCCCCCCACAATAGCCCTCTGGTGATGGACACGGGGGAGTCCATCACCGGCGACTGAGGGTTGCCTCCCCCTGAGAGGGAGCTGCCTCGGCAGCTAGCGCAGACGGGGCCGCGGACAAGAGCGAAAGCGTGCCCGTGGTCCCGTCCCGATGCGTTGGAGGAACAGAGGGGTTTAGTGGGTATGCCTCCGCTATGGAGGATAATCCCACATAAGTACCGCGTCCCCCCCGGGGCGCGGAGTACGCATAAAGCATACCCCTCTAAAAAAAAAAAGAAGGCTATCTGTGTACCAAATTTCATTTAAATCAATGCATTAGTTTTGATGTGTAAGAGCGACAGACAGACTGAATTACTTTCGCATTTATAAAAAGTTAGGAAGGATTAGTGGCAAAAGATATAAAAACGTACATGTACGTGTGATCTCCTTTGTGTCATATCAGTACCCTTCCTGTTTATTAATCTATATGAAATTCTCCTGATTACAAACACATTTGGATAAGAATCAATATTAAAACCGAATAAATTGCGTCGCAAATAATGCGCGCCTTTAAATGTATTTCCAAAGAAAAAAGTGCTTATTGTGAGAAAATCTTAAAATGTAAATACGATCACGCTGACACACTACGTTAAACCAAAAAATGTTAATATTAGGGGGTTCAAAGACATCCTGTTTATTAACAATTATTTTTAATATAATAAAACTAGCTGTCGCCCGTAACTCCGTCCGTGCAGAATTAAGAAAATCTTAATTGTGTATGCCTATGTGTTTTTCTAGACTATGTTCTACATTTATGTCAAATTTCAGCGAGATTAATGCAACCGTTATGGAGATTCTAACAAACATACATCTAAACTTTCGCATTTATAATATTAGTAAGGTAAGTAAGTTTTTACTAATTGAGTAATTATCTTTTACTACCGTTAATCGTATTTATATTTCTTTGATTTTAGATAAAATCACGTTAAATTACCAAGTAAAGTGTTCGTATCAACCGGAAATTGACTACTTTATTGATAGTGACTAG
>NW_013530001.1:0-764 GCF_000836235.2 Papilio xuthus
AATTCGACAAGGTTTTGTCGCCCCCAATCTGAGACATTACCCAAAAGGGTCTCAAGTTTAGACACGAGTTTGTTCCGGTACTCGAACACGCTATCCCGAGAAACATTAGCTCGGGCCGTGTACAAAGCGTCGCCCGTACTATCGTCTGCATAACAATGGACGTTACTTTGATGTAACAAGTCATTGATATGCAGAAGAAAGAGAGTGGGCGACAGTACACAGCCCTGAGGGACACCAGCATTAATTGGTTTAGGGTCTGAGCATGCACCGTCAACAACGACCCTGATGCTACGACCCTCCAAAAAGCTGGCAATCCAGGCCAATAGTTTCTCGGGAAGCCCGTAGGAAGAGAGCTTCGAAAGAAGCCCTTTATGCCACACCCGATCGAAGGCCTTCGCTACGTCCAAACTGACCGCCAGGGCCTCCCCTTTGTACACTAAAAGATCACCAGCTGAGCGACGTTGACGGAATCCGTACTGGCGATCGCTAATCAGCTGGTGCTCTTCCAGGTACCTCATAAGCTGGCAATTAATGGTGGACTCCATTATCTTGGAGAACAAAGGGGTTATGGCAATAGGCCGATAGCTCGTCGGTTCCGAGCTGTTGCCTTTTTTAGGGATCGGGTGAATTAGGGCGGTCTTCCAGGATTTCGGGACAACGCCTGTGGAATAGGAGTACCGGAAAAGACGCGTCAAGACTGGTGCCAACTCAGGAGCACATGTCCTTAGCACAAGAGGAGGAATACCGTCGGGCCCACTCGACTT
>NW_013530002.1:0-1331 GCF_000836235.2 Papilio xuthus
CTCTGTGGATGCGCGTCAGTAAGGTGGTTAGCAAATTTGAGAGACAGTTTTTAACCTAACAATATTTAAAATCTAACCAGGGGGTGGAAACTTAGAAGAAGGACGATTTGTATGGAAAGTGGCGCCATCTTTTAAATCTTGGTAAACATCATTTCATATCTACTTTGTGTCATCGAGACATTCATGTGTCATCAAACCGCTACGTTTTTTCGTATTTCTAATTCTGTTCTTGTATTCTTAGTTAAATGTTGTTTCATTCATTTTGTTTTTAATTAAAATGTGTTTTCGTGAAAAATGACGCTGTACGCAACTGTGTTTTAGATGGACTGATTATGGTAAGTTACAATTCAATAAAAAATTTCATGTTTTTCCCATACGTCAGACTCATTTAAACATTTAAATATTTTCGTATTTTGGTGTAGTTTTTAGCACCACAGTGATTTATCCTTTCCGGTTATCATATTGAATGGTGCCCTACGTCTAATACATTTTACATATCAGTTCCTATACTTGATAGGAAATCACATTCTGTTTGTTTGTTGTAGGTGCACATATACACGGTTTCCCCCTTCCTGAGAGACGGTCAGTGATGTTCAGAAAATGTGTGCCAATCACTGGAATTATAGAGCCATAAACTGATGTGTCTGAAATTAGTAGGTGGGTCCATGTGTGTTTATGTAAAAAATATATTTTTTTATTTGTAATTTTTTATTGGAAAGAAAAATTTGCTTGCCTATGTTGTAAGAGAATATGTTCAGAGTGTTTAAACTCGCAAATAACTACAAATTGCCAGTTGCCAGCTTGCATATGACTGAAAATATTTTGGGGTTTGGTTTTAATTACAGGGTATGCATTCTTTTGTGACCGCGCTATACTATTTATTACCGTAAATGTAATTTTCAAATATATATATTAAAAATTAAAATATTGAGCTGATATCTTGAAAGTCATTGATGTATATGTACTTGCATAGATTTAAAATTAAGTTATGTAGAAATATAATAAATAATGTACAAAAATATAAAAATATTTTGTTTTTATTTCCCCAATAATAATAGGATCATTTTAATAGAGGTATTTCATAGAAGGCTACTTGATATCGGCTCACTATATTAATAACTACATAAGTGGGTATATTATTTTTGAACATTGATTTAATGTCAATTTTAACTTTATTAGATTCCCACTTATTAGTTATTATTATAGTGAGCTAAATAAGCGTGCCTACGTATATAGGTGCCAAAAAAAAAAAATTAGTTCAGCGAATTCTAACCTTATTTGGTAAGAATATTGTAGTTTCAGTGTGAATTGTGGGATTAAGTGTATTATAA
>NW_013530003.1:0-4370 GCF_000836235.2 Papilio xuthus
ACGTTCTTGATGACTTGCCTTCGCTGTCACTATATCCAAACCTTTGTACACCTGGATAACACAAAGAGACAATCTATAGCCATTTTACCTTTATTGCCCGAATATGAAGTGTCTTAAAAAAAGTATTGTTTTTTTTTATATCACAAAGTGGCAAACGAGCGAGCGGCCACCTGAAATCTCTACAACAGCGAAGTGACCGTTGCCCATAGACATACGCTATTGCATATGCGTTGCCTAATTTTAATCGACGGAGAAGAGGATGCACAGAAAGAAAATATTTTCCCTTTCCATGCATCCTCTCATCCGGAAAGTCCACTTCCACTTCCCATCCTTTCCTTATAAGAAAAAGGGTGGGAAGGGAAAGAGGACTAATTTTGGCCTCCGAGACGCACACTCATCAGAAGAAACGCGGAATTGCTTCCACTTCACGCCTGTCTTCTGTGTGGCCTTGGTATTTCACCGGGCGAGCCGAGCCGATTCGTGCGAAGATGTTAAAGCGGGCTCTACCACTGTTATTGTTTAATTTTGTGTTGGAAATTTTCTATTTTCGTATGCGTTCTAATGTGAACTTTAAAAGCCTGAATGGGTTGTGGAGTTTTAAATGTTAGGTACGATACGATTGATATTTTATTTTTTAAATAATGCAATGAATATTTTTGTTATTTGTTATCTTACTCCTGTATTATTAGTATTTGAGTATAATTGACAAAAATAAAACGAATGAGTTTTTAATTATTTAAATTTTTGTTTATTTTTTATTAAAAATGAATTCTGTTCCTGGACATATAGTGACGAGTTTCCCTATTAGTTATATTCAAACCATTTTCCTTAAAAATATTTTCGAGTTCGGGTAAAACCAAACCAATATTATTATTTTTTTAAGGAAATAAGTAATTCATTTAGGTTTCTTTAACAATTGACGGAAATATGCAATCCAATTAATGGTGATGTGTCATAACATATTGCTTATTATTATGTCGCTATATTTATTAAAAGACTAGCAGTCGCCCGCGACTTCACCACAGGAAAAAAAGTAGCCCATAATTTTCCCACGTACATCAGCTACCTTCCTCAAAGTCCTGTCTAAATCGGTCAAGCCGTTTCGCAGATTATCTGGAACAAACGCATAAGACAGACGAACAGATGGATTAAGATTTTACCAATTGGTTTTTCGATATGGATAAAGCAAATATATCATAGAGGTACACGAAATATATATATATATATTTTTTTCTTTTTTTCGGCACTCGCTGTCGCCCACGTCTCCGTCCGCGCGGAAACGTCTATGTGCTCGTCCAGGTTATGTTCGACATCTATGTCAAATTTTTACCAGATCCATGCAGCTGTTCTGAAGCTGTCTTAAACAAACATCCATCTATCCATCGAAACATTCGCATTTATAATATTAGTAAGCTACAGTTAAAAACCGTTGCGTTAGAAATAAAAATTTCACTCAAAACGGTGAAACTGACTTGAAAGCGCATCGTTCCAATCATTAGTAACAGGCGTGACTTATCACATATAAGAACAAGGTGACATTTATATCAGAGAACGAAGTGGAACGGAAGGGTTTTTGTTGTGCAACCGAGAGCGTGATACCGTGACCCCAGATACCGTATCGGATCCATTAAGAATTTTGGATGTTTTATTTATTGGGTTCATTTGCGTATAACAGATAAAACTCTGTATGACATTCAAACGGTCAACGCGATTTGAATGGTCCAGTTATCAAAATACAAATTATGCCTTTTGTTATTAAATGTCGTCTTTATCTTGAAACAAAGTGTATTTGTATTTCAACGATAAATTGTCAATTTCGTCTACATCTAATCGGTCTAGTCAATTTATAAGGTTTCAGGAAATGATAAATTAAACTAATCCATAACAATACTACGAATTATCAGAGGAAAGAAACCATTTTCATAATCAAATGTACTTTCCCAATCAATTTAGATTTCGACAGATTATAAACTGTAGAGCAATTAAAAATGTAGACACAGAAAATGTAATAGAGTTTCATCATCACCAGCTCACTATACGTCCCCACCGAGGGGTTCGGAGCCTACCCTAAGTTAAGGGTGATTAGGCCATAGTCAACCACGCTGGCCCAATGCGGGTTGGTTGACTTCACACATATCTTTGAATTTCTTCTCAGTTATGTGCAGTTTACAATTTGCAATTTAATGATTAGGAAGATTGATAACTGTCTTTAGAATTCACAATTTATCAGTGACATATCGATTTCTTGAATTTAAATGTAGATTGAATGTTATACAACTTGTCACTGTCGCCTTTCCACCTTTCACCTAATTGTATATTTTCTCGTACCTACGATAATGTTTGTTACAAGTAAATCAATGGTTTAAAAGAAATGTATTCACTACAATTAATTTGATTAACAATGTGCTCTAGTTTAGTTATTTAATGTGTTAAATAAATCAATACGATTGTCCTAATGTTACATCTTGACTGTTACTTTAAAAAAAACACATTATTAACATTAATACTGTAACGGTTTTTACTAATTTATTTATTTAATTCAAGGAAAACTTTCAGTTACCGTTTATAAATAAAAAAAAATGTATTATAATTATAATTAAAAATATATTTATTTCTCGATGTTCTGTTATTTTTAATGAGTCGGTTTTGGGGTTTCACCCTTGATTCGTCATCATAGTGGCCTGAGTTCTTTACTATATAATATGTTAGGAAGAAAATCCGACACTGTGCCGGTGTATTGGCAACACTAGCCTTACTAAGATGTCGACGTTTATGCCCCCTCACTTATTCTGACACTTGACTTTGTAACGAAAGCGCGCCATTCGCGCCAAAGAATTCTAACTAATAATGTCTAAAAACATAAGCAAAATCGTGGGATAAAACTAGTCTATAAATAATTTTTACTTCCGCTCTAATGTGTAGGAGCATATTCTTAGTATAATTGCCTACACATGTGAATATGATTGAACTAAATTAGCATGTTAACGTATAGAAAATAGGTCATCGTTGTCAATTTTCCTACGGTTCCCTACGGTTTTGCCCAACACGCTAAGGAATTCGTGTAGTAATTTTTATTGCATACTTCTTACCAAATATTATTTTTGTCTTTATTCAAAATGGATAAGTCGTAGAGTTGTATTAAACATCCAATGACTTTGATTAATAGCTAACCGTGGGTTTCTGATACCAAAATCTCCATTTAAAATATATTGTTATCTTTGTCTTGTCAAACATATTGACTGGGATGAGAACATGTTTTAAACCAATGAGTGTCAAAGACAGAATTTTTTTTCAAATTCTATTTTTACTTTGAAGCACTCAAATATACACTTTAATTTTATTATATTAGTATAGTTATCGTGAGTTACTAAGCCGTAGATTTATGAATATGCAATTATTTATTGTTGGAGTCATCCTTAGCTGGCCCTATTCCATATATTTCATACGTTTTACGCGCATTTACATTATTGAGAAATCGTACAACATAACCAGTACGCCCTTTGTTAAGCCCACGGATGTAGGCCGTATCTCTACAGCCTCCCACATATTTGAACTAATACAATTGATTTAAAATATATTAACAATACAGATTGTTACTAATTTGAGTTATAAATGAAAGATTAATTAATACCGCAAAGGATTGGAACAAGTTGCCAGCCTCTGTTTTTCCGTCCAAATATGATATTGGGACCTTCAAAAGTAGAGTGAATAGGCACTTACTAAGCTAGCGCGTACTATCTTTCGACCAAATCTCCACTTCACCAGGTGGGATCGTGGTCAAGCGCTAGCTTATAAAACGTAAAAAAAAATAGTAAACTTTAAATAAAATTTTTTAGGTTATAAAATTACCCGCTCAATCTAATGTCACAAATGTAATGAGAGAGACTTTTATAAGATATCATAGACATTTTGTTTTTTTTTTTTAAATCCGTAACACAGATATTAATGTAATTAAATTTGAATGTTCTTCAACGTTTACAATATTTTAATTTTTTTTTTACAAATTGTTAGTCTAAATTAGAAATCTTTGCGAGATGTTTCTATTTACAAGTTCTTTTTATTGTCTCCATTTTAATTTAATATAGTTTTCTACTACTACAATTAAATACTTTAATTGTTTATCGTGGGTTTCTAAGACTGAAATCTCCGTTTAAAACAGGACGATATGTTTTATACGGAGATTTTTGTCTCAGAAATCATCAGTTAGTTTATTATTGATTGACAATTTGACAATTTAAACTCTTAAATAATAATGTACAACATACAAGCAAACTTTTTTTTATATATCAAATCAATAATTAGACGCAAATAAGGATAAACTACGCATTAATTCGTAAAATAATGTCGTTTGTTTTTTAATGTCGTCGCAT
>NW_013530004.1:0-608 GCF_000836235.2 Papilio xuthus
TCATACAAATTTAACATAAATATGATGACGATACGAAGTCGCTTGTCGCACACATTCGTGCTAGGCCCACAGGAGGTGCCTCCTGTCGCCTTAAAAACTTACTAAAAAAGAAGAAAAGCAAAGAGTTATCAAAGGTTAAATCAAAATATACCGTTAATAAGATATCCAGTTCCGGAGAGATATTGTGGTATGAAATCATCTCTGGCCAGCCACCGAGGTACGTAATATTTATTGTATTCATCCCTATGTAGCTTTGTTTTGTTTATACTATAACCTGAATGAAGATAAAATATAAATAATCGCTTATTAGATGGTAACACCGTACGGGTGGCAGAACGGTAGGATTTTATCTACAAAAGAGGTGGCATCATTGGTATGCTCTTGCCATTGGTCGGGGATGATACGATTCTTTTCAACGGTACGACGCAACGGCTAACGACTCGGCGGGGGGGTCAGTTACTCTGTGGATGCGCGTCAGTAAGGTGGTTAGCAAATTTGAGAGACAGTTTTTAACCTAACATCAGAAGTGGTATTAGGGCCTACACCATAACTATTTCAACGGTGAAAAAGTATTTATTATGCCACCAACAAAACGTAAAGTGAGTGAG
>NW_013530005.1:0-658 GCF_000836235.2 Papilio xuthus
ACGCAATTGCATATGCGTTGCCTACCTTTAATCGACGGAGGAGAGGATGCACAGAAAGAAAATATATTCCCTTTCCATGCATCCTCTCATCCGGAAAGTCCACTTCCCATCCTTTCCCTTTAAGAAAAAGATGGGAAAGGAAAGAGGACTAAATTAGGCCTTCGGGACGCACACTCATCAGACGAAACGCGGAATTGCTTCCACTTCACGCCTGTCTTCTGTGTGGTCGTGGTATTTCACCGGGCGAGCCGGGCCTATTCTTGCGAAGATGTTAAAGCGGGCTCTACCACTGTTAAAATGTTATATATGTTCTTCGGATCAGATAATTGTTTTTTGCTTATTTGAGTTACTTTTATTTATTAACACGTTAGCTGCCATGTCGGACTATATGTCCGACAAGCTAATGTTTCGATCAGGCCGTGTCGGACTATGTGTCCGACAAGCCATACTTCCATTCAACACCTCCATGTGGCTTTTAATCGAATTGTTGTATACAGCGTGATCCACAAGGCCCCATAAAGCTTATAAACAGCGGGTATTTTTTTTTCGTTTTTCGAAAAATCATTTTGGCAGCTAACGTGTTAAACTATTTGTCGCCCGCCACTCTGTCCGCGCGAAATTAAAAAAACTTGCGTAGTCTATATCTATACCAAATTTC
>NW_013530006.1:0-2069 GCF_000836235.2 Papilio xuthus
TACTAACATTCGTCAACTACGGCGTTTTCTAGGAATGATCAATTTTTACAGACGTTTCCTACCGCTCGCGGCTGAGTTGCAAGCACCACTAAACAAATTATTAGTTGGAATAGTAAAAAACAACCAACCGATAACATTGAAAGATGAGTCACTCGATGCGTTCGAGCGATGTAAACAATCCCTTTCAAACGCTGCATTATTAGCGCACCCGGATTGCCAAGCGAAACTCGCACTTATTACCGACGCATCGGACACAGCTATCGGCGCTGTATTACAACAATTTACAGATAACGCGTGGCAACCGCTTGCATTCTTTTCGCGTAAATTAAGTCCATCTCAGGTTAAGTATTCACCTTACGACAGAGAATTATTAGCTATTTATGAGGCCATTAAATATTTTAGGCACATGTTAGAAGCTAGGCATTTTATCATTTATACTGACCACAAGCCGATCAGTTTCGCATTCCACGAACGGAAGAAAAACTGTTCACCTAGACAGTATAGGCATTTAGATTATATTGCTCAATTTACGACGGATATCCGTCATATTTCCGGTAAGGATAATGTTGTTGCCGACACTTTGTCTCGTGTCGAAGCGTTAGATCAACCTCTAGACTTAGAAGCTTTAGCTAAAAGTCAGGCTAATGACCACGAACTTCAAAAATTAATTACTGAAGGTTCGTCGTTACATCTAGAAAAATTAACATTACCCGGGTGTCGAACCCCATTGTACTGCGACGTAAGTACACCGACATCTAGGCCGTTTGTAACAAAATATTTCCGTAGACAGGTATTCAATTGTTTACATTCTTTGAGCCATCCAGGCGCTAATACAACAGCGAAGTTAGTCGCAGAACGCTACGTATGGCCGAGTGTTAGAAAAGACTGTCGTGATTGGGCAAAAACCTGTTTAGATTGTCAGCGCTGTAAGATTACGCGACACGTTAACGCACCGCTAGGGACATTTAATTTGCCCCGCGCGAGATTCAAATATGTACACATCGATCTAGTAGGGCCGTTGCCGTTATCGGATGGGTATCGATATTGTTTAACTTGCGTTGATCGCTTCACGCGATGGCCAGAAGCTATACCGATCGCGGATATTACAGCGGAGACAGTAGCTAAAGCGTTGCTTTCGTGCTGGATATCTCGTTTTGGCTGCCCGACGGACATCGTAACAGACCGCGGCAGACAGTTCGAGTCAGCGTTATTTCAACACCTCGCGAAAATAGCCGGATTTCAACACAAGCGTACGACTGCTTATCACCCAGCAGCTAACGGTCTCGTTGAACGCTTCCACAGGCAATTAAAAGCGTCCATAATGTGCCATGCGCCACAAAAATGGACCGAGTCTTTGCCGTGGGTATTGTTAGGGATACGATCGTCGTTTAAAGAAGACTTGAACGCGTCGTCGGCTGAACTTCTTTACGGGGAGCCTCTTAGGTTACCCGGCGAATTTTTTGATCCTGTAAGTTGCGGTACAACTGATGTCAGTGACTTCATCGCTCGATTGCGAGCTTTTGCGCAACAGTTACACCCGACACCAGCCTCGCGACATGGTAGCAAAAGTGTTTTCGTTTATAAGGACCTCGCCAATACCGATCACGTCTTCCTGCGTGAAAACGCGGTGCGGGCATCATTGCAACCTGCGTATACCGGTCCTCACAAGGTCGTTTCTAGGAACGACAAATCTTTTACTTTATTAATTAACGGGAAGGAAGTAACAGTCTCCATTGACCGCCTCAAGCCAGCGTACATTTTATGCGACAGTAACAACAATGCCGCAACTAGTGACGATACTGTGGCTAAGGATTATACAACCCGTTCAGGACGCAAGGTGAAGTTCACCGATTTTTATCGCCCTTAACCAGGTCTCTGGAGGGGGGTGATGTAGGTGACCTCCTACATATTTGCATAAACACAACACAGTCACGCATACACGCACACATAAACACGGGTGCATGACGAGTGGTCGACGTCACGTCGATTTGTTGACCTCTGATCGGCAAATTCGAATTGCAACGCACAGCTGAGCGGGGGTCACTGACCGGTTTTGCATACGCGCGAAA
>NW_013530007.1:0-1788 GCF_000836235.2 Papilio xuthus
TCAGCAGGCTAGATTGGAAATATATGGGACTAAACGTGCAAGGTACATATCTAAGTCATCTCAGGCTCGCAGATGATCTGGTGCTACTGTTGGAGACAAGCTCCCAACTACAACGAATGGTCGAGACACTACACTCCGCTAGCGTAACGGTTGGCTTAGAAATGAATCTTACTAAGACGATGACAATGACAAACGCAGCAAAAATTCCAATAAAAATTAACAACATTGAACTAGAATACACAGATAGCTATATATATTTAGGAAAAAGATTAAGTTTTGAAAGAACAAGTAACGAAGCCGAAATAGATAGAAGGGTACAACAAACTTGGAATAAATACTGGAGTCTTAAAGAAATATTTAAAAGCAAGCTTCCGATTAACATGAAAAGTAAGATAATGAACACAAGTCTTTTGTCTTGCTTAACATACGGATGCCAGACATGGAAGTTTACCAACAAAATTAGACAAAAGATTAACACCTGCCAAAGAGGAATGGAACGTAGCATGCTCAATATAAGGAAAGTAGATAGAATAAGACATACAGAAATAAGAAATATCACAAAAGTAAATAACGCTTTGAGTTTCGCACTAAAACAAAAGTGGAAATGGGCAGGTCATGTTGCAAGACTAAAAGATCAGAGATGGACAGTTAGAACAACTTTATGGAAGGGACCGCAAGGAAGAAGAGGAATAGGAAGACCGATTACACGATGGGATGATGAAATAAAGAAAGTAGGCGGCACTAACTGGACACACGTGGCTCGAGATAGAGAAAATTGGGCATCTTTGGAGGAGGCCTTTACCCGAACAGGGGTTCCTACAGATAGTTATAAATAGTAGTTATAAATTTTATTGTATGATTTATCTGTAAGGAAATAAATGGCTTTATTATTATTATTATTATTATATAACGAATGCAATTAAATAATTATATTATTAATTAACCTTAAATTAATAGTTAATAATCAGTATTAAAACAAAATACTAAAGTAAATATATTGTTATATTACGTTTATAATAACACTTTCTTCATAAAAGCAAACGTCCACGAACTCATTCAAATAAGTATTAAACCCAAACATAAATGAATCATCCCGCAGGTAGGTGGCGCCGCAGTGCGAGGTAAATAACAAAGAAATATGTAGCACAAAAGGCTTCCAGGGGGGAGCGTGGACAATTTTACACGAGTATTTACAACCGGCTGTCCAACGGTCTAGGGAAATTGTGTCTCTAGGGACGTGCTGCGGTTACTAATGTTTTGTTTCATCTATCGAATATCGATAATTGTCATTTATTCGACTTTACGGCTATCTTATTAATTTACTTCCAAACACGACACGGGCACACTCACACTCCACTACACAAACTACAATCAATGTAGGTACGTACATTGGTGGTCAAAAAATGACGACCAGTGACATGTCAACCCTTGACTCCTTGATAGGCGACGATAAGAAAATAATAGCGTAATAATAGAGTAAAAAGATAATAGGTGAATTTAAATTTTAAAGTAACCATGCATACTTAATATACTTATAATTTTTTTTTCACTAACCAAAGTATTATTTACCGAATTAACTGTTCTTAAATGATATCAAAAGATGTTCTTATCATATTATATTTTAAAACAATTTCATACCTTCCTTCCAAAGACATCCTAACACAGCATTTGTTTTCGTATTAATATGGAATAATAAAAAAATATTTTATTGTAAAACGAGAGCTATCGATAGATTATATACTTCAATCCCTAGCCAACCATCATCAACACCGCATTCGGAAAATCTAC
>NW_013530008.1:0-9665 GCF_000836235.2 Papilio xuthus
TTGATGAAAACAAACGAACCCCAACGTACCCATATTAGGCCAGCGGTACACTAAGACTTACTATAGTGCTTTGTTAAACATAATTTAATTTATGTTTTTAGAAATAGACAACTTAATATTGATTTCTGAGACTAAACTTTTTATATAAAACATATCCCTGTCATTATATTTGACAAAGCAAAGATAACAGTATGTTTTAAACGGATTTCGGTCTCAGAAACCCACAATTAGAAGAATAAATTTAACTCACGCAGTATATAAGTAACTAGCTGTTGTTCAGGACTTCGTCTGCATAGATTAAGAAATAGAATTTATTATAAAAGATGGCTCATTAAATAGTAAATGCTTCGCTCCTAAGATCGAAGTTTGGAAACTTGGAACATAACATTTTTTTTATATCTAAATATCTTTAGTAAAAACTCGTTGATAACTTTAAATATAAAGTAGGTTATCTATTAATTATATGTAACATTTCAGAATTAATTAACGTATTAGTTTTCCTTAAGTTCATTGTACCACAAGACTAAAATGCAGTAATGTCGTCACATCGCTGAAGTCAGAGTTAAATAAAAATAGACCTCGCAAGTATTTCGACTCTTCTCTCTTATTCTAATAATAGATTTAACTCTTGCAAATTAAGGGTTACGACTTTATTTTATTTACATTTATCTTTGTAAAGGGTTAACTGTGCGAAAGGTTAATTTATTTATGCAACGTTACATACCGATGTGTTTTATGGATGATGTAGATATATGAATGTCACACAGAATATAGGCGTGAAGTGGAAGCAATTCCGCGTTTCGTCTGATGAGTGTCCGTCCCGGAGGCCTAATTTAGTCCTCTTTCCCTTCCCATCCTTTTTCTTATAAGGAAAGGATGGGAAGTGGAAGTGGACTTTCCGGATGAGAGGATGCATGGGAAGGGGAAATATTTTCTTTCTGTGCATTCTCTCCTCCGTCGATTAAAGGTAGGCAACGGATATGCAATTGCGTATGTCTATGGGCAACGGTCACGTCGCTATTTCAGCGATTTCACGTGGCCGCTCGCTCGTTTGCCACCTTATGATATAAAAAAATGTGAAAGAGGTGACAGAGATGTTACAAGACTGCGCAAAATGGTGTGTCGTGTCTGTCTAGTTCCCTCTGTTATGAAGTTGTTTTGATGATTATTTCTATAGTGGAATTTTATGATACGAAAAACCTTTTTTTAACAAGCAGATGTTGTTATATAATTATCTTTGTTCTTAAAATAACTTGTAATTTTTTTTTAATAATAGTATATTTAACAAAATTTCCAACTTTCACTCACTAGAAGCCGTACCGGTTGCAATCTCATTACAAGCAAATTATTTTGTCTTTACCATTAAGAGAAAAACCGCTCAAGTTCCAACAAGTTTTAACTAATTATAACTTTTTGACGTTACCGTGATTATTTTTAATTATTTTTTTTAAGAATAAAACAGCAAAAACAGTATACCAAATACCAAAGTATACTCTATTTATAATATGCTCCACTAAAATGATAGCATTTTTATGTATTATTTTTACGTGTTTACTTTTAAAGAATGAAAATATTTAAAATGTAAATATTTAAGAGTTAGCATTAAGCTTCTTTTATATATCATAAGGCGGCAAATAAGTATTCGGTCAATTCGCCGAAATAGCGAAGCGTCAGCTGCCCATAAACATCTGCAAATGCAGACTTACTTTAAATCACCGGACCAGGACACGGGAATAAGATATTTCCCCTTTCTATGCGTCCCCTCCTCTTCAAATCCACGTTCCCTTCCCATCATTTCCTTATCCACACTCATCAGATGAAATGCGGATGCTTCTACTTTACGCCTGTCTTCTGTGTGTTATTGCATCGGACAGCAGACCAATTTATGCACCTAACAAATATTGTTGTTGCAGGATCTACCACTGTTAAGTAAAGAAATAAATTTTCTAATAAATAATTTGGTTAAACAACGACCCATGTGTGCAAGTATTCCATAAAATAAATTAGTTAATATAATTCTATAAAACTAAATTATGTTTTTCTATCTACATTGATTGAGATATAAGATTAAAGTCTGTTTTCTTTGGCCTAAGATATTGCCTGCTTTAGACCCCGCTGTGATTTTTATTAAGTATTTCGGAGACGATACTAAAGACGATCGTTTACATGATAATTTTATAAGAAGTTACCTGACACATGTTATTTAATAGTTTGTTTTTATGACATGAAAGTTAATAAGAATCAGATCAATGTATTATTTTTTTTTTATTTCATAACGTAGCAAACGAGCGAGCGGCCACCTTAGTGACCGTTGCCCATAGACATACGCAATTGCATATGCGTTGCCTACCTTTAATCGACGGAGAAGAGGATGCACAGAAAGAAAATATCTTCCCTTTCCATGCATACTCCCATCCGGAAAGTCCAATTCCACTTCTCATCCTTTCCTTATAAGAAAAAGCGTGGGAAGGGAAAGAGGACTAAATTCGGCCTCAGGGATGCACACTCATCAGACTGTACGTCGAATAGCTTCCACTTGACGCCTGTCTTCTGTGTGGTCGTGATATTTCACCGGGCGAGCTTCGTGCGAAGATGTTAAAGTGGGCTCTACCACTGTTTTACGATTAATATCCAATTAAAAGTTAGTTAACATTTGACATGATAAATCATTAAATATCCCTATAAAAGTAAAAGTATAATCCAACTGACAATCACAAAACTAATCTTGATTCTTACCGATATTATAAATGAGAATGTTTGGAGGATGTATTGACCGATGAATGAATGGACGGATGTTCGTTAGAAGTATCTCCAGAACAGAGACGGATCTTACTGAAATTTGGCAAAGATGTAAAACATAGTCTGGAAGAATTTTCTTTCAATTCCGCACAGACGGAGTCGCGCGTGACTATTAGTTACATTATAAAAATGTTCAACCAACAGAATGATTTTTCTTACATTTTTGCTAATAGTCGGGGTTTTTTTTTTACGTAATACTATAGAATAACAACGATGACACCCCCGCAACTATCATAAGGCTTAGTATACACGGGATTACGTGCAGTGTGTTAAGCTTTTAACCTGTCATCATTTCCATTAACTGCGTACATTATTATCTGATAATTGAATGATCAAACTCAAATGGATGTGTCATACAAATTACGTCATAACTAGATATATTGTGTTCCAAATAGATCAGATTGTAAGAGCATAGCACAGTTAAAAGTGTACGTAAAACATGATTCTTTATCGGCTGTTTA
This sequence comes from Papilio xuthus, assembly GCF_000836235.2. Lineage (NCBI taxonomy): Eukaryota > Metazoa > Arthropoda > Insecta > Lepidoptera > Papilionidae > Papilio > Papilio xuthus. The sequence continues at coordinate 3,261 of NW_013530008.1, forward strand.
AAACATATTGGTATCTCTATTTTGTTGAAGATAATGACAGGGATGACGATAGGTTTTATACAGAGATTTTAGTCCCAGAAACTGACTTACTGGAGACATTTTTTCGCTAGTATGTTTTTTATGTGTCAGTGTTTGTATGTATAGGTACATTACATCAATTGTTAGACTAGACTAGAAGACTGAAGATATTTAGACGATTGAGGAGAACACTATTCTGTAATGACGGGCAACCGTTAACAGTGGTAGAGCCCGCTTTAACATCTTCGCACGAATCGGCCCGGCTCGCCCGGTGAAATACCACGACCACACAGAAGACACGCGTGAAGTGCAAGCAATTCCGCGTTTCGTCTGATGAGTGTGCGTCCCGGAGGCCAAAATTAGTCCTCTTTCCCTTCCCACCCTTTTTCTTATAAGGAAAGGATGGGAAGTGGAAGTGGATTTTCCAGATGACAGGATGTATGGAAAGGGAAAATATTTTCTTTCTGTGCATCCTCTCCTCCTTCGATTAAAGTTAGGCAACGCATATGCAATTGCGTATGTCTATGGGCTACGGTCACTTCGCTATTTCAGCGATTTCAGGCGGCCGCTCGCTTGTTTGCCACCTTGTAATATAAAAAAAAACCTTCATTAAATAGAGAGGCACCTAGAGTTATAGAGAGAGAGATAGATTGAAAGAAGAGAGAGGACAACATTGTTTTTTTTTGTTTTATTGAAAAATGTTACCTAAAGAATTTACAGAATCATTTAATAAAGTTTGCAGTAAGAAATAGCAAGGTATATTAGTTGCTTGCACTATGTTGGTATGTCATACATCTTGGCAATATCAGAGTTTATAAATTTATTGCTTGATATCGAAGCCTTTACGGATATTAAATTCATATTTGTTGCATTGTAAACGATTTTATTCGATAAAATGTCACTATTGAATAACCTTTATCAGAATAAAAGTAGCTTGACTAATATTATAAATGCGAATGTTTTGATGGATGGATAGATATTTGTTAGAAGGTATCTCCGGAGCGTCGGTGGCTCAGTGGTCAAGCACTTGACTTGCAATCTGCAGGCCCTGGGTTCGAATCCCGCCATGTACCAATGTGTTTTTCTGTTTCCGATTTACATATATATATTTATCCTACGTTCTTACGGTGAAGGAAAACATCGTGATGCAACCTGCACATATCTGAGAAGTAATTCAAAGATATGGGTGAAGTCAACCAACCCGCACTTGGCCAGCGTGGTTGACTATGGCCTAATCACCCTTAACTTAGAGTAGGCTCCGAGTCCCTCGGTGGGGACTATAGTGAGTGAGGGGGTTATAGTGAGCTGATGATGATAATCTCCGGAACGGTTTCATGGATCTCGCTGAAATTTGGCACAAATGTAGAACATGAAAATGAAAATGAAAAATGAAAAATGATTTATTGCGTAAACAAAAATGGTACATACTAACATTTGTGCCGGGACTTCCATTTAAGCATCCATAACGGGCTTGTGATTGGAAGTCCCGCTCTTCCGTGTCACATAAACAATATCAATGGTACCTTCTTAATCTATATATTATATAAAGACAATTATACTTTAACAAACAAAACAAAATACAAAGAGTTTATTAAAAAGTAAAAATGACAATAAACTAATTATTGATTTCTAAATTAAAAAGTAAAAATGAGCAGAAATGATAGAAAATAACAGAAAAACACATTTGTGTAATTTAATGTGTGTGCAATACAGGTCTATTGATTGTATGAATGTGTGTGTGTGTGTGTATGTTTGAGTTTGTGTGTGTATGTCTGTATGAGCGTGTATGTACATGAGTGCATGTGTGTAAGTACAGTTGAATTTACATAATTATCTTTCATATACGTGGTATAGTTTGAATTAATGTTTCAGTCTCGTCATAAGTTTTAGTCATTAACCAGTCAGTTACAGTCTTTTTGCATTTAAATAATTTAAGAGGGTAGATATTAATTTCTTTGTTTATTAAATTGTATAAGTTAGAGGATTGCCGAGGATATTGCCTTGCAGCAAAAGTGGAATTTATTTTAATAACGTTAACAACGTTTTTTCTTCTTTTTTTATTAGTCACGGGGTCAAATTTTATTGATTTATGCAGTTTTAATATAGTTTGTAATATGTACAATTTTCTGATTGTCAGAACTTGAGCAATTGTAAAAAGATCACTTGTTGGAAAACAATACGGTTTAAAATAAATTACCTTTAAGAGAGATCTCTGAGATCTTTCAACTTCTAAAAATTTAAGCTTAGATGCTCCACCCCAAACAGGTAAGCAATAAGTTATAACTGATTGGGCAAGTGAAATGTAAATCTGGCGTACAATATCTTTCGTGGCAACATGTCTTAAGGTCTTAAATGTCCACGTAAGTTTACGTATTCTAGTTAAAATGAGTTCGATGTGATCATGCCACGAGAGACGTTGGTCGACCATTACACCTAGGTATTTAGTATGGATTACTTTGTCAATGGTTGTGCATGCACATGAAGTATTATTTGAGTCTGGACACGTGTGAATTTTAATGAGAAAGTCATCAGGCGGTTGTGTTCGTTCGTACTTGGTAAAACAGATGAAGTTAGTTTTTTTAGTGTTCAAAGTTAACAAATTAGAGTCTAACCAGCTTGCTACCCTCGACAGTTCACGTTCAGCATTTCTCCGTACACTATGCCACGTTTTACCGTAAAAGACTAAGGCCGTGTCATCTGCGTAGGAGAAGATGTGACCCTTATTGAGCTTGGTATTGCAAAGATGATTTATGTATACAAGAAATAATGTTGGACCAAGCACACTGCCTTGGGGCACACCATAAGTAATGGTCTCCTCTGAACTGATGTAATCTCCTATTTTTACCTTCTGTTTACGATCAGCCAAGTAGTCTTCAAAAATGTTAAGAGGTTGGCCTCTAATGCCAATCTCCTCTAGCCTATGTAAAAGTGTGGGAACAGAAACAGAATCAAAAGCGTTTTTTAAATCTAAGAAAACAGCCATACATTTATAACCTTTGTCCACTTTATCAGTAACAATAGAAGTTAGTTGCAAAATAGCGTCCTCTGTAGACGTCCCTTGCCGAAACCCAAATTGTGAGGAAGATATTATGTTATTTTTATTAAGGTAATTCACTAGTTTTAAGTTGATAATTTTTTCTACTATTTTCGAAAGGGGCGTTAACACCGATATTGGCCTATAATTTGCTAGGGTAGTCTTGTCTCCACTCTTGTGCACAGGGGTGATTAGGGCTTTTTTTAAGGCAGAAGGAAAGACACCGTGCTCAAAGCATAGGTTAATCAAGTTGGTAATGGTTGGGACGATGATTTCATGTGCAGCTTTAAGAAAAGCGATAGGTATATTATCTGAACCTGTTGCACTAGTTGATTTTAAACTCAGCAGAGTATTGCGCACCTCCTGATCATCAGTATTAAGAAGCACGAACGATGCAACGGGTCGGGTTGAATTTTGATTTATTTCCCTAGCTTGTTGTGATGTACGTCGTAATAAGATAGTATTAGCTAGATGTTCACCAACTGTGACAAAATGTTTGTTTACTGTATTTACTGCCTCAAAGGGGTCGCGTGCCGTCTCCAGTAAGTCAGTATTTTGTGTCTTAACTAGTTTCCGATTAGTAATTTCATTAATAGTCTTCCATAGCTTTTTAGAATCTTTACGTGCTGCAAGTAGTTTATCTCGTTCATATTTACGCTTAAACTTTTTAATTAAAAAGTTGCAATAATTTCTATATCTTTTGAAAGTAATCTTAAGGATGTCATTATTTGGGTCGAGTTTCAACTTCTTTTGGATGGAGTTTCTATTACGAATGCATCGCAACAAGCCAGAGGTCATCCAAGGTTTTATCATTAGATTTTTTAGTGGTATGACTTTTTCAACAGTGTGGATCTTAACACAGTCTTGTAATGTTTTAATTAAGGCGTCTGTAAGTAAATTTGGATTTTTAAAAGTTAATAGCTCAGGTAGGTTACATTTCAAATGTTCAAGTGCATTTATAGTATTTAACGTCGTCTTTGTTTTAGTTTTAACGATTTTGTTGGAACATGTTTTGTTAGATATCTTTAAAATAGTCATGAGATGGTCGGTGATAGTGGTGTTGGCAATAGCAATGGCAGCCGTTTTGTTCTCGGATTGCAACTTTAGCATGACATGATCAAGACAGCTAACACCTCTAGTTGGAAGTGAATGTCCTGGTAAGAGTCCGTGCACGGCAAGCATGTTTAGATAAGCTATTCTATTTAAACGTTCGTGTGATTTTTCGTCTAGTCTATAAATTAAGTTGATGTTTATATCACCCACAATTATTATATTTTTGTTATACTTAATAATTTCTAAGTACTTATCAAGTGACGTGATGAATTCATTTGCATTAACAATGGAGGGAGAACGATAAATAGCAAGGGCAGTAACGTTAGGTAGACTAACTTGCAGACAGGACGCGTGCGTTAAGTAAACTTCAGTAACAGTGGCCCTGTGGTTGCTTTTAAGATACGCAACCACACCATCTGCACGGTTGAGGTGATTTGTTGTCACATAGGAGTTATAATTCGGTATATGGGGAATGCTTTTTTCTGTTCTTAACCTACATTCACTGAGGATGATTAAGTCTGTTTGAAATTTTAGAAGAGCTAGGTTAAGTTGCAGATCATCAAAATTTGAATAAACACTTCTGATGTTTTGACATATTACAGTAAAATCATTTCGTGTCACACCTAATAGCCGAGAAATGTTCTCAATGTTATCAACATGTACAGTTGCAAATTCTATGTTATCTACTTCACATATAGTGTTAAGACAATTCATAACTGTCGTCTAATAAAGATGAACAGACTATAACTAGAAAGAAATGAACATTACAAAAAATTTTAAGTAAAGAGCGATTTAGAATGTCTGACTGGGTTGAATGTGTATTTAGAACTGTGTAAGTATATGAGTAGTGATGAGGATGTTGTGTAAAATTGTATTTATAATTTAACAATAGATGTGCATAAAAATTTACAAAGAATATACGTAACATAAAAGAAAACGAAAGCGATGAGTTAAAACAGTTAGATATGTCTAGTCATTTTAAGTTCATGAGACTGTTTACTTGAGCTTCATTTTTTACTATTATAATTCGAGAATTATCATCTTTTCGGACGTAAATTCTCCCGTAGGCAGTCCAGCAATATTTGTACTGGTTTGCCTTCGCAAGATCACGAGCTAGGAAATGTAGCCTTGCGCCTTTAGCCGTCAGTTGTTCAGATATGAAGATTGGGTTGTCCATGTAGTTATTTTTTATGCCTAAATGTTTTGCACATAATTTTTCTTTGTGTCTTAGGTTGTAGGATTTTGCCATCTTAAGGAAGTCGGCTTTTTGAATAGCAGAGGACATTTCCACTATGATGGGTTGTTGTTTAGTTTGTTCTTTCTTATTCTTTGCCTGGATACGATAAATGTCTTGAATATCACGTTTCTCCACTTTACATGCAACGGTTTCAGATAAAAGCTTAACCATATTTATAAGGTCTTCTTTGGATTCTTGTGGCATTTTTGGAACATTCTTGATTTCTACGTTCATTTTTCGACTTACTCTTTGGAGGTCCTCTAACTTGTCTTCTAGGATAGTTATGTAGTCTTTATCTTTTTTAGCTTGAGCTTCCATTAAATCAATTTTTCTTTTTAATTCTTCATGTTGAGCAGACAGGAACGATATCGACTTTTCTATATTACTGTTAGAAATTTGTATTTCAGATAATGTGGGAAAAATCTTTTTTATATCATTACTCTGTACGGCAAACATCGAAGATATCATGCTCTTCATTTCTTCTCTGAAGGCGTTAAAATCGACTTCAAAATTGGGTTCTCGGGCTCTTTTATTTCGCTGAGAGACATACACAGGCGATGGAAACTCTTGTGAGATATTCGATTCCGAGACCGATTTATTATTCAATGTCGACTCCATGACTCACAGCACAGCTACGGCGAGTATTTATTTTAAAGTTAAACAATCCAGAAATTTTGTTTCAAATTAGAGTTTTGTAGTTAAAATTTTGTAAACAAAATGATGATCCACGGTGGGATGAGAACGCGGTGCACTCCCGCGCACGCAGTCGAGGCCGCGTTATGCAGAAATAGGCTGACCGCTTCGTTACGTAACTCTTGAATTTTTTTAACTGTTATTAAGTTATTATGATTTTAAAAACGTTGTGGACGGTAGTTTAGATTACGAATGACATTTACACCGTCACATCAGTTATATACACTACAAGTTATTGACTAAAAAAAAACGAATTTAACACTGATTTTACATGCAACTATCACTGTATACTTAAATTACAACGTTTTATGTATCACATCACCAAAGCTAGGACACTTAAGTTTAAGTGAACCGTTGAAATAATTAAAAT
>NW_013530008.1:11625-31566 GCF_000836235.2 Papilio xuthus
ATTTCTTCTCTGAAGGCGTTAAAATCGACTTCAAAATTGGGTTCTCGGGCTCTTTTATTTCGCTGAGAGACATACACAGGCGATGGAAACTCTTGTGAGATATTCGATTCCGAGACCGATTTATTATTCAATGTCGACTCCATGACTTGTTACAGCTACGGCGAGTATTTATTTTAAAGTTAAACAATCCAGAAATTTTGTTTCAAATAAGAGTTTTGTAGTTAAAATTTTGTAAACAAAATGATGATCCACGGTGGGATGAGAACGCGGTGCACTCCCGCGCACGCAGTCGAGGCCGCGTTATGCAGAAATAGGCTGACCGCTTCGTTACGTAACTCTTGAATTTTTTTAACTGTTATTAAGTTATTATGATTTTAAAAACGTTGTGGACGGTAGTTTAGATTACGAATGACATTTACACCGTCACATCAGTTATATACACTACAAGTTATTGACTAAAAAAACGAATTTAACACTGATTTTACATGCAACTATCACTGTATACTTAAATTACAACGTTTTATGTATCACATCACCAAAGCTAGGACACTTAAGTTTAAGTGAACCGTTGAAATAATTAAAATTATACGGAGCGTTATGAAACACGTCTACTCTGTTCGCGATGTGAGGGGGAAGAGGATGAGATGATGATCTCCATAAAACTTTACATACATATAGAACATAGTCTGGAAGAGCACATAAACTAATTAAATTCGATTTTAATTCCGCGCAGACGGAGTCGCGGGCGACAACTAGTATAACATACATTTATTTTGTAATAAAGACCACTTTAATTTCAGTTTAAACATATATCCAAACAATACCCTTATCAGACGATTAAAACATATTTGACGTTCCAAATTAAACTCCTAATTCGGATAGTATCATGTTATTGTACACGTGTTGCAACATTGGAATCCAACACAGTTAATACAACATGATAGCTCCATTAACTTTCTCTTCCAACGCTGGTGCGATAGTGTCAGCATCTCTGTTGTCCGCCATCGCTATCAGGATGCATACATTGTTGACAAACGCGGAGATAGCGGCAGCTACCACTAGCCTACAATTATATACATATAATTAACTGTGAGTTTCTGAGACTAAAATCCCCGTTTAAAACATGTTTTTTTAATTAACTAATATTTCATGTACCATTGCAACTATGCTCTAGGTTTGTGATATGGTTTACGACAATAGTCGAATGGCGGGATTCGAAATCTCGACCACAGTCCCCAACGACCAAGTCCGTACCCTTAGCCATTAGGCTATTGACACTTCATCTCTGTTTTGTCCATGAGAGGAATGACGATATGTTTCATAGAGATTGTTGTCTCGGAAAACAATGTTATGGCAAAATTATTTAACTTGGAACAAATTACGTAATAATAACAATATATTCGAAATGATTTCAATAAAAAAGCTTCTGAACTTGAAAAGGTAGTAGGGTTCGATTTTAAGCGTTCCTTCTTCTGTCTATTAAAATTGCGAAAGGGGGCAGATGCATGAGGGTCTAGCATGAATATTCATGAAAACGTTTTCGTAACTTCATCGAAAAAAAACCTGCGCCACTACCGTGCGTACGATAATAAACTCGACGACGATACGAAAGTGCGTGTCACAAATATTCGAGCTAGGCCCTTAGGTATATACCCATATTTACCATCTTTCACTATTAAATAAATCCATGAGAAACAAAGACTTACCAAAATGAGATGCCTAGATCTGCCATACCGTCAGAAGACCAGGTGTTAGCGAGGTCCTCCTCTGACATCACATTGTGCTGCAACCGGAGAAAGAACTCCGTCAGCCACACTGACATTGAACCCAGGCAGAATAACACTGGAAACAGATGAATTATATAGTGGGATAAAAAATATTCACAATATCATAAATAATTAAAACCCTTACCGTTGGTTTCTGAGACTAAAATATTTGTATAAAACGATACGACGATATCGTCTTCCCATTTAAAAATCAGAGATAACAATATGCCTTAAACAGGGATTTTAGCCTCAGAATCAAAGGCACGAACGGTGAGAGTGGCATTTATTTTGCCTCTATTGGACATGGTAAAGGATAAACTGAAGTTGTAACATGTCATATAACGCTCCAGGGAAAAAAACGAGTCGAATGACATCTCAATTGTCGAAATCAATTCAGTTGTTTAGTATATAAGCCGTCACAATGGAAAAAAATTACATACGCAAAACACAATAAAGGAACGTACCCATACTAAGTTTTATACCCCGTTTAGGGGGGGGAGTCTTTAAAATACTACGGTCAGTCACAGACGGCGGGGGGTGGGGCTCAGATTTTAGTTACGTTGTCCTTAATTGTTTTTTTTTCATAATACACAATTCACTAGTAATTTAAGTATGCATGCAGTCTTATGCTTTAAGAAGAGTATGAGCCAAATGATTTTTTTTTCAATTTTTGCCTGTGAAAACTAAAGGGGGGTCTTGGCATGTACTACGAGGGGTTACCGAGGGGTGGGAGGGGTCGAAAAAACTAAAACAATAGGTCACGTAGTATGGGTATGTTCCTTAACCCTCTTTATCAATCGGGTAGTAATAAAAAGATCTTCTTGCTTATGTAATAATCAATGTAAGTTACCTGTTGCAGAGTTGCAGAGTAGCAGTGGTTTGGGAGAGCAGCGCGCACGCGAGGCGGAGGCGAGGGCGGCGAGCACGCAGGCCCCGCCCGCCGCCGCCAGCGCCACGCCTAGCTGCGCCGCCGTGCCGCACCACGCCCAGCGCCGCGCTGGGTGCGTGCCTGCCCGCACTGCAACACAAATCTCTAACAATGAACCACGTACTAGCAGCTTCCCGTGACTTCGTCAGCGTCAGAAAAAGTAGACTATAACATGGCCGTATGCATAAGCCGTTTCGGAGATTACCCGGAACAAATGAGTATTACGGACAGACAGACAAAAATTTTATTAAATGGTCATATGTTATCAGCAACGCAAATTAAAATTCTATATGATTTTGTTATTCGATATTACATACAGACAGTCCATTTTTATTTAAATCTATTTTGTGTATGTATACTTAAAAATAACTTTACTTACCGCTAAAATCATAATATCTTCGTCCTACTCCAGCATTCAGTGCCTTGTGCCCTTCAAACAGACCGAAGCTTATCTGTCCTTCAGACTCCAATGGATTGGGGGCTCTTTTTGCCTTTGCATCGACCCAGTGTGTCGTCCCTAAGGAGCCTACGATCAAGGCAATACATAAACACGATCCGAAGAAGGTCGCAAATATCATGGAACGTTTGAACAGGTTCAACTTCATTTTGATTCAAGTCACAAACACTTTCACTTAGTACGTCCGTTCGTCGCTAGATGGCGTTACGTCACATGTTCATTCTAAAGAGGTTTTATATGTGCCTCTTTTCTAATTTAGACAATAGAACTTTCGATGCGCGCGCATTGTGTTATTCATAGTAGACTTTTCCTTTTAATCTCACGTTGTCAAAGGGAAATCTGAAACGAGAAAATGACACTTTAAATACGATATAAAAATTTTATTAGCTACCTAGCTGTCGCCCGCGATTTCATCCGCTTGGAATTAAGAAAAACTTAATTAGTACGCTATACGTTCTTCCAGACTATGTTCTACATCTATGCCAAATTTCAGCGAGATCCACGCAGCCATTCTAGAAATACCTTCTAAGATCCATCCATCCATATAAAAAATGGCATTTATTAACACTGTATAAATTAAACGTTAAAGTGACACCTTTTAATACAAAAACCTCATCTAAATTACACATAAGTCTTAATGTCAAGTTTACAAATGTTACCTAATTTTGAATTATTATTCGAATGCAGAGTAAAACCGGTTACCTCGCTGTTATTTCTTTGACACGCGATGTAAAAATGTTAATATGACTTAGTGGTGATTCTTTATCTTTTACGCTCGCGATTCCGTCCGCGCAGAATTAAAAAAAACATTGGTTATATAGCCTAAAGCCTTCCTCTATAAATGGACTATCCAACAAAAAAAAACATTTTCAAATCGGACCAGTAGTTCCTGAGATAAGAGCGTTTAAACAAACTTTCGCTTTATAATATTAGTATAGGTAAAGATACTAGCTGTAGCCTGCGACACCGTATACGCTGAATAAAAAACAAACTTAATTAGTATCCTATATGTTATTACAGACTATGCTCTACATCTATATCAAATTTCTTCAATATACGTTAAGCCGTTCTGGAGATACACTCAAACAAACATCGAGGAGGGATGGATGTATTCAACATCCAAATATTTGCATTTATAATATTAGTAAGATAAATAAATATATAATTGCACTTACACAAAGATTCAATAAAAAAAAAACAAAGTGTTCTTAAACTAATAAATTTAAGAAAACTGGCTTTGTCTTCTCTCAATTTTACCGTAAATTTCACTCGTGTTTTTAAAATAAAACAATAGAGAATCGACACGGTGAAAGTGAAATATCGAGTCAAAACAAAAACAAAAAAATCGATTACAATCCATAAAGAACTAACCGAATATCATAATAATTGCATAAGTCAATAGATATTATTAATTAAATAACAATAGATTTTATTCAATTAGTATAAACAGAAATAAAATATTTACTTCGATTTTGCATTTTTGCTGTAGAAAAAAGTATTCTATTTCTATTACGATATGGTATAAAATACTTAAGCACCTTTTACAACACCAATTCAAGATGCTAATCAAACCTACATCGAAATTTGAACTTTAACAACATGTAATAGAATACAAAATCGCTATATGACATAACGTGAATACAATTAACCCGGTACCACACTGACTCGTTTCTAGCTACCAGTAATGACATAGTTACGTACCATAACGTTAAACATCACAATCGGTAAGTGCCTTTAGACTATACCGGTTCATCTATACTAATATTACAAAGCGGAAGAGTTTGTTTGTTTAAACGCTAATCTCAGGATAATACTGGTCCGATTTGAAAAATTATTTTTTTGTTGGATAGTCCATTTATAGAGGTATATAGGTTATATTTTTTTTTAATTCCGCGCGGACGGTGTCGCGGGCGACAGCTAGTGATTAATAATAATGCAAACATTAGCAGCAAACATTATTTTGCCACAAAACACATGTGTCATGACGTCACATCATTACAATGATCTCTAATCTAAAAATCTCTAAAAATAAAGTAATTGCTTGGAAATGACAGCTTTTATTTCATTCCGCGTCTGTTGAAGTTCTTGACAGTTAGTTCCTATCCTCAGTCAATGCTACCAACCGCAACCATTAGCGCCAAAGTGACGGAAATCAAATAGGCACAAAATACCATGCTTTATAGCCTATCCATGTGTAGAGTGCCTCATATCTACATGCGCCAAAAATAGGGACATCCCTATTTATTTTTGTCGCATAAACACACAACACAATGATAAGAAGGTGAAGTATCAAGGTCTTACCGTTGGTTTTAGAGACCATAATCTCTATATAAAACATATCGTCATCCCTGTCACTATGTTCGACAAAACAGAGATAGCAATATGTTTCAATCGAGGATGTAGGTCTCAGAAACCACAGTCAAGCATGGATTAGTGATTGACAGTTGCCGATATAATAATACGTAATAGTTATTTATCGAGCATATGAGTGACGTCATCATTCATTATTTCCGCAAGTAACAATGACCTTAAACCGGGTACCCATGCGTGTAACCAACCATGCTTGACCCTAACTCCATATAGCGTGACTATCAAAGCTGACGATCAACTAACGTAAGTCGGCAGAACAAAACATTACGACTCATTAGTAAAATAGACAAAGCAGGTTTCTGATAAAAGGAAAAACTTATGTCCCAATCAACCATAATGTTCATTAGAACGTTCCTATTGTCGAACTGTTCAATTAGAAGTCTGTTAATCGTGTACGTCTGTAGCGAGCTTAAACAAGTATGGAACTTCAAAAGTAAAGAAATGATTACATGGATATATGGATGTTTATTTGAAGGTATTTTTCCAGAACGACTGCATGAATCTCGCAGGAATTTGGCATAGATGTAGAACATAGCTTTGAAGAACACATAGGCTACTCATTAAGTTTTTTTTTAATTAAAAAACAGCTAATTATCTATTTGAAGCCAGACTTTCGGACTTATTAAAAGTAGTTGACAAAAGAAAATCGATATTTATGCTTTCGGATAAATTTTCACCAGTCGATTGCATAATAAAGAAAAAGTGTTCACAATTGTTTATCGTCCATAGATTCCATCGTAAATTATAATTTATTCCCACCACAAACAACTGTTCAAATAATTAGATACGAAAGTGACCATAGACAACCAAGCGTTACGGCTATGGATTATGATTATCGTTTTGTATTACTGCTGCGTTGGTATTTTTAACAAATGCCCAATTTCTACATCGCTCTGTCACACAACACTATTTTCGATTCATCATCGTATGCTTGACTTATAATATCATGGATTTCTCAAACGAAATCTCAGTATGAAACATATTGTTATCTCTGTTTTGTTAAAGATAATGACAGGGACGACGATATGTTTTATATATAGATTTTAATGTCACAAACCAATAGTAAATGTGCTATTAAAAGTATTTAATATAGTCTATGTCACTCAAGGATACTCTAGCATTGTAAAAGGGAAAGAATTTTTTAAATCGACTCAGTAGTTTTTGAGTTTATTTGATACAAATCTTTTTACTCTATAACTCTCTCTCTCTCCCTCTCTCTGCCTAGCTTGCAACCCACAAGGTGGCTGGGCTAGCTTTCCCAATCCATCTCTTCCACTTCGCTCTGTCCATGACATCTTCTGAAATTTGGCACTCACTCATTTCTTTTATGACTACATCTTTACTCTATAACTGTAGTTTCCAATTGAATGCATTCATTTTGTATACATATAAACGTCGTATTCCAAACTCGATAGTCATTATTACATAATCAAGAGTTAAATTAAAGCTATAAAAATCTATAAAATCTTGATATTATAATTAACAATTCTTAGGCCAAGGGACCAAATAAGAATTACGTAAAGAGCTTAGGTCATACTAAAGTCTTAACTCGGTCGTGTTTATTGAAGGTTAAACAATGGCCGCTTTAACTCGACCGTTTGAATTAAACCGTATCGATAATAGTTAACTGTTACGTGTACAGTTAGTGACCGTGTGTTATTTAATTGTTAACTGCTTTACTGTAATAATTCTCTTTGTAAAGTTCATTCATTGCTGTATTCTTACTAATATTATAAATGCGAATATTTGGATGTATGGAAGGATGTTTGTTAGAAGGTATCACCAGAACTGCTGCATGGATCTCGATGAAATTTAGCATAGATGTAGAGCATAGTCTGGTCGCCTACTTCCAATTAAAAAATAATTAATAGCCTATGTGTTCTTTTATACATTCAAATATTCGCATTTATAATATTAGTAAGCCGTCGAGCGTCGGTGGCTCAGTGGTCAAGCACTTGACTTGCAATCTGCAGGTCCTGGGTTCGAATTCCGCCATGTACCAATGTGTTTTTCGATTTCCAATTTACATAAATACATTTATCCGACGTTCTTACGGTGAAGGAAAACATCGTGATGCAACCTGCACATATCTGAGAAGAAGTTTAAAGATATGTGTGAAGTCAACCAACCCGCACTTGGCCAGCGTGGTTGACTATAGCCTAATCACCCTTAACTTAGGGTAGGCTCCGAGCCCCTCGGTGGAGACGTATAGTGAGCTGATGATGATGATGAATATTAGTAAAATAGCTCTTCACTTTTTTCTTTAGACTATATCTTTGTATTAGCAATTTCTCATGATTTGTAGAGACATTACTTAATATAACTTGTAATTAGATAAAGTCAAGACAGGATTACGTATATGTAAGATTTTAGGTCAGAAATGAGCAGGTTGCAATCTACCGCCATAGTTAGACAGGAAGCTCGTGTTACATTATGTTGTAAGTCTGGAAAAACTAGTCTTTGACGAAATATCGTCATAGACTAGTTTACTTCAGAATAGATATTTAATACAAGTAAATCGAAATGGTTTGGCACTTTTTAATCTGTACATATTTTTAACCTAACGCTGGCCTCATCCGTTCATGCATAATTTTGACCTTAGTTGACCTATAGGCGATTCACATCTGTGGAATCGATTCCATAGCGAACTTCAAAAATTTATAGAGCTAACGGGCGACAATCACGTGACTTATTTATAGTTTTTGTGAGTTTTATACATTCTTGAAGTTCGATATGAAATCGCTACGGAGCTGATGCACTTTGTCTTACCCCCCTGTACAATTATGGGTACTGTGCATCTTAGTTATGCCTAAAAGGTTTAAAACTTACCCTAACTTAATTTAGATAGGTTATAAACTTATGAATAACAATAATGTTATGTAAATTATACAGTAAAGGTATACACAATATTAATTACGTAAGTATATAGCATTTAATTTAATAATTCTTTTAAAGCAAAATGATATTCAACACTAAGATGAAATATCATCTTTTCACAAAGATTATTTTTCATACAACGACTCTCAACGGTGAGAAATTAAAAATAAATTACAAGACAAAACAATGGGAGGACGTAATCGGAAACGAGCTGCGTTACGTCATCATAACATCGGATCTTTTAGAAACTGGCTCTTTTTGACGATATTAAGTTACTTGATACATATTTAAAACAACACACTTCTTACTAATCATCAACCTGCCTTTATCCCTACCGAGTGTCGACACAGTATGTACTCCTCCATACGTCTGTATCAACCATCATATCTGAATCCACTTCATACGTACGCATATCCTCTGTCCATCCATCCATACTTTCTTTGGCCTTCCTCTAGCTTTGTAGCCATCCACATTTAATCTAATTACTTACTAATATTATAAATACGAAAGTTTGCATGGACTGGAGAGATGTTTGTTAGAAGATATCTCCAGAATGGCTCAACATACTCCGGAGGAACAAATAGTTATTTTTTTTTATTCGGCACGGACGAAATCGCGGGCAAAGATAGCACGTAATATAAGTATACAGCCAGCCCTACGATTAACGTAACTGAATTGCGCTTTTAGAAAGTGACGGGAGAAATTCCGTCCGCCTTTACGAAATAGAATCGCGAAAGAAATTATAAACGCGCATCAATTGTAACTATTATAATTATGCGAAGGGAGTTACCACAAATTGTGGTGTCACTTTCTTAAAACAAAGTAAAAATAACCCATCTTATTTCAATCCAACATCCAAAGTAAACAGAGAAACGTCAAATTCCATACATGGCAGCCATTATGACATTTCACTTTACAAAGTTATTTTGTGAAAATTTAGAGATAAGTGATATTAGTACACCTTTTTTGAGAGGGGAATGCTTTATGCATACTCCGCGCCCCAAGGGGGATGCGGTAGTTTTGTGGGACTCTCTTCCGGATGGCTAGTACACCTGGATTACATTATGCCAGTACAGTAGTCAAAAACAATGCTGGCATACAACTGGCATAACGTTAACACGTACTGGCGCAGTGAGGTAAAACAATCCATCCCGGGCCACAACTGTTCTTTACTGGCATAATGTAAACTAGGCATTAAATAACGTTAGCTAATTTCATATGATTATTTGAGGAAATTAGCCTAGGAATAAAATTACCAGAGTTTTTTGGAATTTATGAGTGATACCACAAATTATAGTTTGTTAATTGTTAACATTTGTGATTAGAACTGGGATACTTACTAACTAAAATAAAACTTAGATAAATGTTACTAGTATTATAAATGCATATGTTTGGGTGTATAGATGGATGGATGTATGTTTAAAGGTAACTAGAACGGCTGCATGGATCTATTAGAGCATAGTATGGAAGAACACACAGGTTACTAATTGTTTTTTTTTTTTAAATTGCGTGTGGATAGTCACGGGCAACATCTAGTAATAAAGTTAGACATATGTATAATAAGTTTCTTGTATCTGTTAGATACTGATAATGTAATTATATATGTAAATGTAAGCTTTATGTATGTCAACATATATTAACATATACTTTGCATCGCTATCATTTGTCATTGAACATATATTTTACACAAGCATGTGCTAATTTGTAAGTTTATGTACAAAACATTTTTTGTGTAAGAACTTTGCATCAAATGAAGTACATCTTTCCTCTTGCAATAAACATTGGCAACTTGAATATATAAATATTTAAATAACACTAAGATGGCTTATATGCAATTTTATTCATTAAATTGAACACTACTTATATGTTACAACAAAAAATCCCCAGAAACATGTTCCTATGTCAAAATTTTAGCTACTGATTTTTGAGACCAAAATTCCCGTTTAAAACAAATTGTTATCTCTTTTTCATCAAAGATAAGAACAGACATGGATAATACAATACAGTATGGTTTTATACAAAGATTTTGGTCTCGGGAACCAATGTTGGGAGGGATGATGTTTAATATGATTTTTTTTTACAGTGTAAACACACAGTAATCATAAGATTTTTAACCACAGAGTAACTAAGCTGAAGTAAGTCTAGTTAGTAAATATGGTATGTTACTCTGTCTTATTTGTAACATAAACATATAAAGATCAATGGGAAAGCTTGCAATGTTATGATTGCTTCACAATATTGTCTTAGATAATGTCAACATCATTCAAACAATACATCCCAGTGTAGCAAGATCTTGAAGGCCTATTATTTATCGTGGGTACTAGAGATGATTTTATGGTTCACTTTTAAGTAGTAAATATGTATGAAGCAGTTGAAATAATGGGAACTTGAAACATTTTTAACAAATTATATGTTAGCTAAGATAAATTATTTTATGATGATTTTTGTTTTAATTAAAATGACTCTGAATGGAGAATGTAATATTATATTAAGGAATTGATTATATTTGATTGTTTTAATTATTTGTTGCTGAAAAATATGCTAGATTTAGTAAAAAGTTACTATTTACACTCTCTAAACTGAATGAATCACCATATTCAACTTTTTAAACTATATATTTTATGTTTGAAACACGATTCAATATTGTATTGTATTTAAATACATTCAGTTCGGATGATCAAGTTTCCAAATAAATAAAAAGTAAATTTTTAAAAAGTTGTTACCCTTATTCCGTACCTGTCAAGTAGCACGACCTTGTTGAACTCCCTAACAGGACACAACTTTTTATTTACACATATGAATTAAAACAACACTTCACGTTTTTATACAATTAGATAACTGTTTACTGTAACTATTAATAAATCAAAATACAACTCTCAATGTAACGGAAAATAATAGTGAATGAATCTCACACGCAACCTCTTTCGACGAAAATGACACATAAACAAATGTCATTTCGAAATTCTCGTCTCTCTTTGACAACGTCAAAAAGATATATTTTTTTTAATTTTATGACCTGGTAGCACAGACCTTTAGGTTCAAAAACAATTGTCAAGTTGATTTCAAAGAGTATATAACTTCCATTCAAAGAACAAACCACTAATTTTTTGTTTTTAAAATAAAATTCTTGTCGCTTTATTTTTAGTTTTTGGAGGGATAAGTATTAAGTAAAAAATTAATATTGTTTTAACCTAAATAAATACAAGTTCGTAGAAAATGTAAAAAAAAAACAGTGTGCTTTTAAACACTTATTTAGTCTCAAATCTGACAAACAGATAGTATAACAATTTACTAATTTTTATAATAGTCTAATTATCTAAAATGAGATAAATACGAAGTATCGTATAGGTATATTAGGGCAAGCCATGTGTTTAATTTATATTACTTTCTGTATTTTTGCCAGTTAAGCAATGCATACACTTTGGAAGACTTTGTGCTTAATAATTTATAATAACTTAAGGTTTAAAATTGGGCGGCCTGGCACCAAAAATATTTGACCCAACACGAACTGTGGTAGCACCAACTTCAATCTGAAATGAATAAAATTCCGCTTAGGTAAATTTACATAGTTATCTTTGAATGAATCCAATATTCTTCCAAACCAAGATGCCAATATTTGATGACAGAGTGTATAGATAAAATATAAGAAAGAATACTTACAGCATGTTCAAAATCACTGGACATACCCATAGACAATTCTACATTTTTTATATCTAAATTCAGTTTATTGCAAACTTCTTCCCGACATTTTGCCAATGTTATGAAATCTGGATTAGGGCCTTTTGATAAATCATAGTCATACTGGCCAATAGTCATTAAGCCAGTAAACTCAAGATTTTGACAATTCTTCAATACATGCTCAACTAGTTGACATGTCTCTGGTGGTTCGATGCCATTTTTTGCTGTTGAAAATTAATATGAATTATTCATTTCTTTTATTCAACTAAAATATTTTATAAACAAATTATATCAAATACAAAAGTATCATCCCAGTTCCATACATGTAACACACATCCATTTGAAACCATGTAACTTCAAAATCTTAGTGGATTTGGATGATATTATATAAAAGAAATCATTTAATGCAACTATTTTATTACCTTCTTCACCACTTGTATTTATTTGCACCATAATCTTTAACTTTTCTTCTTCTTTTCTATATTTCAGCCATTGTTTATTTAAATTATCAGCCAGTTTTTCAGAATCAACAGTTTCAACCATAAACAAACCAGGAGAGCCGAGAAGTTTATTTATTTTATTTGTTTGTAGATGGCCAATGAAATGCCACTTTATTTCTTTGCATTTATCCAATATTAATGGGTCTTTGGCTTTATCTGCAAGTTCATTTACATAATTTTCTCCGAAATGTCTCTGCCCTGCTTCATAAGCTTGAACTATTAATGTTGCAGGTTTTATTTTTGATACTGCTACTAATCTTGGTATTACTTGTGGGAGATCCTGTAATTTTTTACAAATAGAAAGCCTAAATCAAAATACATAATGATATAGACCCGATTTTTTGTTAATTCCTACAGGTATAATAAAATCTATGAGATAACTACTGTATGTCTTTTTTGTCGATTAAAATTTAAGATGTAATAAATGTCGCTATCAATTTGATTTGATGAACAATATCATCTGGTCACATTATTGTTTTAAAGGGAATGTTGTAGAACAGGTTATAGGTCAAGATCTACTTTGATAGAAATAATGGCCTGCAATCCCATTAGTAGATCAGCATGTTTTTTCTCTTCCCGGGATTTCAGGATAAAATTGTGAACGTACTTACTTTGCTCCTCCTGGCTACAGCTGAGTCTATTTGAGCCAAAACAGTTTTTAATCCGTGCATAACGTCTATTTCTTGATCACTCTGTACTGACATAATGCTTACAATGTTTTGATATAAAACTTGTTGTTTTAAGATTTTCGTTGACCTTCCGATATTGACGATTTTATCAGCAGTTATCAGTTGTCACTGTCACATATAATCGTCAAAACTTTTTAAAATGTTGCCATTTTTTTTTCGTTTTTTAATATATGAGAAAGATTTTTTCTTAACCTTTAAGAACAAAATAAGCAGCTTTTGAGAAATCATAACTACCAAATTACTCAAAGTGATAATGTTCATTAAACATAAACGTTTTCATGATAAACCTGAAAAGTACTTTCAACAGAAAATTAAATTTTTTGAACGCAGTAGTAAACGTCAAGTCGATTGATTTTCCTTTCGTTTGTTTGTTGAGGTTTACAGTGATTTTTGCGATGAAAATTGATGTTTTCTTAACAAACGTTCGATAACCATGTTTGTGCAAAATATTTCTATGAGAGATTGATAAAGCTCGCAATCATGAATGTCTTAGAGAAGGCAGAAAAGTCATTAGAATTTTTGAAAAGCGGGGAAGGAAGTGCGAAGTAAGTTTTGTGTTACAGTGACATATATTTAAGTTGTTATGAAAATAAACGTAATATACGAACCTTTTTCAATTGTTTTAGGGGCCATGAGCTGCAGGCTGCTGCCGGGACCCTAGGTCGTTGTTTAGGAGCTTTAGGAAGTCGTCCAAATTGTGCTAGACATTATGGTAATTTCTTACACTCTGCCGTACCTATTTTCTTGTCTTTGGCTAGCAACGATAGTGTAAGTATTTTATAATTTCCAATAGCCCCATATTATACAAAAAAAATTTACAAAGAAGGTTTATAAATAATTTATTTTTATTAAATTATCTCTTTCAGGCTGAAGTGCGACTAGTAGGAGATGAAGCTTTGAATCGTTCAGTTGCTGGAGGATTTGCTTTTCATTCATACAAAACAAACATTATACTACAAAATCAAATCGACCATAACAAAAATGCAAGGTATATTTATGTTCTAAATTTAATCTTACCTTTGACTGTGGGGAAGACAGTTTTGAGCTAAATTAATTTCTACATTTTCAGATGGATCAGAGCAGCACTCTCTCGTATATGTCTTGGCGACTGCTGGTTACGTCCAGGTGTTGGCAAGATACGGACCCAAGCACAAACATTATTTCCAAAGCTCAGCCAAATTGTACAACATACAAATGAAATACAACTCATTGTTGAGGCGTTAGAGTCTAATTTGCCAAGAATTTTAAATGCATTGGCTGAATATACAACTGATGAAGAGATTTCAGGTAATTTTTGCTATTACTATAGAGTTCCACTCTACACTTGTATTATTACTTATTGTCCTCCCTTTTCATCCTCTTTGGTAAAACAGAGACAAAATTATGTGTTTAAGTGACACTTCATTGAATTCTATATCTATGTAGTAATAGTCAAACCTGGATAAGCGAGACTCCAAGGGGCGGGCAATATTTTTCTTGCTTATAGAGGTTTATGCCACTTAAGTTTGTGGCTTATGGAGGTTGTCTGTTGGCACAGGACAAGGACTATAGTTTATCAATGTCAAATCAATGAAACTACCAGCGGGTGGCAAGGGGAAATACTTTATCTGTTGCAGCTACACTTAAATAGTCTTAGGATCTTCTCTTCTCTTCTTAGGTCTTAGGTTACAAGTTAACATTTTTGAAAGTAAATATGTATTATTTTGAATATTCCAGAATTATCTAAAGCGTTACTATCACATGTGGATTGCTCAGAAGCTTCTGTACGGAGAGGGATAGCTAATTGTGTAGCGCATCTCACTTCACATAGAGAACCGTTGCTTACTAATATATTGAATAAAGTGTTTGGTAAGTATGGTAGACATATAAATATTTTATTTTAAAGAATAAGTTAACTGTTTCAATATTTTCTACACTAGCTGTCGACCGCGACTACATCCACGCGGAACTAAAAAACAACTTTATAAGTAGCCTATGTTTTCTTCCAGACTATGTTCTATATATATGCCAAATTTCAGCAACATCCATTAAGCTGTTCTGGAGTTATCTTCAAACAAACATCCATCCATCCTCTAATAATCTAAACATTCGCATATATTATAATATATGTTTTGCCTATTGTATATATTTTAGGTTTTGATTGCAATTAAATATACAAAGTCTTTTCATTTGATATAAGCTTTTAGATTAACATTGTTAAAGAATTGAACATTATAACGGTGGGTTTCTGAGACCAAATGTTTTATCAAAGATAATAGCAGGGTTGATGATTTTATACATAGAATTTGATCTCAGAAGCCTATTGTAAGTCATATTATGTACCAGTAATGTAATTTTGTTTTCAGAAAATCTTTGGCCGACAGCGGCGAGTGATACGATTATTGTCGGATGGTTTTGCGTCATCAAAGCCATGTTCCAGATCAATGATATGGAGAAATTCACAGATAACGATTTATTTGGTGTTCAAGATTATTTAGAGGTATGTCATATAAGCGAGAGCGTCGGTGGCTCAGTGGTCAAGTACTTGACTTGCAATCTGCAGGTCCTGGGTTCGAATCCCGCCATGTACCAATGTGTTTTTCCATTTCCGATTTACATATGCACATTTATCCGACGTTCTTACGGTGAAGGAAAACATCGTGATGCAACCTGCACATATCTGAGAAGTAATTCAAAGATATGTGTGAAGTCAACCCGCACTTGGTCAGCGTGGTTGACTATGGCCTAATCACCCTTAACTTAGGGTAGGCTCCGAGCCCCTAAGTGGGGACGTATAGTGAGCTGATGATGTGAATTAATTTAATATTCAATTTGACTTTACAATTTACAAATTGGCAGTATTCTAATAAGTCAATAAAAATTATAGTTTAATTTCTTTTTTTTTCCAGCTCTATCATCTATGCATACATTATTTGGAACAAACAACAACTGAACATAATGTACAGAATGCAGTGATGGAATGTCTGTCCGTGTTATTGTCACAAGCCAACGCTGAACAAAGGAGGGCTTTGTTGGACAAACATCCAAGATTAGTTTGCTTAGATGATAGGAAGAGTGAAAAGGGGCATCGAAGGCATATAAGTAAGTTTTTATTAGTTTCTACAATTAGTTTATTTTTTAACTTGTCAAAGTATTATTAGGTTTTTTGGATATAAGTAAAATCGTTTGATTTTTTAACTGAAATTAAGATTTCAGGACCTCATTTAATAATACTTTAACAGTGGTAGAGCGCTTTAACATATGTTGCATGAATTGGCCGGTTTGCCTGATGAAATACAATGACCACATAGGCGACAGGTGTCAAGTGGAAGAAATTCCAACTACAGTCTGATGATTATGGTATCGGAGGATTAATTTTAATTCTCTTTTCCTTCCCATCTTTTTTAAGGAATAGATGGGAAGTAAAAGTGGATTTTCCGGATATAGGTATGCATGGGAAGGGAAATAATCTCTTTCTGTGCATCCCATTCTTCATTGATTAGCTATTCCAGCGATTTTAGGTTGATATTTCGTTTAGCACCTCATAATGATACTAATATTGTAAATGCGAATGGATGGATGGATGTTTGTTTGAAGATATCTCCATAACGGTTGCATAGATGTCATTGAAATTTGGCATATGTATAAAACATAGTAAAGAACACATATCCTACTTACTACTAATTATGTTTTTTTTCAAATTCCGCTCGTACGAAATCGCGAGTGCTTGGTATAAAAAATGTTGTATGTTAGGTTCAGTGAGCGCGGTGTCATGTCGCAGCGCGCCCAGTCCGTTAACAGAGGGTCGCGAGCTGGACGTGCTGGTGCGTGGCGCGCTGCAGCTCGGCAGTCTGCTGCAGCTTACCACGCCCAGCCTCAGCGTTGAAGATCTCACTATACAGGTACAAAAACATTAGAGGTTGTCTGCGAATTCATCAGCGCAAGATAAAAAATAGCCTATAACTGCTCGTATGCATTAGCTATCTTCTCCAAGTCCGGTCCAAATCGGTCCACTAGTTCCGGATATTACCCGGAACAAATGTGGCCTTACGGACAGATATACAACAAAAATTTTAACAATAAGATTTTGGCTTATTTATTTTATACTAGCTGTCGCCCGCGATTCCGTCCGACCGGATTTAAAAAAACCGCTATCGGTCGCAATGTAATGTTATATAGCCTAAAGTCTTCCTCTATAAATGGACTATCGAACAAAAAAATAATTTTTCAAATCGGACCAGTACTTCCTGAGATTAGCGCGTTAAAACAAACAGACAAACAAACTCTTTCGCTTTATAAAATTAGTATATAAATTAGTAAATGTCCTCTGAATATGATTTTTTATATAGATATAAGGAAATAAATTCTTGTATCATTGGATTTAATCTCACTAGCGTTATTGTAAAATGTTATTATTTCATGTTTCCGATGAACTTATAAGAGTTAATTAAAAGTGACTAGATTCACAATTTGTTTGTGACATATATTAATAAGTCTTGACTTACTGGAAAAGGGAGAAGACAAAAACTTCTAGCACAACATTCAATAGTAATAATCATTTTATTTGTACAGACACCAGATTCACCGGCAAGTGACAAAGATATACAGCTACGGGATGCTGAACAACTGTCCAAGGAGTTAGCGGAGAAACTGGAAGAAATGGATGTCACCGACCACTGTGATGATGATGTTCATATACATGATACCTCTTTTAAGGTACGTATATAATATAGACTTATATACATAAAAATAAAAATAAAAAGATATATGACGTGTAGAGAACTAGGGAAAGTGAACAGATGAATATGAAATTTGATGTAGTTTGTAGTTTTTTTATAAGTTCGCAAACGTACAAGCGACTCCCTGGATTCGCCGAAATGGCGAAGCGACTGTTGCCCGTAGACATACGCAATTTTAGATACATTGCCTATCGATGGAAGATGAGATGCACAGAAAGAGAATATATCCCCTTATACGTTCCTTATAAGAAGAGAAAGAAGGAAAATAGTTCTAAAATTATGCCTTCGGAATGCGTTATGTATATAAATTCTTTTTTAATTAAAAAAGGGCCATGACAGACAGACGGACTGATAAAAAAGTGGTCCTATAAGAGTTCCGTTTTTTCCTATGAGGTACGAAACCCTCAAAATTGATAATTGAATTTCAACCAATAGGCGAATAGTATAAAAGTATTCACATATTTTAGCAGCTCTGAAGTTCGCAGTGACCTTGAGCCGTTAAGATATTTGAAATGACTGATAGGAAATACATTAATCAAATCTCTTCAGATAAATATCGGGTCATCAAGTGATGATGACGTAGTACTGAAATACTGCGCGCGATTGTTGACCTCAAAGTTTCTACTGACTGGGAATAAAGGAGGGTTCATACCTGATAGGTGAGTAATGTATATATAGATTTATAGGGCAGTAGTTTTTAAAAACCTAAAAATGCTTGTGGATGGAAAACAAAGATATCTTATTGATTTTATTTTTAACTTTAGATATCACATCAAGAAATCTAGATTTTTGTGCTAAAGATCAAATTTAAGACTTATTTTGTAATAAAATGTATTATAAAACTGTAAATATTATGGTATAGTATAGGAATTTGAATATGGGGCACACAAGCTTTGGGTACATTAATGGGGAAGGAAAATTGAAAGCTCGAGGTAGATGGCGCTAGCGTCAAGAAAGAGCTGTCATCTGTCATCTGTCAAATGTGTTATACGTCATTCTAGTGAATTTAAAAATGTATTTCTTTTTTTTTTTGTTATAAATAACATAACATTCAAAGAAATACTTATTTTTTTTTAATTTTATACCTGAAATTTGACGGAAGTCTTTGCTATGATTTCTATATTTAGTGTTAAAGACAATTTTTCTTTGATTAAAAGTGGTGGTAAAAGAAATCCGAAACATTAAAGTGACATATACATTGCTTTCTGATTTGTGTCTACTGCCTACTCCTCTACGTTGATAGCGTGATTGATGTGACGTTGTTTCTCAGATCGATGAGAGTGTCAGTGAAGGCGTCAGCTTTGACCTGTCTGTCAGAGATTTTGCGCGTGTACCCGCAAGTTATGACTATATATTTAGACAAAGATGCAGATATCAAACTGCAGAATTATTCCGGTAAGGCAAACCTTTTTAACTTAGACTCACAACTTAGATCAGACTCAGAGTCTTTCATAACTTAAGTACACTAAAGAATATATAACTTTTGTCTATGGTATTATATTTTTAATATTAATTTAATAATAATATTGGATTAAAATAAAGTTTTTAATGTTCTTTATAGAAGTGTTCAATAGCCTAGTATTTTTTTTTAATTTTTGATTCGTCTAACCGTAGGTTTTTGAGACCAAAATCTCAGTTTAAAACATGTTATCTCTGTTTTGTCAAAGATTTAGACATTATTAGTTAGAATCCTATGACGTGAATATCGCGCTTTCATTACAAAGTCAACTGTCAGAATGAATAGTGAATTACTAATAAAATGTTGAAATATGAATAATATTTTTCGATCTTACCGATAGAAAAGTTAAGTTTATGTTTAAGTTGATTATCAATAAAACACGAATAAAATGACATTTTCTAAAAATGATTTCTAGCTAGATCGATTTATCGCCTCCGAAACCCCCTATATACTAAATTTTATGAAAATCATTGGAGCCGATTTCGAGATTCCAATTATA
>NW_013530009.1:0-1791 GCF_000836235.2 Papilio xuthus
AGATAATCAATCTTTTTATCTACTGGTAAAATTTTGCAAACGTGAAATAGCTTATCATAATCTTTTTTACATTCTTTCTTAACATTTTTACTAACTAGGAACTTAATCAGTCTTATTTGTAAATTTCTGATATTTTTTAAATATGTCTTAAACGTTCGTCCGTACACTATGAATCCGTAACTTAAAAGCGAGTCGGCAAGCGCGAAATATACTATTCTTAGCGTATGTCTGTTTAGCACTGGTTTTAAATGGTAAAACTTACATAACACTGATCTTAAACTCTTACAGATATAGTTAACATGTATTTTCCAGTTGAAATGATTATCAATATTAAGGCCTAAATACTTAAATTTATTTACATATTCTAGTTTAGGACAGTTGCAGCTAGATTTACTGTTATGCAAACATTCATACGTGTGCCCTATTATACCGAAGTGTTGTGTATCAACGTGCCTAGCTCTCTGGTTATGTGGCGAGTATATATGCATACATTTTGTTTTTTCGGTATTTAATATTATCCCATTGTCATGCGCCCATTTACAGATACTTTCGAAGTCTTCTTGTATATACTTTTGAACCTCCGTTATCTCCTTTGACGCATAAATTAAACACATATCGTCTGCATACACAAACACTCGACACTTTTTCACCACGTTCGACACACTGTTAACATGCATGATGTAGCCGACCGGCCCGAACACCGAGCCAGTCGGTACGCCGAGCTCAACACACGCCTCCTCACCAAGAACTCCCGCAACTACCGTGCGAATTTTCCTACCGGTCAAATAGTTCTTAAACCAACTATTAGTCGGTCCACGAATTCCACATTCTTCCATCGATTGTAATAGCATGTCATGTTCCAAGGTGTCAAAAGCCTTTTTATAATCAATAAAAAGTGCTATTAACTGTTTACCAGAGTCCAAGCATTCGTTGGTATAGTCTGCAAATTCTGTTAAAGCAGAGACAGTGCTGCGCCCTTTCCTAAATCCGTGTTGAGTATTAGTCAACACATCATGATGTTCAAGAAACTTGCTTATCTGCCCGACAATTATTTTTTCGAAAATTTTATCAATAACAGATAATATCGCTATAGGCCTATAATTAATGTATTCATAGTGGCTACCAGACTTATATATAGGACGTATTATTGCACATTTCAACTGACACGGATAACTACTCTCGGACATCGACATATTCACAAAATTAGCTATAATAGGACTTAACTGTTTACATAAATACTTAACATCCTGTACCCGAATTCCATCAATACCAGGCGATTTCTCGCATGACAACATATTAATAATTTTTTCTACATCCGTTGCACTTACTTTAGTATATCTAAAACTAACATCACAAGAACTCACGTATTTTTCCCTATCTAAAAATTTTACATTACATACATGTTTTATATCCTGAATTTCTTTTGTAAATATATTAGAAAAATTTGTACAAATTTGGTTTATACTATCTTTTTTACCTAAATATTTTAGTATAACATCATCTAAACTTACTTTCTTTCGTCCCAACCATTGATTAATATTTTCCCATATTCTTCTGAAATCGCCATTACATTTTTTTATTTCCGTCTGTCGATACTTATTTTTAGCATCATTTATTAATTTAGTTAACCTATTTCTAAATTTAGTATATTCTAATCTTTTAGACATGTTTTTTGGTTCCGCTTTCCAAATTCTAAATAAGTGATCCTTACGCATTATCAGTGAATACAAATGTACATCTATCCATGGCTGTTTTGTTCTTTTATCACGTATATTAATAGTTACAGTACTA
>NW_013530009.1:2426-5042 GCF_000836235.2 Papilio xuthus
GTTTTTGGGCATCGAAATTTAACTTTTCTTTATAGTATATTAATATTCCTCCTCCTCTAGTTATTTCTCTTGTGTGTATAAATGTATTATATCCTGATATTTTATAAAACGGCAATTCATCTTTTGTAATATTTATTTCAGTTAAAATTAATATGTCTATTTTATCCATTTTTTTATTCAGTAACACTAGTAACTCGTTGAAGTGCTTTCTAAGGGATCTTATATTTAGGTGAAAAATGTGCGTGCGTCCAATACTTTTAGCTAAATCTGCATCTAAGTCTATTATACTATAATATCGTTTAAACTCAACATCACTACAAAACTCTTCCGTAGTATCGAATGTTAATGTTATGAAGTCAGGGAGTGTGTGCCCTATGCTTAATATGCGGAATTTACTTGCCGTCGTCGAACTTATTTAAATCTTCTTCCGACCGTATGTTATAGATTTTTTTATCTTCACTATTTTTTTTAACAAGAATATTAAAATTTTGAACCCAAATATATTGATATCCTTTCGGTTTTAATTTGTTTCTCACAGTCCACAGGAGTTGGCGTTTATATTTCGGAAGATCTTCGTTTATGAATACACGTTTGTCATTGCCATTGCCGTATACTTTATTGTTCGTTATCATGTTACCCTTCTTTGCTGCGATCCACTTGTTACGTGCAGTTTTAGATCGAAGTGTAACTAGTATGGTTTTCGGTTTTGCAACGTCTAGTTTATCTAGGCCTACCCTCCGAGCATCTTCTATATCATTTGGGTTTAAATCCAACTTTTTTGCTAATTCTTGGACCACCGCTACTGTACTTTCATCACTACGCATCTCTAATCCATGTATTTCAATGTTTTTCTCTTTTTCACGCATCTCTAGTTCCTGCACCCTCTCCTCTAGTGCTTTGTTACACTTATTTAAATATATGTTCTTTTCTTCTAGCGCTTTTATTTTCTTCTGTGAGTCTTCTTTATATTGTAACAGTGTTTGGTACATTTCCGCGTAAAATTCAACCGTGTTAGTCATATCTTCTATTTTTTTCTCAAGTTTGTAAAGTACCTCCAGTTTCTTGTTTATTTCAGATAGAACTTTCTCACCTGAAGCTTCATTCGGATTTATTTTTATCCTGGAGCTCTCTTCAGGTGATAAAGATTTTGTTTTTTGGCAGTCGTCGCAATATTGATTTTGTAAAAATTGTTTATTTGCACATTTTTTATGAAATATTACTTCACAACCACCTTTGCATTTTACTGTATCGTCTTTAGACACAGACACAAAAAGTTTACATTTTTTACATTGAACCATTTTCGTTAATATTAATTAAGCACACTCGAATATATTCCACGCGACCGTACGCTGAGCGCGCGCGCCGGTAATGAAATGGAGTGCGGAATTGCTTCCACTTTTTTATTTTTTTTATATCATAATGTGGCAAACGAGCGAGCGGCCACCTGAAATCGCTGAAATAGCGAAGTGACCGTTGCCCATAGACATACGCAATTGCAAATGCGTTGCCTACCTTTAATCGACGGAGGAGAGGATGCACAGGAAGAAAACATTTTCCCTTTCCATGCATCCTCTCATCCGGAATGTCCACTTCCACTTCCCATCCTTTACTTATTAGAGAAAAAGGGTAGGAAAAGAAAGAGGACTAAATTAGGCCTCCGGGACGCACACTCATTAGACGAAACGCGGAATTGCTTCCACTTCACGCCTGTATTCTGTGTGGTCGTGGTATTTCTACGGTAGTTCAACTGATGTTGTTGCTGGCTCTACCACTATAGAGAAATTGACATTTAGTGTCGTCGTTCAATTTGTAACATAAAATAAAATACATTTTTATTGTTATCCCTCTCGTTGTTTAAAAACAGAGATAGTAATATATTTTAAACAGGTATTTTAACATTGAAATATAAGGTACATTAATTGTACGTTTGATTTACAAATAAAACGTTATTTATTTTTTTATTCACACATGTCTGCGCTTGCGTCACTACAACACTGTTTCTTTGTTCTTCGTGTATTGTTTACTATTGTAAATTTAAATGTACAAATACTTACATTGGTTTTGAAATATTTCATTCAAGACATACTTTAATACTCAACGTTTATTTTAACTCCAAATTTAACTTAAAAAAGATTACTTGTACAAAATTATTTTTTTATAATATCTCGTCGTTTCAGTAATTTTAACTATATCATGTTTAAAGTATAGCGTTGCCAGGCGCCCGGATAAAGCCGGGCATAGGTAGGCTTTTTGTGTTTTGTGTCCGGGTTGTCCGGTTAGACTTTTTACATTTCATACCTATTAATACTAAGGCAAAATCCTCAATAATGCAGGGTGTCCGGCCTTTCTACCCAAATGTCCGGCCAAACTGGCTGGTCTATCAACTAGGCGACGTGGCAACCCTATTAAAGTGAGATCTTTTATTTATTTTATTTATTTTAGCCGACTTCAAAAAGAAGTAGGTTATCAATTCATCGGTATTTTATATATTTGTTATGTATACATAGTAATGTACATAATATGAATTAGATGTAACGTACCTGTATAATGGATATGACCCTACTCTCAATACAATGTAGAGGTAACTGCAATCCATTATATATCCTCGACATAATT
>NW_013530011.1:0-2257 GCF_000836235.2 Papilio xuthus
GTGATATACTGTGAGCTGCACGGTACTTGACAGCACTTGGACTTTACTTTTTTTTATAAAATAAACATAGCTTAAGTTACTTTCGCTTAAGCTCATCTACCTGCCTATATAAGTCCAGGTCAAAATCGGTTCACCCATTCGAGTGATTAGCCGGAACAAACAGACAGACAAACATAGTAAAAAATGTTATTCTATATATATAAAAGAAAGTGGTGTTAGTTACACTATTTATAACTCGAGAACGGCTTTACCGATATGCCTGAAAATTGGTGAAGAGGTAGCTTAGAGACAGGAGATGGGCATAGGATACTATTTATTCATTTTTTTCGATTTTATTTTAACTTACTAATATTATAAATGCGAATGTTTATATGGATGTGGATGGATGGATGAGTGGGCTACACTAATTAAGATTTTTATATATCCACGCGGACGGAGTCGCGGGTGACAGCTAGTTTTTAATACATAACTTTGTACTAACACTCGATTTACTTTAAAAACTAGAAAAGCGCGGCAGACGTACAATGTGACGTTTGTAAAGCTTTCTTCATAACACGTGACAATATGTCATGTCACCGCTCGTTGCATCTGACAGCGTATAAATGTCGTATCTGCGGTGATGTCACGACAAGAAAACGTTGCATACTAAAACATGTGAGAACAGAACATGGAGCACCAGGGACAGCTTGTGTTACTTGCGGAAAGACTTTCTCGTAAGTTACATTATTATCAGCTCTAGATTTTTTTTTATCATAATGTGGCAAACGAGCGAGCGGCCACCTGAAATCGCTGAAATAGCGAAGTGACCGTTGCCCATAGACATACGCAATTGCATATATCTACCTTTAATCGACGGAGGAGGGGATGCACAGAAATAAAATATCTTCCCTTTCCATGCATCCTCTCATCAGGAAAGTCCATTTCCACTTCCCATCCTTTCCGTATAAGAAAACAGGTGAAGAGGGAAAGTGAACTAAATTTAAAATTTTAATATTTAGCTTTATGAAATTCTCCAAAGTGATTTAACTCGTTAATCCGTTAATTGTCATTTAAATGTTCATTATATAAATATTCCAAAAAGATTTAAATTTAGATGTTTTAGACCTCTTTCCCGAAGTGGGCGATAACGCCCCCTTGTGTGCGCTGCAGGTGTCAAGTTGCGGGTTATAGTAAAATGTTTCCTTTAGAATTCTCCGTTAATATACATATATAGGTCACAATAATTAATTAATTTAATTTGAAGTTATACTGGTTTTTAAATATGTGAAAATATGGGGGGCACTAAACAATATTTATTCTCAAAGTGGACAGTAGACAAAATAAGTTTGGAAACCACTGTTTTAGACATTATTAGTTAAGGCGCGAATAGCGCGCTTTCGTTGACAAGTCAAGTGTCAGATTAGTGAGGGGACATAAACGTCGACATAGTAAGGCTAGTGTTGCGATACACCGGCACACTGTCGGATTATCGGCGTAGTAGATACTAGTTTTTTTTTAATTATTTTTCCCTTAATATAATACCGATCTTGCACTATATATGGTTTTTTCGAAATTTTTGCTAAAATTACGCATTTAAGGTTTAATGAAATGAATATTACTATATAGTTAACATTTAACTTTATCTAGCACCCTGAACACATAAATAGCAAAACAATAAGGTTAAATTTGAATACAAAGATGAAGATCAAAAGAAGTGTCATATTAGAGGGAACTAAATTAAATTTCTGTGTTTTTACCTATTTTTTTGTGTTTTTAATTGTGTCATAATTGTTGTAATGTTTTTGAATGGATTAAATGTCGTATAATTATTTTAGCTAATATAATAGTACATGTAATTTTTAACCTACATCATCATCAGGTCACTGTACGTCCCCACCGAGGGGCTCGGAGCCTACCCTAAGTTAAGGGTGATTAGGCCATAGTCAACCACGCCGGCCAAGTGCGGGTTGGTTGACTTCACAACCTAACCTTAACCTAAGTTTTTTAACCTTATCACTAATGAATTACAGTTCAGAATCGAAATTGAGTTATCACAGAGGTGTTTGTCATAAGGAAAGTCCTCAATGTGATTGTTGTGGGAAAGTCTTTGCCAGCAAATTGACACTTAAATACCATTTAAAGTGAGTAAATACATAATTAAGTTAAAAAAACTATGTTTTTTGTCAGTGATACGTAAACTTATAAAAATATATATAAGTGGGCGTCTATAAATTACGTGAGGTGTTTTTTTTAATTTTTTGCAACTACCTCCCCCCCC
>NW_013530012.1:0-543 GCF_000836235.2 Papilio xuthus
AGATAAATAGTATGCTAAATAAATAAATAGCTAATAACTAATGTGGTAATAACCAGAATTACTTAATTAAAGCGAGGTATAATAAAACTAAACTTAAACTCAAACTTAAGCCTAGACTAGACTAGACCTAAATCTAAACTTAAGTCTAGAGGGTAATATATATATGTACATACAGATTTCTATTTACACGGTCTACGCCTGGCGGATAAATGCGCGCCGGCGTCGACCTGCCCTTCTTTGCCGGAGAGGGGCGGATTCCGGATCGGCCTCACGCTCCCTCTCGGCATTCTCCTTTAGAGTCATCACTCGCTCCGAGAACTCGTGGAATGTCTTCCACGCGTCCTCGGATTGGAGGATCACGGTGATGACCTCTGCGAGTGATGATGCGTCAAATCCAGTGATATTGGCAATGGGTCGCCTCTCAGCTTCCCATGCCGGACAGTCAAATAAGGTATGTGCGACTGAGTCGCTAGCTTCGGGGCAGTGGTGACACCTCGGTGTTGGTTCCCTACCGGCAATTTGGTGCAGATACTTGCCAAAACA
>NW_013530013.1:0-873 GCF_000836235.2 Papilio xuthus
AATCTCTCGACCGCTTGCGTGACTGCTTCTTTAATTTCTGTTTTTGTGTTTCTAGATAAGCCGAGATTGATTTTGGCTTTTGTCACGCACGCCCTCGCCTCTGCCAGCTTCGTGGCGTACTTCGGCGGGCTCGACGAGTCGAAGGAAACTCTTCTGGTCGCCGCCTTTGGGTCTTTGGTGAGTATTATTCTTTTTACTGGTGCTTTTGATTTATCCTTTATTTGCTCTCTTTCTAGTTCCCAGTTTTCTATATTCCTTCTTTCATTTTGGCTCTCTCCAGGTGACGGGTCACTCCTCGGCGAGAGTGCCCGGTCTGAGTCTGAGGCTGCGGCGCGGTCGGTTCGCCTGTCGGGTGTTCTAAAGCCGAACATCTTAGATTTGTCAGGGGTGAGTGTCAATATATAAAAACTAAAACTAAAATTTCAAAATTTAAAATTTAAATATTAAAATAAAATAAAATAAAATAAAATAAAATATTAAATATTAAAATCTATGTTTTGGGTCAAGAAACTCCAAACTGTCCCTACTGGGTCAATAAACCCCGTCAATAACCTAACTTAACCTAGCACTGGGGGCAATAACCCGCTCAGTGTAAATATACTAAAACTAATTACTAGGGGCAATAACCCCGTCAATAATACTAATACTAACACTTAAAACTAATATTGCCGGCAATAAGCCCAGTCAATATGATGTCGGACACTTTAAATAAAATCTAGAGTTATTTTAATGACTAGTGCTTAAACTAGAGTAAAATGATATAAATAAAAAATAAAATAAAATAAAATAAAATAAAATTAAAATTAATTTAAAATGAATTAAAATAAAATACAATAAAAGCAATAAAAATTTAAAATTGACTAGATGATTTAA
>NW_013530015.1:0-743 GCF_000836235.2 Papilio xuthus
CGCTGGGCATCGAGCTGCAGCTGCAGAGTCAGGGCACGCCGGTGCCGGCCGCAGCTGTAGCCGCGGTGCTCGCCGCCACGCCCGCTGACTATGCGCACGCGCAGACCGGCTACGCGCTCACTATAGGATCTGTCATGGCGGACAGTTTACATGTAATTACTTTTCCTATAAATCACACATCATCATCATCATCAGCGCACTATACGTCCCCACCGAGGGGCTCGAAGCCTAAGTTAGGGGTGAGACTAGGCCATAGAAAACCACGCTGGCCAAGTGTTGGTTGGTTGACTTCACACATATATTTGAATTTCTTCTCAGATATGTGCAGGTTGCATCACGATGTTTTCCTTCACCGTAAGAACGTCGGATAAATGTATATATGTAAATCGGAAATAGAAAAACACAATGATATATGGCGGGATTCGAACCCAGGTCCTGCAGATTGCAAGTCAAGTGCTTGACCCCTGTGCCACCAAAGCTCAATAAATCACACATTTCACGGGAATATGAATACATATTTCTAATTGATAGATGTAATTTCAGATTTTATATGTAATTTTTTCTAAGATGGTTGTCGCCATAAAATGGCGGATTGAAATTTTTTTTTTTGTTCTCGTGATCAAACCTAAATAAAAAGTAAAAGAAAAACTATTTATTTATAATTTCATATAATTTTTTTTAGGTGCCTCATACAGAGTGGCAGGAGGCGACAACTGGTGTTAGTAGAAGAGAAATCCTATCCC
>NW_013530017.1:0-223 GCF_000836235.2 Papilio xuthus
TACTTCATCGTACCCCCGACGCCGATGGAAGTTCCGCCCACTATGATCGCGGAGTGGGTCGGAGGAGCTCGCCGAGGCCCGTAAAAATACAAGGCTTCGGACTTGTGCAAAGCAACCTCCAGACCCACCCGGCGAATCCTAGCCACTACGGTGGCCAAGCCTGCTGTGGCCCTACGTCGGGCCTCCATGTGGGTGCTGCCCCGCGCCGTCACCAAGGTGTCGT
>NW_013530017.1:509-702 GCF_000836235.2 Papilio xuthus
TCCTCACCCGCGCTATGGCGTCCAGGGTGGACCTACCCTTGCGGAAGCCGAACTGGTTGGCGCTGAGATTCGGGCCCACGCTCTCCAAGTGCTGGACGAGACGATCGGCAATGATGCGCTCGAAGAGTTTGCCGATCTCGTCCAGCAGGACGATCGGTCGATACGCCGACGGCTCGAGCGCCGGACGCCCGTC
>NW_013530018.1:0-1400 GCF_000836235.2 Papilio xuthus
GTCGACGGGGTGACCCTCCTTCCTTAGCAGCACCAGCCGCCCCTCCTTCCACACCCCGGGGAAACACCCCTCTGCCAGACAGTCATTAAACAGTCTGCGGAGGCGTTCCCCGAGGTGTTCCAGCGCAATGTGCAAGAGTTTCCCCGGCACTCCGTCTGGCCCCGGGGCCTTGCGGGTTCCTCTGAGCCGGCCTGCCGCCCTGGCCATTTCCTCCTTCGTTATCGGAGGTGGGGCGAGAGCGGCAGGCCGGTTCGGCATCTCGTTGTCCGCCGGCGTGTCCCTTGTCATGCGCGGTGGTACAAAAGAGGGGCTATCAGGGAACAGCCCCTCGACCACCGCGCTAAGGACCGCCGGCTCCATCGTTTCCGTGGGGGGCGCCACCTTCAGCTTCGCCCGCACCATGCGGTACGGGCGCCCCCACGGGTCAGCATCCAGGGTCGCCAAGAACTCCGCATACGCAGAGTCCTTGGCGGCCTTGATGGCGCTGGAGAACGCCTTCTTCGCCGAGCTCAGCTCGGCGTGAAGGCGTTCCAGCTCCTCCTCTGTTCGGTTCCGCCGTCTGCGGCACCGGGTGAATGCCCGTCGGGCGGCGTTACTGACGGAGCGCAGGGCGGCTAGGTCCTGCGTCCACCAGTACACGCCTTCCCGGGGCGCGAAACCGCGTCGCGCCCTGGGCATTCCGGCGTCGCAGACGGCGGTCAAATCTCGGCGGAATCTTGCCGCCCTCTCATCAACCCCCACCGTTTGGGGGGGTTCCTCCGCCCATGCCCGGACGATGGCGGCTTCTTCCGCCAGGTCGGGGTCGAGGCGTGAGAGCTGCCACTTTGGGAAGCCCTCAGCGCCTCGCCGTCCTGCCGCCGCCGTCCGGGCCTGTGACGCCTGGGGCGCGGTGGAGACCCTGAACCGGATGTATAGATGATCGGACAGGGTCTCCACCTCCTCAAGGACACGCCAACACGATATGCGTGCACCGATGCCGGGGGTCGCGAACGTGACGTCCACGACTGATCCCCCTTGTTGGCGCACGCACGTGTTGGCGTTGCCTTGGTTCTCCGGAACTAAGCCGATCATGACGGCCCAGTCCCGGAGAAGCGCCCCTTTCAGGTCAGTGATGGAGGACCCCCACGCTGCGCACTTAGCGTTGAGGTCCCCCATCACGATGACCTGGGCCGGTGATGCTCTCTGCACCACCGGCTCTAGGCCATCCAGGAACCTCTCGAATTGACGGAGGTTCCTGTTTGGGGAGAAGTAGACTCCTATGAGTACTACTTCTCCCCAGTTCACCGCCACGTAGCCCGCTCCTCGCTCCCTGAGGGAGAGGGGTTGCGGGCTCGTTGGCGGCACCACTATTGCGACTGAACCCTCTGTGTCCCCGGACCAACTGGGTTGGGGGGGGACAA
>NW_013530019.1:0-640 GCF_000836235.2 Papilio xuthus
TTGCTGACTGCATGTCGCTGCAACATCTGTGCTACAAAGTTTGACTGTTTAAAATATTGTAATTGTAAACTAAATTTTGAAAAATAACTTATTATATAGAGTAGTTTAACCGCAAATCTAAAAAAGAGTCACCATGTTGCAGGAAATGCACTAGCATAATAACTATATTAATGTCAATATTGATATATAGATGTGTAACCTATACATTATTTATATTATAATTTAGTGTTTTATATTAGTTTGATGTTAATATTATGACAATTTTTAGAAATATGTATTAGACTTTAATATAAAATATACACTAACATAATAAGATTTTCTCGAAATTGGGAAATGCAGTGTATAGAAAATAAAAATATACTAAAATATAGGGAATTAAGTATCAAGTACAAAAGATAAAAAAAAAATACCATTTAGTGAAAAATATGAAACAAAATTAATTTATTAAATTTGGATTTTACAAATATCACAACTTATTATATATCTTAAACTTTTTTTGAACTAAGTAATAAAAAATAAACAGATTGTATACAATTTTCTTACAAGTAATTTAAATTTCAACACAGGTACTTTTCTCCAAAATGATGCCTCCTAAGCTCATTATTTTTCCTCGTTAAGGAATCTATAGGTTACACATCTA
>NW_013530020.1:0-618 GCF_000836235.2 Papilio xuthus
CTTAATAATTGAGCTTTTAAATGCAAAAAGAATTATCCAAATCCTATTTATAGTTGATATGAATAGATTAACGGTAACAAACCAACCAATTTTCGTTCTTTATCTTACTATTATAAATGCAAATGTTTGGATGTATGTTTAGATGGAAGAATAGATATTTGTTTGAAGATATCTCCAAAACGACTGAACAAATCACGATGAAATTTGATATATAGTCTGTAAGAACACATAGCCTAATATTTTTTTAATACCACGCGAACGGAATTACGGGCGACAGTTGTTAACAAAGAGTTCATAGAATGTTAAAAAGTGATAGTAGATTAAAAAAAAATGTCATCACAAAGAGTAGTTATTATATCTGTCTTCTGCTTATAAAAGAAAACAATATTTAACACGTTAGCTGCTAGAATGATTTTTCGAAAAACGATTTTTTTTTAATTTTGTCCAAAACCATTTGAACGGGGCCTTGCTGGTCAAGCTGTATTCAACAATTCGATTAAAAAACCACAGCGAGGTGTTGAATGGAAGTATGGCTTGTCGGACATATAGTCCGACATGGCAGCTAACGTGTTAAATAAAAAATCGTTGATTCTAGAGAGCGGTGTGAACTCAGCGACG
>NW_013530021.1:0-194 GCF_000836235.2 Papilio xuthus
ACGTAAACTCGGTTCGAAAACGCGTAAACAAGTTTAGTCATCGCGCAGCTGCACCGCTCGCACGCTGTCGCCGCCGATTCTACTGCGGCGCCAACATTCCTGACTGGCGCCGGGTGGCGCCCGCGTTAATTGCCGCCGGCGCTTAATAGCTTGACGCCGGCGCTTATCGAGTTTCCCACGCTCCTCATTAGCAT
>NW_013530021.1:358-632 GCF_000836235.2 Papilio xuthus
AGAGTTTTAAGCCTAGTTGATAAGTTAATTGTAAATTCTATTTTATTATTATTATTGTTTTTAAGGTTTTAAATTTTTGAAAATTTTTATATTTTTAATTATTTTTAACTTTTTAAATTTTAAATTTTAAATTTTTAAATTTTAAATTTGATCTTTGAAATTTTGAAACTTTCCAAACTCCAATTTTAATTGAATTTTATTTTTATTTTTTTTTTTGACTTTTAAGAATTTGGGAATTTTGAAATTTTGAGTTTTTAAATTCTTGATCCTCAAT
>NW_013530022.1:0-828 GCF_000836235.2 Papilio xuthus
CGTCCGTGTCGTTATGCAAAATTAATGGGTAGGTCATATAGCACTTGTCGACTCTTTTATCGTAACTATATTCGTATTCTACACACACTTACATATATTAATATTTAAACAGAAACAAATTGTATTGAGCAAAATAGTATAGCACCGCGTCGACATCACGCCACCTCACGAACTGTTCGCGCCCCGCCTCCGTCCCGGCATTCCGCCCGGCTGCGCGCCCGCCGTAGTTCCCTCGTTCCCTTAGTTAGCCGCGAGCCTTGACTTTGTAAACACGCGTACGCGCACGACTGCCGGGACGCCGCCGCTGTCCTAACAACGATGTATTGATTACGTACTACACTGTAATATTATTCAATTAATTAAAAGTCTTATCTTCCAAACGGACTTTCACTATAAGTGGCGCCCAACGTGGGGCTTTAATAAAAACAGTTCAGTTTAAATGTTGTTACTAACTGTGCTCGTGTATTGCAGTGGACTTGTCGAGACATGTCTCGACGTGCTTAGTAACTGTTGCTAGGTTTTGTTTCGGGTGTACTGTACCTGTACCTAGGTTACATTATCGGATCGTCGTATTTTCGTGTGTAGTCGTGTGTGTAAACGACTATTACGGCATCCGCGCACGTTAATTATTACGTAATCATTTACATTGTTGCGTCATTCGTCGTAAGAACAATTTTTTGTGAAAACAAGTGACAATTATTGTTTAATAACTTACTTTTAGTGTCAGTCTATAGTCTTTAGTGGTATGGACGCGGTTAACTCAAAAAAAAAAAAAATATTTTGTTTGAACTATTTTGTATACTTACGAGTGTGCCGACCGACTAAGTT
>NW_013530023.1:0-278 GCF_000836235.2 Papilio xuthus
TATTGGTTTGGAAATACCGCCGACGACAGACCGTTCCACAACGCGACTGTGCGAGGCAAGAAATTGCGCGAGAATCGCACCGTTGTGGAACGCCAGCCATCCAGGTGGTGTGGATGGAACCTGGCGGTCTGTCGTGTCGTCCGATTACGAAACTCGGCGGCAGGAATCGTTCCAAACAATTCTTCGGAACACTCCCCATGGTAAATGCGGTAAAAAATGCAGAGGGAACTAACGTCCCTCCGCAAGGCCAGGGAATCAAGCCGATCGGTAAGACCTCG
>NW_013530023.1:375-2981 GCF_000836235.2 Papilio xuthus
TCAAATGGAAGAAGCTGGTACTGGGGTGCTCCTGCCCAGAGGTGCGAGCAGTACTCCATATGGGGCCGCACTTGCGCCTTATAAAGTTGTAGGCGGTGGCCCGGCTGGAAATATTGCTTCGCCCTACTGAGCACACCCAGCTTTTTGGAAGCCAGCTTGGCCTTGTCTTCCAAGTGACCGCGAAACTGAACGTCACTCGATATGTCAACGCCGAGAATACCGATACTGGCTGAGGCAACCAGGGGAGTGTTCTCAAAGTGAAGATTTACGACAAAGGGATCTTTTTTAGCGGTAAAGGCGCAGACTTGTGTCTTTTTGGGATTGAATTCGACAAGATTTTGTCGACCCCAATCCGAGACTTCACCCAATAGGGTCTCCAGTCTAGACACAAGTCCAGTCCGGTTCTCATAGGCAGTAACCCGAGAAACGTTCGCCCGGGCCGTGTACAGTGCGTCACCCGTGCTATCGTCTGCATAGCAATGTATGTTGCTAATTTGCAGCATATCATTGATATGCAGAAGAAACAGGGTTGGCGACAGTACACAGCCTTGTGGGACACCAGCGTTAATTGGTTTGGGGTCAGAGCATGCGCCGTCGATAACGACCTTGATGCTCCGACCCTCCAAAAAGCTAGAAATCCATTCGCAGAGTTTCTCGGGTAGCCCGTAGGAAGGCAACTTCGACAGAAGTGCTTTATGCCACACCCGATCAAAGGCTTTAGCTACGTCCAGACTAACCGCCAGGGCCTCCCCCTTGCCCTCGATTGCCTCCGTCCATCGATGCGTGAGATACGCAAGAAGATCACCAGCTGAGCGGCGTTGACGGAAGCCGTACTGACGATCACTAATCAGCTGGTGCTCCTCAAGGTATCTCATAAGCTGGCAATTGATGGTCGTTTCCATGACTTTCGAGAACAAGGGAGTGATGGCAATCGGCCTGTAGTTGGACGGGTTCGAGCTATCGCCTTTCTTAGGGATCGGGTGGATTATGGCAGTCTTCCAAGATTTCGGGACTTCGCCTACAGAGTAGGAGAACCGGAACAGGCGCGTTAAAACCGGAGCCAACTCAGGAGCGCAAGTCCTAAGCACAATGGGAGGGATTCCATCGGGCCCACTCGACTTATTAACGTCCAGAGATTGAAGTACTTTACGCACTAATCTCTGACGAAACTGGATTTCCGGCATAAAGGTGTCACCGCACAGGATTTTCGGCGGCGAGCAACCTTTGTCCTCCAGAGTCGAGTTGGACGCGAAAAGAGAGCCAAGAAGGTCGGCCTTCTCTTTTGCGGTGTGGGCCAACGTGTCATCCCCCCTGCGCAGAGATGGTAAGGACGGCTTACAAAAATTCCCCTGGACAGCCTTGGCGAGAGACCAGAACGCACGAGTTCCCGAAGGAAGGCGCACCAGCCTCTCCCCAATGCTGGCCATGTGTTCCGACTTTGCCTTGGCAATAACTCTTTTGAAGGACCTGGAGGCGAAGTTGTACTTCTTTTTGAGTAGGCTGGTATTTACATCCCTAACCGCTGACGCCTCAGCCCAGGCTCGATAACAATCCTGCTTGTTGCGTGCAGCTAATTTGCAGGATTGACCAAACCAGGGCCGAGTATTGCCTCCAATGGGCACAACAGATGAAGGAATAAAAAGTTCCATTCCCTGAAGCACCACATCGGAGACGGAAACGGCAACGGCATCGGGATCGTCCAGCTTGAAGCACACACGCTCCCATGGGTAGGATGCAAAGAAAGACCGCATCCCATCCCAGTCTGCTGACCTGTAGTGCCATACTCGACGGTGGCCATTAGGTTTGACCCGTGGGCGACGCGAGATAGGCACTCTCGTCCGGATCAGGCAGTGGTCCGACGATCCCAAGGGGGCATCGACAGAAACCAAATAACTGTCCGGATGTGAGGTCAGCAGAAGGTCCAACAGGGAAGGTGTATGATCGTCCACATCTGGGATTCGCGTGGGCGAGGAAACCAACTGCGTCAGATCATATGACAAGGCAAAGTCGTGGACAGATCTCCCCGCGTGATCGGTGGTACGGGAACCGAGCCATTCGGCATGGTGGGCGTTGAAGTCGCCGAGTACCACAATTTCAGCGGAGGGGATCTGTGCCAGAACGGAATCTGTAGCCGTTTGGACTTGCTCCATGAGTCGGTCTATTTCGGCATTACCGCTATGGGACCTATAGAGGCACGCATAGACTCGCGGATGGTCATCGCTATCTACGCGCAGCCACAAAATAGATAGGTCCCTACCTTCAAGAAGGCTGAGGCGACGAGAACAGATATCCTCTCTGACGTACACACATACCCCGGCCCGAGGCAAAAAGGAGTGCTCCAATTTGTATCCGGGACAGGATAGGTACGAAGTGTCTGCCGGAGAGGATATCTGCGTCTCCGTGAGGAAAAGCAAGGCCGGCTTGGCCGTCTCGAGATGGTGATGGACGGCCTCCAAGTTCGAGTGGAGTCCCCTGATGTTGCAGAAATCCACGGTAAACGTGATAGGGGATGCCGCGTGATGGTGCCTTTGTTTGCCCCGGCGTCCTCCAGCAACGAGCGGAATGATGCCCCCCCCAGAATACGCAGGGCGGCCCGCGCGCTTACC
>NW_013530024.1:0-951 GCF_000836235.2 Papilio xuthus
GCTACGTAAGATCTTTTAACATGTACTTTTTTGACTTGGGGGGGGGGGTTAGGTTAGGTTTACAGATTTTGGTTAATAGGTTTATATGACACTGTGTAATTAGCAGACCTGTGGCACACTTATTTACCTATACGTACGTTATTTACGTATACGTAACTGTATGCGCAACTGCGTACGCACATGCACATTGCGATGCAGGCAGTCGCTCAAAATTACTAAAGTGCTGTGTCTTGTGAGGTATTGATGAATTATTGTTATGGACACATATATAATTAATATATAATGAAATTCTTAGATTAATTTGAAATTATTTTATTAGTAATGTGATAATTGGTAACAAATATATTGTGTACAGAACATAGAGCTGGAGCAGTACATGCTGTACGCGCACGGGTCCGACCTGTGCCGCGAGCTGGTGATGCGCCACGCGATGGCCAACTGCTTCGAGGCCCTCATGGGCGCGCTCTTCCTCGACGCGGGACTTGAGGTAACTGCACACTCACGTAACTCATAAGAATAAGTACAGATAACGAATTGCAATTTTAATGACCCTGATATGGTTCTCTTACATTCTTTAGTCACTAGAGATAACTGTCTCTATATAAAAAATATTTGTGGGTTTATTTGAATGCCCTAATCTCAAAAACAATCAATCCGATTTGAAGATTACGCTACGATTATGCTTCGATTCTATTGGATCAGGAAAAAAAATATTTTTGCAGCCAGTCCGAGTCCAATGTTATGGGGCAAAATGACTGTTATCACCTTTGTATTAGAGATGATTTAGCATGAGCAAGTGTTTGTGTCAGGTGACAGACCGCGTGTTCGCGATGGCGCTGTGGCACGGCGCGCCGGCGCTGCTGGACGTGTGGAACAAGGAGCGCCTGCACCCGCTGCAGGAGCAGGAGCCGCTCGGAGACAGGAAGTACATCAAGGACTTCGAGTTCCTGC
>NW_013530025.1:0-1062 GCF_000836235.2 Papilio xuthus
AAATTTAAAAACTATATCACCTACTTAACCTATCACTGGGGGCAATAACCCTCTCAGTGTTTATAATACTATAACTAATTACTAGTGGCAATAGCCCCGTCAATAATTAAATAATACTAATACTAATAATACTTATAGCTAATACTGCCGGCAATAGGCTCGGTCAATATAAAGTCGGACACCCTAAATACAGTCTATAATAAAGTTTTATGGCTAATTAGTAAACTAAAGTAAAATGAATTAAAATAAAATAAATTAAAATAAATACAATAAAATGCAATAAATAACAGATTTTAAAATTGACTAGTAATTTAAAGTGTCCTTACAACTATT
Organism: Papilio xuthus; assembly: GCF_000836235.2. Classification (NCBI taxonomy): domain Eukaryota; kingdom Metazoa; phylum Arthropoda; class Insecta; order Lepidoptera; family Papilionidae; genus Papilio; species Papilio xuthus. The sequence continues at coordinate 334 of NW_013530025.1, forward strand.
GTTAAAATCGGGCACAACTATAAATAATGTCCTAATTTATACAATTTTTTAAAGGACTCTACTTGTAGAGATTATGTCTATTTACACTAATATAGGGTAGCGCCAGGCTCCCAGTCTCGCTATTTGTCAGGTTTTTTGTTTTTTATTCTAGTTATAACAATTTTTAAGATAACTCTACTTTGACTCTACCTAGAGTCGATTTGGTGTCGTAAAAAGATAGTCCTCTTCTAGCCGGTCTCAACGATACCAAACACGGCTGTCCTACCACGAACTTGACCGGAGATACGGCGAGTCAAAATTTGATAAGAAATCCAAGATGGCGGCGGATTTTATTTCCAAAGCCGAATCTCCTCGATCCCGTGGCCGAAAACAGCCGTGCTTGGGGTCTCCGGACTCGGCTCGAGCAGGGCTATTTGAATTAATGATTTTCTAAAAAATTTTTTATGTCCAGAAAAATTTTTTATTTTTACGTATTAAAAGTTTGCCCGAGTTTTGTCAAGCACTCCCTTGAAAATCCCGTTGAAAAGAGCCCACTAGTTCCGGAGATATCTAACTTTTAATTTTTCAAAATGGCGTCCAAAAATGGCCGCTTCGTCCGAACTTTCCGATTTTTAATCCGAAAATGCTCGAGTTTGGGCTCGTTTTATTGGGGCTTTTCCCAGGATGCCGAATATTTACTAATCTAAGGTCACGGGTTTACCCCCGATTTAATATTTCAAAAATTAATAA
>NW_013530026.1:0-907 GCF_000836235.2 Papilio xuthus
CGCCCCCCCCAACCCCTCCCCCCTCCTCTCCGCCACAGCCTTGTTCTCTAACTCGCGTTATAGTTTGAAATACAAAGTTTAAGCTATGTTTTAATTACCTAGAATGAGACATTACTATGAATGTGAGCACATTAACAGCTGACATTAGCTTTCGTTCCCTTTGAATTTGAGTTTATTTCGGTACCTAAATATAAATATTATTAATGTCTCTCAAATCCAACAAATAATCTGTGGCAATGATGGTTTCATGCACCAATCCCTCTCCTCCTCCCTCTCCTAGATGCTGTCCATTTGTTCTACCACCTGTTAATCGACCTCGGTGGCGTTTGCAACATTTTTTATTCGTTTCAGTTTTTAATAAGCTACAAGGCTATTTTTTGTGGCTATAAAAAGTTTTTTAAGAAAGTTCGGATGTTAAACTTTTTGAGAGTTTGTAAAAGAATTGTTTTAATTTATTTTTATTTAAATCAAATTCAAAAGAAAATGAATGAATATATATGATTGTCTAAATTGAAACGTCACTCGTCTGTATTGTATTGTACGAGTATGTACAAGATATAAGCGAATCCATTATTCAATTTGAGTGAAATGTTTGTGTTATCAAGCTGTGAGATTTATAAACTCAAACCAGGCTTCACGAGTAACGTTTCATTTCTTAATATTGTCGGACAAATATCCTCATCTTTATTACTATTTCTAATGAAGCAATTTTATGCTAAATATCCAAATCTATGTATACTTAGAACTAGAAGAATTATGATTACTTAACATCCAGTGTTGTACACTATGAAATATTAATGTTTGGGTTTTTTATATTTTATATAGATATATAGATATATTTTATATATAGTTAGAGTGCATTATAATATTTCCGCGATCGGACAGTGTAGGTTAATTTAATAAGGTC
>NW_013530027.1:0-595 GCF_000836235.2 Papilio xuthus
AAAATTTTCAATAAAATGCTAGTTAAAATACAATTTAAAATTACAAATTTTTAAAATTACAAATAAAATTAAAACAGATAAAATTCGGATAAAATACAAATAAAATACTAATTACAATACAATTTAAAAATTCAAATTTAAAATTACAAATAAAATCAAAAAGCAAATAAAATTCAAATAAAATACGAATAAATTACACTAAAGTACCAATAAGATCTAAACTACAGATAATTAAAAAGTAAAATTGTACAGTAAAATTCAAATTAAAATTCAATATATACAAATTAAAATTCAAATAAATATAAATAAATACACAGGTTAAAAACAAATAAAATCAAAAATTAAAACATAAATAAAACTCCAAATTAAAATTCCTAATACAAATATCACAGTTTAGATCTTATTCCTACTTATTACTATTTTGGCCAAGGACCGGCAATACTCAGCGAAGTGCCCGCGCGTCTTTTTATTATTTATCAAATTAACTAAATTTTTCTCCACAACTTTCTCCTTCAATTCTATTTCTAAACTAGCTCTTTTAGCTGCGAAGATCGGGCACTCCGTGAGTATGTGCAGCACGGATTCACCCCGTGCT
>NW_013530028.1:0-1613 GCF_000836235.2 Papilio xuthus
TGCCGGGGTGGAGGGAAACGAAAGGGCGGACGCCCTAGCAAAGCAGGCTGCAATCGGAATGAAGATCAAACCAAACTACGAAAAGTGTCCCATTTCATACGCCAAGCGACAGATCCGTTTGGAATCGCTGGGCGTATGGAATGGGCGCTACAGGGACGGGGAAACTGCCTCGACAACCAAGGTCTTCTTCCCGGATGTCGTACGAGCGTACCACGTTATTAGGAAAATTGACCCGGATCGGGTACTTACCCAAGTTTTCACTGGGCACGGGGGGTTCTCCTCGTATTTGTGCAGGTTCCGCTGCAAGGGGAGCCCCTCGTGCATTTGCGATCCGGGTACCGAGGAGTCCGTGCTGCATCTTCTCACTGAGTGCCCGGTATCTGGTGCGATGAGGGCCGGCGCTGAAATAGAATTAGAAAGTAAGATTAATATTGACACAATTAGTAGTTTAATGGAGAATAAAAAGACAAGAGACAGATTTTTAGAGTTTTGCAAAGCGTCGGCCCTCCTAGCCATAAATAGGAATAAGAGTTAAATTGTAGATTATCACATTCGTAGTTATAAGTATTTATTGTTTTTAAATGCCCTTTTGCCCTAGTATTAGTATTTTAAATTTATTGTTTACTGGTTTTATTGTTTTTAATTGGTTTTTAAAATGTATATAGATATTGGTTTTTAACGTATTTTAAATTGTATATAGATATTTTATTTTTATTGGAATTTTTTTAACCGTTTTAACCTGTATATAGATATTGCTTTTAACCATTTATTTTTACATTCTATTGTTTTTTAACGTTTTAAATTAGATATAAGGAAAAACGAATGTGATAGTAGTTTAAGTTTTATTGTAATTTGATTTTTCAAAATTTTTAATAAAGAAATAAAGAAATTCCCGCACCCCAGGTCCCTGACGTAGAATAAGTTAGGGGAACGAGAGGGTGGCATAGAGCCACCCATAAAAAAAAAAAAAAAAAAAAAAAAAAAAAAAAAAAAACCGACAAGGCTAGGGGATATTTGTACTATCCTATTATTGTTTTCTTGTGCCATACATATTTATAGCCCTAGATAACTTATCGCACTATTATGCAGCTTATGCATTGTCAAATAATTCTCTTTGACAGTTGAATTACTTAGAAGTAATCATCCGACTGCTCTCAGGCTGGGCTAATGGTCCTTTGAGCCGGATAGCACGAACAATCGGCTGCCACACCGCAAGAGAAGCATTAAATTCATTCAGCTGCGACATAACAGCTTAGTCTAGATATAGTCCACTCATCTAGTCGAATAGTTAAAGTATTACAGAAAATGAAAGCACTCGAATCGAATAACCAAATAGTTAAGTGTTAACAACACTCCTGCCATGGCTTACAGTGGGTTTTTGAGAACAACAACTCTGTTGAAACATATTGTTATCTCTTCTTTGTCAAAGATGACAGAGATATGTTTTATACAGCGATTTTTAGTCACAGAAACCCACGGTAAATGCATATACAATATATATTTCAAATACTAATAATTTAAGCTTGCACGTTGCCAATGTTCTAAAGTAATAAGTAAGGAATCACATTAAATGCGCCTCCTTTTGAAACTAATAACAAAATTAATTAAACATT
>NW_013530029.1:0-856 GCF_000836235.2 Papilio xuthus
GCCCTGAAAATGTATATTTAGAATCATATATATATATATATATATATATATATATATATATATATATATATTTCATATTATATTATTAATAATATAATTGTGAATTATAATTAGTAAGGATTCACATCCATAACATTTTAATTTGTGTTTGACAACTGTGATTGTGCCAAAACAGATAATATTTATTGCAGTTATAACCTTAGCAAAAATTTATTCAATTAGATTTTAATATTAACATTATGATTTTTATGCTAAAAGTTGTTTGTAAATTTGTAAAATAGTCATTGAACTGCCTCTGATATTCTTATAGCATTTAATTAAACATAACTTGGTCACTAATATAGTGTTTGTCAAAATTATTGCTGTTTTTAAATTAAGTCCTTTCTAATTAACTTAATTAGAACCAAGTAGACAATATTCATGCTTATTTTCACACTTAGCGGTTAACGGAATTACGTAAAAATATACACCTATAGAAATGATAACAATGTTTTAATCACATTATGTAAACAAGAAAATATTTATTAGGTATTTTATATAACATCTTTATTATAAATGATGACAAATAAAAGGATGTATGACACACGCCCATGTATATCAACAACCAAAAAACTTTATTAGTGTACTTCATTGGTAAACACGTATGAAGAATTCAGCGTATTATATGACATTGTAAGCAATGTTTAAGTCTAAGGCTACATTTATGTTATATATTTTTAGATTTGAAAGTACGTGCAACGGTAAAGGTCTCAAACATTGGCATTTTATTGATATTAACCCGGTAAAACTGGTGGAGTAATATCATTGCTACAAACTAGTTGTGATATCACGTTACAATTTACCCGATATAGGTAAA
>NW_013530030.1:0-5574 GCF_000836235.2 Papilio xuthus
CATAGCTTTACTCAATGACGTACGTTTTACTTATGAGTACATATACATGTAGAGACTATATCTTATGTTCAAAATAAAAGCATCGTTCTCTTCACTTAATGTTTATTATAGAATTATGATGATAACTTAACAAAACATATATACAACACACTACGATTTAACAAATATAATTAGTAAGGACAACACATTATTCTCTGTTCATTGTTACTCACTCGTTTTTACACACTGAAAAAATAACAAAACACACTCAATAAAATAGAGAAATAAAATATCACGGCGCCACTATGTGCCAGTAACTTTTTACCTTTTTAGTGGCGCCCTCTGACGTAAAATAATCGAATTACGCTTAGACATCCCGCCCACCAAAGGACGTAGTCCTTTCAAACTCTATACAAACTCAAAATCTCTTACACCGAATACTGAACACTGCTACCGCCCACCATGGCAATCTATGCTTAAGTAACAATAACACATTAAATTATTAAAGACAAAACTCGACTCTATATAAGAAGAAATATGAATGATAAGATAGCACTAAACTCTATACAATAAGAAAGATGAATGGTAAAATAACTCTAGACTCTATATAAAAGAAATAATTGAAAGAAAATTAAAACACACGTACACACAATGAAATTAAGAATTTACACTACTCCGTATTTGGATTAACACTCAGGTAGGACAAGGATGGTGAATTAAGAAAAGATTTGATTTGCCTCAAGATCATCATTAGCTCTTCAAAGGTAAGTGTAGAATCTCCGATTACACTTTTCAGATGCACTATTGTTGTGCGAACACCAGCTTCAATAAATACTCCTCCGAAGTTCGGTTCGTGCGGAGGATGGTACCTCCATGATGTTTCCTCGTCTGCTAGAAGATGCTGAAGTTCCTCAGGTAATTTAGCTTTAGCTCGGTCAGACATTTCTCCTAGTTCTCTAGACGCGTTGTCAGCCGCGTTCTGGTGTATAGCCACGTGTCTCCACTGCTCTCGTTCCAGCTTGGTAAGTATCTCAGATGTTCTATTGCGTAACCATCTCGGTATGAAGATCTTCTCCAATTTTAGTAAGTCCTCTATGAATTGTTGCCACTCGTGTAATAGTTGCGGGGTGATCTTCTCATCCCATGATAATTTTATTCTCCACAGGTTTTGTTTAAAACTCCTCGCTCTGACGCCAATTGATGCTATGCAGCTCATTGGGTTGTAAAGACGCGCTATTTCAGACAGCTTTCTTTTAGTTACATCCTCTCGATTCACCTCATTTTTAGGTAGTCGCAAGTGATACTCAAATTCATCGTTGGTCTTGTTCCAGGTAATATCTAATGTCTTGATGTTATTATTATACTTGAAATGTAATAACTGATTATCTCTTTGATTCTTTTTACAGATTTGTTTCACTTCGCTGTTGCTGCACCATTTTCGACGTTCAAAACCACCTGCTCTCATTAAAGTATTCATTTGATGATAGTTATCTATAGTTTGCTCTGTGGTTTTACATCCGGTAAGTAAATCGTCCATATAGTAATCTTGTAGTGTAATTTGTGCTGCTAAGGGATAATCTGGTTGCTCATCTCTTAATAGTTGTTGCAGACACTTCACAGCTAAGTAAGGTGCACAAGATGTTCCAAGGGTAAGTCTCAGTAGTTGGTAATGTTGAAGAGGTTCTTCTGTATTTGATCTCCACAGTATCCTTTGGAAATCTGTGTCTTGCTCGATGACAACTTGACGATACATTTTAAGTAACTCTGCAACGATACAAATTCTATGGTATCTCCATCTCATTAGAATATTACGTAGATCACTCTGTAATGTAGGTCCGACGAGAATATTGTCATTTAAAGACACGTCGTTCTCTCCTTTGCTCGATGCGTCGAACTCCACTCTTACTTGTGTAGTCTGTTTTACCTCTCTGATCACTCCTTGGTATGGCAGATAAACGTCGTAAGCATCTCGTAAGTCTCCCTCCTCAGTTGTTACTTCGTAAGTTTCTGTGTATCGCATTTTCTCTCTCGTCTTTCTCTTTTTGATACTTGCAGGCTCTCTTTCTATCTTCCAAAATTGTTTTAAAAGCTCTTCTTCCTTTACTTGTATATGCATGCTGATAATATTGCGATTTTCTTGTACTAACTCATTTTTGATTTTTCCAGATAATGTCCAGCCCAATTGCGTATTTTGTGCAACTAGTCCAGATGATTTCGAATGTTTCAGAAGACCATCTAGTAGAATTTCTCCGTAGACTTCAGCACCCAGAATAATATCAATCCGTCCAGGTGTACTGTAGGTAGGGTCAGCCAAAGGTAAGTTCGTGATCTCTGGCCAATCATGTATAGATGAGTCTCTGGATGGTATAAACGAAGTTAATCTCTTCAACACGAATGCATTGACTTGGATGGAAAACTCAGGATTGTGTAAAGACAAGATCTCAAAAGAAGCCATACTCTTTGTTTGTGTTTGACCTTCTCCGACTCCTGATATAAGACTGTTCACTGAAACTCGCTTTAACTTCAGGACTTGTGTTGTGGCTTCTGTTATGAATGATGCTTCAGATCCTTGGTCAATCAAAGCTCGAACGATTTGTATGTGACCCGTAGGTGATTTGATTTTGACCATAGCTGTGGCCAGTAATACTCTGCTCAGGTGACTCTCATTAGTAAAATGTGCTACAATTTTTCTCTCAGGTTGTTTGCTCCTCTCTCGAACTTCAGTTGAAATATTTTCATGACCTGAAGGTTTCTCTGCAGTTGATCTCTCTTCACGGTTAGATGTTCTCTCATAATGCAGTAGTGTATGATGTCGTCGAGCACAACGACGACAGCTCGTAGTTGAATAGCAACTCCTCACGCTATGATTAGGTGATAAGCAATTGAAGCACAAATGATTTGATTGCACGTACTCAGTTCTCTTCTCTGGAGTTTGTGCTGCAAATTGCTTACACTGATATAATAAGTGTTGTCCTGAACACATTACACAGGTGTACTCTCTCTTCTCCTCTTCTACTGATGAATGAAATGATCTCTGTTTTGTAGTTTGTCTCGTAGTGTTGTTGTATTGTGTTGTGTTAGCTGCTTTACAGTTGTAATGATTTGATGACTCCAACATCTCTAATGTTCTAAATCTCGTCTCGATAAATCTCTTCAGCTCCTCCCAGGTAGGTAAAGAATCTGCTTCACCGTCTGAATGTACTCGGCTCACCTCTAACTCCCATAGCTTTCTTGTCTCTGCATCTACTCTTGTGACTACCAAATAAATTATGATAGCGTCCCATGCACTCGTATCTATTTCCAAATTTTGTAATGATTTCAAACAGGATGATGTTGTATCTAAAAGTTGTTTTAAAGCAGCGGGCGACTCACTTGTTACATTCTTCTGGGAAAATAAACGTTTCGTAACTTCATTAGTATTAAAGCGCTTATTGTTGTATCGTCGAACCAGCTGGCTCCACGCCTCGTTATAATTTACATCTGTTGTTGATAGATTTTTAAGTAGAATTTCAGCTTCTCCAGATAAGCAGCTCTTCAAATAATGTAGTTTTTGAGCAGCGGTTAGTGTAGCATTTGTATGAATTAACGACACAAACATATCATAGAAAGTTTGCCAATTTTCGTATCCACAAGAAAATTTTGGCAAATGAATTGTTGGTAATCTCACGTCACTAGATGTCGCCACAGTATTGGTTTGGTTATTAGATGCGCTCACAAATGAAGTCGGCTGGTATAACTGTAGATCATCTTTTAATTTGATTTTGTAGGTCTCGTAAATATCCTCAAACTCTGAATACATATCTTCGGCAAAATAGCTAAGTTTAGATTTCTCAGACTTGTCTACAGAGGCAACAATCTCGTTATGAATACTCAAGAATGACTCCCACAGTTTATCTAACGCCTCTATTTTCGTTTCAATATAATTCACAGTAAGCCGATCTTTGGGCGATTTTTTGTAATTAATTTGCGCCTTACTAACCCGCTCAAATAACTCCTCTTGACGTCGCAGACACACTTTCAATGCTTCAGGCATTTTAAATGTTCAATGTTCTCGTAACACAATCACAATATTAATATATTCACTTTAGTTCAATTATTCTTCTCCCGGGTTTCGGCACCAAACTTTTGTTCAAAATAAAAGCATCGTTCTCTTCACTTAATGTTTATTATAGAATTATGATGATAACTTAACAAAACATATATACAACACACTACGATTTAACAAATATAATTAGTAAGGACAACACATTATTCTCTGTTCATTGTTACTCACTCGTTTTTACACACTGAAAAAATAACAAAACACACTCAATAAAATAGAGAAATAAAATATCACGGCGCCACTATGTGCCAGTAACTTTTTACCTTTTTAGTGGCGCCCTCTGACGTAAAATAATCGAATTACGCTTAGACATCTTACTTAACTCGCCTGTCCCTCGTTTACCCTAAACTAGGTATTGCATATAAATACCAAAAGTAAGACTCGAGAATATTATAATGTATGCTAACAACTAGCGCTGAACAACGAGTAGGTAACGAAAGTGGTAATTCAGCTGGAGGAGCGGCCGGTGGAGAGCGCGACGGTGGCGCGCGCGCTACCCCCGGTGGGCACGCCGCACGCCGCGCACGACCCCGCTCAGACCGATATCGTTCAGATACTTGCCAAGATCAAGGGCAGGGTATGTCGCTAAGTTATCACTCATAATTGACATCTGGAGATGCGCACAAGAAAAAAATACTATATATGCAAAATACGATGTGCAGATGGTACGAGAAGGTCTTCGGCCGCGCGACTACCTGCGGCAGTTCGACAAGCACAACGAGCTGGTGATCGCGCGGCCGGACTTCTACCGCGGCATGGCCTCCGCAGGGTTCGTGCTCACGCCGCTAGAGATGGACACCGTTATGGACGTGTAAGTACAAACATTTTACACCAAGCGGCACACAATTAACATATCTTTTTTTAAAACGGTGAGAGTGGTTGCAGATTCTGTGCCCCCACGCGGCGACGTTACATCGACTACGACCGCTTCTGCCGCACGGTGGGCGAGGCGCTGGCGCAGGAGGGGTTGGAGCGCGCGCCGCTGCTGCAGCCGGTGCCTCACGCGCCGCCACCGCCAACCAACAACTTCCTTAACTTTGAGGAGCGCAGTATAGTCTCCAAGGCCCTCGACAAGCTCTCCAAGCACCACGACCAAGTTTCGAACATATTCGAAATCTTCAAGGTATCATCTACTATTCGTTTTAAAAATGTATTGCCGAAGAAGTAGGCGATACTAGTATACATAGGATTGTACACTGAGGAAATGGTATCGGGTGGCATGACATGACATAAGAGATGGTGTGGCAGGAGGCGGACCGCGAGCAGTGCGGTAGTGTGCCGCAGGTGGCGGTGCAGCGCGCGCTCAGCCGGCGCGGCGTGCTGGCGCTGCTGTCGGCGCGCGAGCTGCAGCTCATCTGCAAGTGCTTCGGCTACCGGCGTGGCTGCGGCGACGAGGTCTGATCTTCCCAATCATACTCATGGAGTTTTACACACATATATATATATATATATATATATATATATATATATATATATATATATATATATATATA
>NW_013530030.1:9108-11374 GCF_000836235.2 Papilio xuthus
AATAACGGAAAAGGGGACGCACACACCTCACTTTCTCTTCCCATCTTTTATGCATAAATAAAGTGTTATTTGTCTCGATCGTACACGTCATAAGTACATCCCGGTGAGATGGGATCAGTCGATGTCAGGGGGTGGAAACTTAGAAGAAGGACGATTTGTATGGAAAGTGGCGCCACCTTTTATATAATGGTAAACATCATTTCATCTCATGGCTGAGAAGAAGCATCATTTCTGTCATCGAGACATTCATGTGTCATCAAACCGCTACGTTTTTTCGTATTTCTATTTCTATTCTTGTATTCTTAGTTAAATGTTGTTTCATTTATTTGTTTTTAATTAAAATGTGTTTTCGTGAAAAATGACGCTGTACGCAACTGTGTTTTAGATGGACTGATTATGGTAAGTTACAATTCAATAAAAATTTTCATGTTATTCCCATACGTCAGACTCATTTAAATATTTAAATATTTTCGTATTTTGGTGTAGTTTTTAGCACCACAGTGATTTATCCTTTCCGGTTATCATATTGAATTGTGCCCTACTTCTAATACATTTTACATATCAGTTCCTATACTTGATAGGAAATCACATTCTGTTTGTTTGTTGTAGGTGCACATATACACAGTTTCCCCCTTCCTGAGAGACGGTCAGTGATGTTCAGAAAATGTGTGCCAATCACTGGAATTATAGACTCATAAACTGATGTGTCCGAAATTAGTAGGTGGGTCCATGTGTGTATATGTAAAAAATATATTTTTTTATTTGTAATTTTTTATTGTAAAGAAAAATTTGCTTGCCTATGTTGTAAGAGAATATGTACAGAGTGTTTAAACTCGCAAATAACTACAAATTGGCAGTTGCCAGCTTGCATGTGACTGAAAATATTTTGAGGTTTGGTTTTAATTACAGGGTATGTATTCTTTTGTGACCGCGCTGCGCTATACTATTTATTACCGTAAATGTAATTTTCAAATATATATATATTAAAAATTAAAATATTGAGCTGATATCTTGAAAGTCATTGATGTATATGTACTTGCATCGATTTAAAATTAAGTTATGTAGAAATATAATAAATAATGTACAAAAATATAAAAATATTTTGTTTTTATTTCCCCAATAATAATAGGATCATTTTAATAGAGGTATTTCATAGAAGGCTACTTGATATCGGCTCACTATATTAATAACTACATAAGTGGGTATATTATTTTTGAACATTGATTTAATGTCAATTTTAACTTTATTTATTAGATTCCCACTTATTAGTTATTATTATAGTGAGCTAAATAAGCGTGCCTACGTATATAGGTACCAAGAAAAAAAAAATAGTTCAGCGATTATACGCATGGAGCGCCACAATCGCCGTGGATCCACGACTTCGTGCGAGTTGCCCCTCTTTCTATAGTATACTTATTATACTCTTTGGTCGATGTCAGACCTTTGGGCCGGCAGCACGTGTCGGTACGTGAACGAGCCAAATATAACGCAACGAAGGCTACACTTTCCTTATAAGAAAAGGGTGGGGGAAGGAAAAAGAGACTATAACTAAGCCTCAACAACGTAGTTATCAGACGAAACGGGGAATTGCTTCTACTTGACGGCTGTCTTCCGTGAGGTCGTGGTATTTATTATACCGGTGCAGTCGGCAATTCGTGCAACAGATGTCAAACACTGCTAAATTTTTTCTGTCGTTAGGTAAAATTTTGACATACGCCCCTACGAGCACGAAGTACATTTTTTATTAGACCTATTTTATTACATAATTCTCAGCTCTCACTCGCTTAAAACATGCAACATATTAGTCTACTTACTTTTGTAATTGTTGGGCACTACTATGTTTATGGTTTACGCAATTGTTCATTAGACCGCCACATTTGGAATTGAATATGTATTTCCAGTGTTTTCAAGTCACATAAATGACTGATTTGCGCCAAAGTTGATATGTTGATTACTGCTTCTGCCAAAATAAAATAGCTAACTTTCCGACGACACGGCTGATACTGGGTCTTACGAGTGCTTAGTTTAACGACTGCTTGCTGTCCAAGCGTACAGAAAAACATTTAATTTTAGACTGAAAGATGACATTATGAAGTGGTAACATACGATTAGACTTAACTTATTTCAAGTTTGCTACTTGGAATAAGTTTAGTTAGTAAAAGTGTAGTTGTGGGACTCTCGTGTGACCTAACAGTGACGTTATTAGAACCATTAGTTATTCAGTAAAAACATGTTTCTTAGTTTATTATTTTTGCCAACCCAGCCT
>NW_013530031.1:0-463 GCF_000836235.2 Papilio xuthus
CTAAGAGTCTAACGGTCTAAGAGTCGAAGAGTCTAAGAGTCTAAGAGTCTAAGAGTCTAAGAGTCTAAGAGTCTAAGAGTCTAAGAGTCTAAGAGTCTAAGAGTGTAAGAGTCGAAGAGTCGAAGAGTCGAAGAGTCGAGTCGAAGAGTCGAAGAGTTGAAGAGTTGAAGAGTCGAAGAGTCGAAGAGTCGAAGAGTCTAAGAGTCTAAGAGACTAAGAGTCGAAGAGTCGAAGAGTCGAAGAGTCGAAGAGTCGAAGAGTCGAAGAGTCGAAGAGTCGAAGAGACGAAGAGTCGAAGAGTCTAACGGTCTAAGAGTCTAACGGTCTTAGAGTCTAACGGTCTAAGAGTCTAAAGGTCTAAGAGTCTAACGGTCCAAGAGTCTAACGGTCCAAGAGTCTAACGGTCCAAGAGTCTAACGGTCCAAGAGTCTAACGGTCCAAGAGTCTAACGGTCTTAGAGTCT
>NW_013530031.1:591-870 GCF_000836235.2 Papilio xuthus
TAAGAGTCGAAGAGTCGAAGAGTCGAAGAGTCGTAGAGTCGAAGAGTCGAAGAGTCGAAGAGTCGAAGAGTCGAAGAGTCGAAGAGTCGAAGAGTCGAAGAGTCTAAGAGTCTAAGAGTCGAAGAGTCAAAGAGTCGAAGAGACGAAGAGTCGAAGAGTCGAAGAGTCGAAGAGTCGAAGAGTCGAAGAGTCGAAGAATCTAAGAGTCTAAGAGTCTAACGGTCTAAGAGTCTAAGAGTCTAAGAGTCTAACGGTCTAAGAGTCTAAGAGTCTAAGAGT
>NW_013530032.1:0-854 GCF_000836235.2 Papilio xuthus
ACAGGTCGGACTTTTCTATCTATATCACAAACATTTCATATGATAACTCAGCGATGAACTGTGTAATTTATATAAGACTAGCGGTTGCCCGCGAATCCATCAGCGCAGAATTAAAAGAAATCTTAATTAGTAGCCTGTGTGGTCTTTCGAACTATGTTCTACATGCTAAATGTCAGCGAGATCTATGCAGCGATTCTGGAGATATCTTCAAACAAACATCCATCCATCCAAACATACGCATTTTTAATATTAGTAAGTGTAGCATTCGTTGTGCTATATTTGGCTCGTTCACGTACCGACACGTGTTGCCGGCTCAAAGGTCTGACATCGACTGACGTCCCCTCTCTCTGGCATGTACTTATGGCGTGTACGCTCGAGACAAACAACACTACGTTTATGCATACACTACATCCCTTCCTTTTTTTAATATATTTAATCTTGCTAAGTATAGGTACTTGTATTATAAAACTATCAATTAATGGAATACAAGTATACATGAAATTCAATATCCTTAGTTTCTCTACACTTCTACATGTATATCCATTTTGTAAGTTTAATAAACTTAGATTCAATAACAATTTTCTATAAATTTAATTAATAATTATTTTCACAACAACTGCATAGATATTTGTTACCATCCTATACTTATCTTCCATGTTTCTATTATTTCTTCCTTCTATATGCTCCACTTCCTTCCATTTGTTATTTAGAACGCGCCAGTGTCCTTCAATTCTTTTTAAATAAACTTATTTTCGTCTTGAGATTTGTCACGTTAAAATATTCCGAACTTCAATATCGCCATCAATACCTGTCTCTACGGTATGGGAAGCAGGATTTTAATTGACGCTTACTTT
>NW_013530032.1:2691-4624 GCF_000836235.2 Papilio xuthus
GACATCGTAGTTCACTTTGTAGTTAACAACTTAGACGGACGAGCACAGCAATGAATCTGTTTTTCTGATAGTCAAATATTGTGATCTTATTTCGATATTCAATTGGTTAAGTTTACATTCCGAACCGTATTTAAAACATTCACGGCTGGGAACAACTTAAGGCCACGTTTTACAAATAACTATCATATGTAAACAGAGAAGATTGTTGCTATTTTTTGGCAATTCATTACCTACTATTTTTTTTTTGTAAGGTAAGGCAAAATAATTTAAACAATACTCTCGTCCATCAATTACTGAAATGTTATTTTTTTTTACACACTGGTCTTCTCTTTCCTTTTTTTTTCAAATACAATTTATTTCTGTACTCACGGTTTTATCCTCGTCGCCAATGTAGCATTCGTTGTGCTATATTTGGCTCGTTCACGTACCGACACGTGTTGCCGGCTCAAAGGTCTGACATCGACTGACGTCCCCTCTCTCTGGCATGTACTTATGGCGTGTACGCTCGAGACAAACAACACTACGTTTATGCATACACTACAGTAAGATTACTTAGAAATAAGTAAGAAGATAATATCTACGGGAGTTTTTATTGCAATGTAAAATTATCTATTGGAAGTCAGGTATTGAAATATTTGTATGAAGCATACAAAGGTGAAGGCTAAAACATGCAAGTTCATCTAGTATTGCATATTGAAATTGCACGTCCACTATCAAAATATAATAACTGACCGTGAACTTTTAATCCATGAACACATTTCTTCAAAATACTATACGAATAAAGGCGATCTAAGTAACAAAGAGTTCAAACAACAGATAAATCGCAGTGAATTGGTTTCCATGCACTACAAAAGATTGAATCAACAGATATTCAATAATTTCTATAACACACTGGTTAGCTTTGTTCAGAACAGCTCAGCAAAATATCTGAAAAAGTAACTGCCTCCAAAACAAACAAATCAAGTCTTCGTTCACGTAGTTACGTCCAATTAATGAATAACAATACACTTTACAAATATAATAAATTAGAGGTAACTAGTATTTGTTAATACGAAATGACATCAATCGTCACACGCGATGACAAAGCAAACGATACTTCAAACACAGATAATGTGCAAACAACAGAGTAAACCGATGCCAATGAGTCAGAGAAACTAGTTCTTTACATTTCACTGGAAGAATAACAAGGCTAAAAAGAACTCGGACACATGCGCAAGAGACGGGAACGTGTTTTATTTTGATTATAATTTTAGAGCGCCAATACCCTAATGGTTAAGAGTATGGATTTCCGATCACAAGGTCTGGGGTTCGAACTCCACCATTCGACTCTTGTCTTAACCATAGCCTATCAGAAGCCTCGAAATATTAGTGAATTACAAAAAAATTTGCTAATATTTTAATTAAAAAAACCTTACGAATCGATAGGTGAAATTTTTACAATGTTCCTTGTCGACTATTATCTTGTAAATATAATTTTACATTGACAAAAGTCCTTGACACGAATAATAAGATATCAAAATTGGTAAAATCTGGAACACTAGTTATTGAAAGTTGAACCAATTACTAGATACCACGTGTACACTTTCTCAAGACTGTTCCTAAGTAATTTAAAACTAAAAGTCGGCAAATTATTTTTTCAACTGAATAAATTGTAAGATATTTTAACTAACAATAAGGGCAATGTTGTTTGGTAAATATAAAAAGTCAACATTGAGAAACAAATGAACCAACGACTTGAAACACAAAAGAAATTATATAGCCGAGTGTTCATGCTAAAATAACTGTTGCGAATTGACGTATTTTAAAGAAAGAAAGGTAATATTAATCCTGAGCAAAAAATACAGGACAAAGGAATTTTAAATACTTAAACCAATGCAATTCTGTAGTTCAGACGATCAACTTTCATTTTTTTTTTTTTTTTTTTTTATACGAG
>NW_013530032.1:4835-5134 GCF_000836235.2 Papilio xuthus
GTCGTTGTGGAGTGCCAGCCATCGAGATGGAAGGGATGGAATTTGGCGCTCTGTCGACTCGTACGATGACGGAACTCAGCGGCAGGTATGGTTCCAAACAATTCTTCGGAACACTCCCCGTGGTAAATACGGTAGAAGATGCAAAGGGAACTGACATCCCTTCGCAGAGCCAGTGTGTCAAGCCGATTGGTAAGATCTGGGTCGTTGACGATTCGAGTGGCACGACGTTGCACGCGGTCAAAAGGTAGAAGCTGGTATTTAGGAGCTCCGGCCCAGAGATGCGAGCAGTATTCCATATG
>NW_013530032.1:6223-7593 GCF_000836235.2 Papilio xuthus
AGAGGAGGAATACCGTCGGGCCCACTCGACTTGTTGACATCCAGAGATAGCAGCACCTTACGCACTGATCTCTGGATGAACTGGATCTCCGACATAAAGGTGTCACCACCAGGGATTTTCGGCGGTGAGTAACCTGTGTCATCCAGTGTCGAGTTAGATGCAAAGAGGGATACCAGAAGATCGGCTTTCTCTTTAGCAGTATGGGCCAACGAGTCGTCCTCCCTGCGCAAAGATGGTAGTGATGGGCGACAGAAATTTCCTTGGACAGCCTTGGCGAGAGACCAGAACGCGCGAGTTCCGGAAGGAAGGCGCACTAGCTTCTCGCCAATGCTGGCCACGTGTTCGGACTTTGCCTTTGCAATTACTCTTTTGAAGGACCTGGAGGCAGAGTTGTACTTCATTTTAAGCGCGCTGGAGTTATGGTCCCCCGCTGCCAACGCTTCAGCCCAGGCACGGTAACATTCTCGCTTGTAGCGTAAGGCTATCTTGCAAGAACGACCGAACCAAGGCCGAGATCTACCACCGCTGGGCACCATAGTTGATGGAATAAAAAGTTCCATCCCCTGGAGTACCACATCGGCGATAGAGTCAGCAACGGCGTCGGGATTGTCCAGATTGAAGCAAACCTGCCCCCATGGGTAGGATGCATAGAAGGACCGCATCCTATCCCAATCTGCTGACCTGTAGTGCCAAACTCGACGAAGACCAATCGGTTGTGACCGAAAACGTCTGGAGATTGGCACTGTTGTCCGGATCAGGCAGTGATCCGACGACCCTAAAGGGGCGTCAACGGAAACCAAATAGCTGTCCGGATGCGTGGTCAGCAGAAGGTCCAACAGGGAAGGTAAATGATCAACAACATCTGGGATTCGCGTAGGCGAGGTAACCAGCTGTGTTAGAACATATGCTAAGGCAAAGTCATGAACAGACCTCCCCGCGTGATCCGTGGTACGTGAGCCGAGCCATTCGGCATGATGGGCATTAAAATCACCAAGTACCACGACTTCAGCAGAAGGGATCTGCTCAAACACGGAATCTGTGCCCATTTGGACTAGCTCCATGAGTTGGTCTGTATCGGTGTTTCCGCCATGGGACCTATAAAGGCACGCGTAGACTCGCGGATGATCATCGCTATCTACGCGCAGCCATAAAACGGATAGGTCCCGGCCTTCAAGATGGTCGAGGCGACGAGAGCAGATATCCTCACGGACGTACACGCACACCCCAGCCCGTGGTAAAAAACGGTGTTCGAGCTTGTACCCGGGGTAGTGTAGGAAAGAAGTGTCCGCCGGAGAAGATATCTGAGTCTCTGTAAGAAAGAGCAAGGCCGGCTTGGTCGTCTCAAGGTGATAGTGGACGGCTTCAAGGTT
>NW_013530033.1:0-762 GCF_000836235.2 Papilio xuthus
TTTTTTTTTTTTTTTTTGCTAATTACGTTACTTAAATTTTGCTCTGGTAATCAATGAGATAACGTTTATTTTATAAAATACTTGTTTTTTCGTTTAAGTTTAATACATAAATATCATTATATACCTTTATATAATTCATACATGCTGTCGCACGCGTCTACGTCCGCGCGTACTTAAAATAGAGATCAATAATTGAGATAAAAACTACCCTATCTCCCAAGCTGGATCTAATTACAGATGCTTACGAAATTTGATAAAAATTGGTTCAGTAGTTTCGGAGTTTATCGCGAACATACATCGTGACACGAAATTTTTATATATACATACTAGGTGTCGCCCGCGACTCTGTCCGCGCGGAATTAAGAAAAAAAACTTAAATAGTACCCTAAGTGTCTTTCCAGATTATGTTCAACATCTATTCCAAATTTCAGCGAGATCCATAAAGCTGGTCTGGAGATACCTTCAAACAAACATCCATCCATCCAAACATTCATATTTATAATATTAGTAAGATAAGGTATAATCTTATCGTAAATTATTTAATTATTTGTTACTTTAAAAGATTGTAGAGGAATCTTCGATTCAAAATTAATTTACGCAGACAAAATTTCGACAACGAAACTCTATCATATTAAACTAACATATTAAAATATTATAGAATTTGCTATTTATATACATAAGAAGCCTTCATTTATTTGTATTAATTAACAGCAAACCGTCATTAGCATAATTAACGCTCTGTTAGACATAATGAGATAGATA
>NW_013530034.1:0-653 GCF_000836235.2 Papilio xuthus
GACGCTCCGGCCGTCGCGCCGGACCGTCCCTTGCCGGGAGAGGGTCCACGGTGGAAGGTGTCCACTCTGGACCCGGAGCTGGCCAAGGAGGCGGCCATTGTGGAGAGGTGGGTCGCCAACGGGTTGTTGAGCGGCCTGGACGCAGACGCGAGGTGCGAGCGGCTCGCAGGAGCGCTAACTCGCGTCTGCGACGCGGCGATGCGGCGCGCTGGTCCAGCCCTGCCGAGGTCGCGGGTGTACTGGTGGAGACCCCACCTGGCCGAGCTTCGTACAGCTTGCCAGGTGGCTCGCCGCACGTACACCCGCAGCCGCAGAAGGAGCAGGAGGCACCTGGACCAGGAGGAGGCGCTGCTCGCCGCGTACCGGGCCGCTCGTGCGGCGCTCACCTCGGCCATAAAGGCCGCCAAGGAGGAGGCCTGGAAGGAGTGGCTCGAGAGCCTAGACCAGGACCCGTGGGGGCGCCCATATAAGGTCGTGAGCAAAAAGCTCCGACCATGGGCCCCCCCACTGACCAGGTCCCTCGAGCCCCTCCTTACAGAACAGGTGGTCGGCTCCCTCTTCCCGGCAAGGGAGGAGTGGGTGCCGCCTAGGATGGCGGCGCCGGATCCTTCAGGACCGGCCGCAGCGGGTGAGGAAGTCCCGCCCGTTTCCGA
>NW_013530036.1:0-1137 GCF_000836235.2 Papilio xuthus
GAGAGGAATTCGAACATCCGAAGGAAGCGTCAATAGCCTAATGGTTAAGGGTACGGATTTCCGATCACGAGGTCGGGGGATCGAATCCCGCCAGTCGAATATTGTCGTAAACCATATCCTAGCACAAGCATAGAGCTTAGTTGGAATGGTTAAAGAAATATTAGTAAATTTACAAAAATTCTGATAATATATTACAAAAAAATAAATAAATATAAAAGACTTAACTAGTAGCCTATGTGTTCTTTCAAACTATTTATAAATTGTATATCAATGCTATTCAGCGAGATACATTCATTCTAGAGATACCTTCTAACATATCTAAGCTTTGGCATTTACAATATTAGTAAGATAAGGTAGCAGGCGACCACATGAATACGCCTAAACAAAGCGACCATTGCCTATAGACATACGTAATTACGCATGAGTGGCCTTTTTTTTTCCGAGGGGAATGCTTTATGCATACTCCGCGCCCCGGGGGGGACGCGGTAGTTATTTGGGATTCTCCTCCATAGCGAAGGCATACCCACTAAACCCCTCTGTTCCTCTAACGCATCGGGAGGGGACCAAAAACGCATGAGTGGCCTACCTGTAGTCTTATTTGAGTCTGTGGTATTTTTGGATAATAGAAAATTACAGCCTTTGACACCGGGCCAGATAACTTTGTCGCACTATATGTGTTCAAAGCTTTAGTTGTCATAAGAAGGATAACAACGTGTCACGTGGTCAGTATCCACAAAAATATACGGCCAGTAATTAAAATTCATACATTTAAATAGTTTTTATATGTCCATAGTCCACTAAAGATAATATATTTGTAAGAGCCTATCAATAATGTATAATTTAAAAAGCAAAACAATTTTTTTGCTAATAAATTTTACATTTCCGATACCGAAATAAATTTAATCGACGCTATAAAATTTATAAAATTTTAATGACTTATTTCTTTTTATTTTAAAAATGTCATACGTTATGCATGAAATTTTGTTTTTTATTAAGGTTTGAAATATGTTTACTGTCATCTTTAATTAAAAAAGAAACATAATATGGTTAGTTTATGACCAAATTTTGGAAGGGATTATTAATATTGTTAGTCACAGTAAGGGGTTTAAAAAATAAAGATGGGAAGATTAAGTAGAA
>NW_013530037.1:0-1130 GCF_000836235.2 Papilio xuthus
AACTTAAAAAGTAAGATCAAATTAAAAGTTATTAGAAGCTTTTACAATATCAATAAACATTAAAAATTGCACACTATGCGTTAAACAATAATTCAGTTGACAATGGCTATTTAATAACTTCCTACTTTAAATATATTGTTAGCTGAGGGTGGAACTTAAAAATAATGGCGGGGTGATGCCAATATAAGATCCCGCACCCTCATTTTCGGGCCACACTCGCCACCGAACACTGAAGCCAGCGGAAGCTCTGCCCGTTTGACTAGCCAAAATAATTAATCATTTTAACTCTGATAGTTGATTAAGTTAATGTTGAATTTTTAAATCATTTTAGTGTTAATTACATTTATTCAATTCTGCTAGTTTTCTTATTAATTCAAAAAGTACTGTAGTAGTGTATAAGAGATTGTGTTTTTAATTTTCCCTGCTTCTGATCCTTAAGATCAGAAGTGGGATAGTGAAACTCCCACGTCCTTGTTTGTACATCCTGATACGATGTGTTTCCATTGTTATTTCTTTAAAAGGACAAATTAGCACTTTGTTTTCGGTGTTTGGTATAATATACGTAAGTAAGACGTGATGTGACGGTGTGATCAAGTTTTATAATGTCAACTTTGGTGAGTACGTTCCAATTATTTTATTCTCCGTTTTAAAATAACAAATAGAAGTTGAATTTGTTAGTTTGTTGTGTAAATTTTAGAATGGCTCAAATTTAATATTTTGCCGTGCTTACCCTGCTGATCAATTATTTACCGTAACTTGAATGCCCTGCTTGGAATTACGTCTAATTTTAAATACTTGCTAAAAAAAAGAAAATATGCCTAATAAGAGGCGGCAGAATAGAAGTCGGTCGCGAAATCGCAGATCGCATTCTAGCCAACATGATTCGCGCTACAGACGACGTAGCCCTTCTAGCAATATTTTAACCGAAACAATGCAACAAATTTTGAATAGATTGGTGTCATTAGAGGAACAACAGGTAGTGTCTTCATCTCAACGAAAGGAGTCTAGTGGCCGCGCTGCAGTGGAAGTAGCCAAGTCCGCGGTGCCTGTGGCAACCATCAGCGACGAGCCCGTTACTGCCGTTGAGCCTGCCGTGTCGATGCCGCCGCCGTCGCAGTTGGGCGAAGCTG
>NW_013530038.1:0-578 GCF_000836235.2 Papilio xuthus
TTAACGTGTATTAATACACACCGTGGACTGTATCAATATACGCGGCTCGTCTTCGGTCTGTCCTCCGCCCCGGCTATCTTCCAGCGCGCCATGGAGACCGTACTCTCGGGACTCGAAGGGGTATTGTGTCTGCTTGACGATATATTGGTTACAGGCAGAAATAGGGAGGAACATTTGGCGCGTTTAAATTCGGTGTTGCAAAGACTAGAGGATGCTGGGTTAACGTTGCAAAAGGATAAATGCGAATTCTTCAAAGACGAGATTAGTTACCTTGGCTACGTCATAAATAAAAAAGGGTTAAAGAAATCACCCGAAAAGGTTAAGGCGATCATGAACGCACCTATACCGAGCAATGTTAGCCAGTTACAGTCATTTTTAGGCCTGGCCAATTATTATAGGAATTTTGTACCTGGGGCATCTACAATTCTTAATCCTTTGTATGACTTGTTAAAGAAAAATAAAAAGTGGGAATGGTCGCAAGAGCACACGGATGCGTTCGTTTCAATAAAAAAATATCTAGCATCGGATTCGGTTTTGGCGCATTTCAATCAAAACGCAAAAATTATTTT
Organism: Papilio xuthus; assembly: GCF_000836235.2. Taxonomy (NCBI): domain Eukaryota; kingdom Metazoa; phylum Arthropoda; class Insecta; order Lepidoptera; family Papilionidae; genus Papilio; species Papilio xuthus. The sequence goes on from NW_013530038.1 coordinate 570, forward strand.
AACGGTGGA
>NW_013530039.1:0-1831 GCF_000836235.2 Papilio xuthus
GTCAAAAATTTTGTCATATTTCTCCTGGATCATAAAACAAAATGTAACATTAGTTAAGTTGTATACGTAGTTTGAACTTCTTTGTAGGCAATTGTCTCCTTTGATGTGGAAACTTACTCCGTTGTCCAAGTTCCCTTACTATTAGTTTCATTCAGCCGTAAACAGTAATTAGTTAACGTTAAGAACGCCTGCGGCTCTAATTTAAGTTTACGACACTCGCTTTTAGTTATACGGCCAGTTAAAAGCAGTAGCTTTTGTTAGTTTTTCGTTACGTTCTGCGGTTCACGTTACGCATAATATTTGTTACTAATTGGCTCTTCCAGTAAGAACGATAACATTTTAAGGGATTTTCCTCGTTTAATTAAATAAACTAGACGATTAAATTGCTTAAAATAAAAGTTATAAGAAACAATCTGAAATAGCTGTCGCCCGCGACTCCATATGAGCGGAATTTAAAAAAAATAATTAGTAGCCTGTGTTCTTCCAGACTATGTTCTATATTAATGCCATATTTATCTAGGTCTCTTCATCCGTTCTTGACACTTTGAAAAATCACTCATCCGTCTATCTAAAAATTCGCTTTATAACATTAGTAAGATTTAAATGAAAAAAAAAATCTAATTAAACATTAATAATTGGTATATTTGCTTTGAAATTAATCTCAAAGTTTTTAAAATGAACTTCAAATGTTGCAGAGGTGTCGAAAACAAAATCTTAAATGCAAATCGGTGTCAGTTGCCTCTGTTATTGAAATTTTAATGTTAATGAGGCAATTAGCTAAAGAGAGGTAATTAGGCAGATAGTCTCAGTTAACGGTATCTTAATTCCCTTTTCCAGTAGTCTCTTGTTATCTACTTTTGTTCGACAACTTCGTGGCCACTCTTACTATGCTAAGTCTTATTTAAAACATGAATGTAAAAATGATCTTCTAAGCTTTTGACTAAAAGATGATGTGTGTTTACATAGGTGAAACGCTTGTGGAATAATACATATGCAAATAATATGTAACAAATTTAATTTGAGACGCACATGCAGCAAATATAATAAGTATACTATAATTGAAGTTTTTGTATATTATATCGTAATCGTATTAACCACTCTATAACTAAGTTGTACTAAAATGCAAATGTTTGAATGGATGGATGTTTGTTAGAAGTTACCTCCGAAATGGCTGAACAGATTTTAATGAAATTTGGCACAGATGTAGAGCATGTTCTTGAAGAACATATAGGCTACTTCATTTTTTTTTTATTCCGCGCAGACGGAGTCCCTGGCGACATCTAGTTATGTATAAAGAAAGCTTTTCTTTTATAAATACTTCTATTAATGTATTGGTACAGAATATTATGTATTCTCTTATTTATTGTTATTTAAATTTCTATATATTGCAGTTATTGTTTTCTCAGTAGAATTATAATAACGGCTCATATAAATTAACAAGGGTAATTTAGAGTCGTGTGTTGCGCTCGTATTCGACATCTGGGCTAGTGTTTAACTGCTCACTTAACACACAAATGTTCACATTACCGGTTTTAATGTTTTATTCTTAACGACGTACGCTTGAATTACCATGATTGCGAAATGTTGAATACATTTACGTAACATTTTATTATGTTATTCAACTTGTGCTTGAGTAATTGGCGATTTTTTGATTATTATTAAGTGTATCTATAAAACAAGAAGAGCTCTATAGAAGATAAGCTTTTAAATAACATATTTATTTATTTTACAAGATCGAGTTTTAAAGAAGGGCGTCGGTGGTCAGGGGGAAAAACCATCAGACCTTCATATATATATAGTATATATATATATATATATATATATATATATA
>NW_013530040.1:0-1380 GCF_000836235.2 Papilio xuthus
CAATAAGTGAATTGTATTGTATTTGTACTTTGTATTATTATATATTTTAGTATATTATTATTTTTATTATTATTATTTTAATTTTGGAGTTGTAAATTTTTGAAAAGTTTTATTTTCAACTATTTTAACTTTAAATTTGGAATTGAATTTTAATCGGATTTTGAATTTATTTTTGTACTTTTAATATTTTATTTTGTTTTGGAATTTTGATTTTAAATTTTAAGTTCTTGATCTGTGATTGTCCGGGAAGTTGGTCCGCCGAATTTCCGAGTAATTTTGGATTTATTGGATTTTGAATTTAATTTTGAAATTTTAAGAAAATTTTTGGAATTTAAATTTAATCTAAATATTGGTTATACTTTTGAATCCGAATTTATTAATTAATTTTAAAGTTTTAATTTTATTTTATTATTTTATTTATTTTTATTTTTTATTTTTATTTTTATTTTTTATTTTTTATTTTAATTATTATTTCAGTGCTGGGAAAACTCTTAGAGCTTGGAACAGTAAGGAATTTTAACTAGTCAAGTCGAAGTTGTCCGACTGACATATTGACCGAGCATATTGCCGGCAATATTAGTTGTAAGTTAGTAAGTAAGTGACGGGGCTATTGCCCCAAAAAATTAGATTAAATTTAGTAATAGTAATACTGAGCGGGTTGTTGCCCCTCAGTACTAGATTAAGTTAGAATAAGTTTTAAAATTTTCTGGACGGGGCTATTGCCCAATTAGTATAAGTCATTGATGAAAATTTTACAAGTCCTTTGGACTTAGAAAAATTTTAGCAGAAATTTTAAATTTTAAAATTTTAACATTTATTTATTTTATTTTATCGTCATTTGACAGGGTTTATTGCCCAAATTAGAATAGGTTTATTGACAATTAGCATATACTTAATTTAAAATTTTAAATTGGAATTTTACTTTTACTTTTATTTTTAAATTTTAAACTTTATTTTATTTTATTTGACTATTGAATTTGATTTTGTATTTTAACTTAGTTATTAAGATTTTAATTTATTTATTATTTTTAAAATTTTAAATTCTTTGACGAGTTCCCCTAAAATGTTTGGAATAAGGACCCCGGTGAAGAAAGGAGACGCCCAGGACCGGGCCTCAGTTGAACCAGAAATAGAAGTAGTAGAGATAAGACGGTCACCTAGCGTAGATAAGGAGGCCCAGGTCCTGAGCGTCAGGAGGAGCGTCGGGGAGTGGGAGTCCGGAGCAGACCCCAGTCCCCAGGCGTCTCCCAAGAAAACTGTAAAGGTGGTGCGCAAGCGGACAGTACCCCTACAGGAGAGTCAGAAAGAGGCGGAGGGCATCGGTGGCCCCTCTAAAGCAACAACAAGTGTAGGAACCAGTGATAGGTTGCGGGAGGCGCG
>NW_013530041.1:0-770 GCF_000836235.2 Papilio xuthus
TTACCTAAAAATTCTATACCAAATAATTTATCAATATGTAATTTCTGTCTAAAGGATGATAATTTCCCTAATAATTTATCTATAGATCAACATGAAAACTATAATTTTGAAGAGGCCTTGTCAAGATTTTGGGAATTAGAAAGTTTTCCCCACAATAAGTCCTTGACTCAAGAGGAAAAACTATGCGAACAGCATTTCCTTTCCACTACTACACGTTTAAGTGACGGTCGATTTTGCGTCAGTTTACCACTCCGTGATGACCGAGACTGTTTAGGTGATTCTTATCAACTAGCCAAAAAACGGTTTTTAAATTTAGAAGCGCGGTTTAGAAGGCAACCAGAGCTTAAAAAAGCCTATTCTGAGTTCATACGCGAGTATGCCGAGCTTGGTCACTTAAATGAATCTAAAATACCTAAACCTATTAATTCATTCTTTCTTCCCCATCATCCTGTAATCAGAGAAAAGAGCGAGTCAACTAAATTACGTGTCGTGTTCGATGCATCGGCTCGTTCTACGTCAGGTTTATCAGTGAATGACTTACAAATGATCGGGCCTACAATACAAGATTCACTTTTTAATATTTTAATTCGCTTCCGACAATATAAATATATATTATCGGGCGATATAGAAAAGATGTATTGTCAGGTTAGCTTAAGAGAGTCAGATCGTGAGCTACAACTTATTCTATGGCGGGAAAACGAAAATGACCCTTTACGTACTTTACGTTTGAATACGGTGACATACGGTTTTTCCAGTGCGAGTTTCTTAAG
>NW_013530041.1:884-1162 GCF_000836235.2 Papilio xuthus
ACATTCAGCGTGCTGTGTCAGATGAACTGACAAAAGGTTGTTTTCATCTAAGAAAATACCGTTCTAACGTTCCCGAGTTGTTTATGTCCGATTTGATAAATCCAGAAGAAGGTAACTTAATTATCAGTAATTCTACAAGCACTCTGGGTATCGGTTGGTCTCCCTCTTCAGATGAATTAAATTTTCAAGTTAATTTTTCCCCGCCTGAGAACCTTACTAAAAGATCAATTTTATCTACTACATTTAAAATATTTGACCCTCTTGGATTGCTATCCCTA
>NW_013530042.1:0-655 GCF_000836235.2 Papilio xuthus
TTCAACGTTATGAATACAAATTCTGACAGCTACCCAACTTATGCGGAATACGCGCGACGTTCGTTGCTACGTCTTCAAATTGTTAAAGGATTATCTGAAGAATTAATCGTGGCCATAGTAATTCGAGGAATAACCGATCCACATATACGAGCAGCTGCAACTAACTCAAATCTACTTCCGCAGAACTTAGTAAACTTTCTTTCTATTTACACGAAACAACCACAATCAATTAATAAGTCATAGTTTACAAGAAATCGAAATATGAATACTGATGGAAATAATACAGCAATGAGAAAACGTGATCGCATAGATGTAAAGGTGAAATGTTTTAATTGCAAAAGTTTAGGTCATAAGCATTACCAATGTCCTAAGAGGATGCGACCAAATACCTCAAAGTCTCCTCAGAATCAATCTGCTTCATCAAATAATTCATCAGAAGAAATTAAGTATTGTGCTTATTGTAAGAAGTCAGGACATAGCATTAATAATTGTTTTGCTAAGCAACGAGTAGATGCTAGAGTTAAACCAAATGTAAATTTTTGTCAAGAAATCAAAGATGATTTTAAAAGAAATGATATAACTATTGGTGCTATCCAAGGGATACCAGTTGACATATTAATAGACAGTGGATCAACCATATCTCTTATCTCAGAAT
>NW_013530043.1:0-183 GCF_000836235.2 Papilio xuthus
ATTAGATTAGATTAGATTAGATTAGATTAGATTAGATTAGATTAGATTAGATTAGATTAGATTAGGTTATATTAGATTAGGTTATATTAGATTAGATTATATTAGATTAGATTATATTAGATTAGATTATATTAGATTAGATTATATTAGATTAGATTATATTAGATTAGATTATATTAGATT
>NW_013530043.1:304-1118 GCF_000836235.2 Papilio xuthus
TAGATTATATTATATTAGATTATATTATATTAGATTATATTATATTAGATTATATTATATTAGATTATATTATATTAGATTATATTATATTAGATTATATTTATATTATATTATATTAGATTAGATTAGATTAGATTATATTTATATTATATTATATTAGATTAGATTAGATTAGATTAGATTAGATTAGATTATATTTATATTATATTATATTAGATTAGATTAGATTAGATTAGATTAGATTAGATTATATTTATATTATATTAGATTATATTTATATTATATTATATTAGATTAGATTAGATTATATTAGATTATATTAGATTATATTAGATTATATTAGATTATATTAGATTAGATTAGATTAGATTAGATTAGATTAGATTAGATTAGATTAGATTAGATTAGATTAGATTATATTATATTAGATTAGATTATATTATATTAGATTAGATTATATTATATTAGATTAGATTAGATTATATTAGATTAGATTATATTATATTAGATTAGATTAGATTATATTATATTAGATTAGATTAGATTATATTATATTATATTAGATTAGATTAGATTAGATTAGATTAGATTATATTATATTATATTAGATTAGATTAGATTATATTATATTATATTATATTATATTATATTATATTATATTATATTATATTATATTATATTATATTATATTATATTATATTATATTATATTATATTATATTATATTATATTATATTATATTATGTTATGTTATGTTATATTATATTATATTATATTATATTATATTATATTATATTATATTATATTATATTATA
>NW_013530044.1:0-533 GCF_000836235.2 Papilio xuthus
AATCGGATTTAACGAAGAGGAAGCACAAGGAGATGATGATGATACGAACGTCCATGTTGAACGAAGTACCGCGCGCGACTGCGGTACACCGATCATGTTTGTTATAACAATTGGCCATTATTATTAAACGTTTAGCTTCTTTGATAGGGCTGTGAACTCAGCATCCGTTATGTGGAGAAAAATTAATCTTCCTAGATAAACTAATTTGGGATCCAATTGTTGGTACTATAATTTTTAGGCAGTATTTATGCCATTTTCGTAAAGTTTAGACATGGATACATATCCCCGCAGCCTCAACTATGATAGACCACTGCTATAATCCCTTACCTTTTTAAGATATATCAATTATTCCTACAATCATTTCTATTTCTCTTCTGTTTTAAATACATCTCTCTCAGAAAGACGAGAAAATCCCAAGTCAACTCCAGGTACGACAACTCTATTTTACGACAGAAATAGGGATTTAGGTCACAAAATGTCCGATTGTCCCTTGAGGGCCTCGCAGAAGATAACTCGCCCACATGAAATTCTGC
>NW_013530045.1:0-1159 GCF_000836235.2 Papilio xuthus
TCCTTCTAGATGTCTATGCTACTAAAATGTTAACATCTTAAACCAATGTTAAAATAACTATCTACTTGCAAGCAAATGTTTAATTTCCACAAAATTGATTTGAGAAGTAGACATCTTCTTAGTTTATATGATTTTGATTCTACATTTCTATTCTGTAATGTTAGGAAGAAAATCCGACACTGTGCCGGTGTACTGGCACAACACAAGTCTTACTAAAATGTCGATGTCTATGTCCCCTCACTAATCATTCTGACATTTGACTTGCCAATGTAAGCGCGCCTTTCGGGCTAAAGGATTGTAATTAATAATGTCTAAAAGTAATAGTCACTACGTAATGTCATCTGATTTCACAGTTTTTGAGGTGTTATTATTTTGGGGCTTACAACAATTTTGTAGAATTCTTAGTATGTTAAGCTAAATAAATGAATAGCAGACGTGTATGTGGTCTTCCGTCCAAGATAATTATGTAAGACTTATTAAATCAAAATTATATTTCGGGTTTTGTCCATACGTCAAGCACTTCGTATATTCATAATTCGATAAAAAAGCGCTTACTGATTTTTCTATTCAGTACTATACTGTACAAAATTATAGTGATCCGAAAATGTTTTTTTTTTATTATTAACGGTACAATTGTGTTTAGATTGGTAATTGATATTTTCATTATTGACTAAAATAGTTTATTGTTTGGTTGTTGTTTACGAATCAATATCATTGTGATTATTGTTGTTGCTTTTTATGTAAACAAAAATAATCTTTGTATAAATGGAATTGGTATTTAAAATATTATTCTCTGACGTCCTGTTTTATGTACGATTCGGTTTTATTGTACAGGAAAAAATATAGTAACAATACTTAAAAAAATACAACATAAACGACAAAGCTGGGGCTAAAGAAATGGTTAATTCAGGTGTAAAAATGGTAATAATAGTGGCATCAGAATGTAGCTGCTATTAAATGTAGCATTCTATCAGTTTCTTACATTAGTGTTTGTCAGCAAAAATCCAAAGATAAACGCACCAAAGAATAATAATTCATACTAGTATAGATATGAGAGACGGATATAGAACAGTTATAGAACTCTTAAACAGACCTTATTACTCCGACTATTAATATTCGATTCTCATATGGCTATTCAGTGTTTAGGGGGGGGGGGGGT
>NW_013530046.1:0-1422 GCF_000836235.2 Papilio xuthus
CTGTTAAATGTAGTGGTTCGATGTTTACACATATTACACAAACATGCACTGTTGTTATATGTACAGTCAGCGTCATATAGATCGTCACAGACAAGATATGCAAATATATAGGTACACCAAAAGTAATCAATTATATCGGTACAACAAAAGTCCTCAAAATAATAGATACATTCACCCTGCTCAAATACATCGGTACATACACAGCGTCAAATATATGAGTACATGCAAGATGCTCATAAATATCGTAGCAGCCACAGCGTCATAAGTAACGAAGCAGTCAAGGTGCGCAAAAATATCGGTACATTTGACAAAATTGAACTCTATCTCTATATACTTGTGATACAATTTGGAATAAACTACTTCTGTTACATTCATTTGACACTTTGTATTAACATTATAGGTTGTCCGGAAAGTTCGTTCTGATTTTCGATATAAAGCTTACAATAGACTGTAGCTGAAGTGGATTCATTTTCGGATTTCCACCATTATCAAACGTCACAAAAATTTCTATATTGTGAATAATTTCATTTCATTGGTTGAGATAAAAACTAATTTTTAAAATTTCATCCAATAATAAAAGACGTTTTAGGTATAGAGTCGTACCAATATAATTTAAAAACATTTCCAAAAATTTAAGAGAACAGGGTTTCAATTTTCCTTATAAAGCGGCACGAACTTACTGGGCAACCCAATATTTTTCTTCTCCTGTCATAACGCTTAAATATAAAAGTTTGTTACGCCGAATATGACAGATACGTATTAACTAATATCAAATTTTGCCCTGTCACAATATATATAATATAAGATTGGCGCAGTATTCTAGTATGTTTGCCGTAATATGTAACTTTACCGGTTTGAATCTCAGGCTATTTTTTTTCATTTTATCTATCACGTGGTTATTTTTTCATAACCAGTAAAAATTTGGTAATGTAAAATTTTGCTCGACAATTTTTTTTATAATTTTCGCTGTCGGGTAGAAAGAAATGTAAATAAAGTTAACAAAAATTAGGTCAGACCATCGCGGGTGAAGTGAGTGGGCGGAGCGTGGATTGTCTTTGCGGGTTTTAAGAATGGTACGCGCGGAAACTATACGTACAAGTATTATCTACATATGTGTGCGCGCCCACGCACACTGGAATGTTTATTGCAATCGACCAAAAATTTGATGTAGTTTGGATATTGACATTCAGTTTTTTTTCTTTGTTTCTTAAATATAATCAGTATCAGTAAAAGGTATAAGTAAAAGTGTTATTTTTACCGGTACAAGTTTAACAAACATGAGTAATAAACAAATTACATGCCAATAGCATCGCTTTATCTCCTTCATTTTTGTTTGAAATAGAAAAGTACTTTAACCGTCAAACTCATTAGTCCAAGGCAATATCAAAAAGTACCTAATAACTACGGCGATAGAATTTAATT
>NW_013530047.1:0-727 GCF_000836235.2 Papilio xuthus
ACGTAAGAGGAACGAAAAGGACAAGGGAGCGAGTGCTAATGTCACCGCTTTGACAGCACTATCGGATTCTCACAAGAAAGACGTATGGTTCATAGACTCTGGAGCTACGACTCACCTGACGTCTAGGTTGGACTGGATATCAGAACTAAAGACTGTTAATTGTGGAAAAGTTACTGTTGCTAATGGTCAGGAGATTCAATGTGTAGGTATTGGTGATGTAAATATTAGTACTAAAGCCAATGTTGTTAATAAGGTTAGTGATGTAATGTATGTACCGAAACTAAATACTAACTTGCTTTCCGTTAAAAAGGCTGTAGAGAAAGGATTTACTGTATTGTTTGATAGCAGTGGATGTAACTTTTTCAACGCAGATACCTTCTCTTATAAAGGTGATTCTATTTTACATGGTTCTTCATCCAGAGGTCTGTACACTCTCGATTGTACTATTAATAATCCTTGTGCTAATGCTTTTGATGTGCAATATGACTCTTGCTCTAGATTCCTGTTATGGCATAAGAGGCTTGGTCATTTGTGCCGCATCGGTATGAACCAATTGAAAAATGTGAATGTTGGGGTAGATTATACCACGGTAGATAAGGGAAGTTGTATTGCCTGTGTGGAGGGTAAGCAAGCCCGTAAATCTTTTAAGAAGTTGGCTTATAATAAGGGTACGAAGATGTTGGAGCTGGTTCACTCTGACCTGTGTGGACCGATGTCGGTTCCATCT
>NW_013530048.1:0-1261 GCF_000836235.2 Papilio xuthus
GTAGCTTAAAAACTTAAAGATAAAAGGAAGCTCTGAGTCTTCGCGCTCACAAGAATAAGGATAACTGTTCACGAGCAAATAAAAAGTACAATATTGATAAAAATATAAGTTTCGTTCTAAAAGAACTAGATGGCGCTGCGCTATTTAAGTGCACGCTAGCGTTTGATTTTACTGTTTTGTTGTGATTGCGCTTAACGTTAATTAAATGACTCATCCACCCGACCTTTTTTTGTATCATTTATTATCAAGGGTCACGGGGCTTTTTGGGTTCCTGTACATGGTCCATTCGATAGCCGGATGTCGGCATTGTGGACAGTTGGCAGTATTCATGTACAGTTCCACCGCACCATTGAGTTTGGTGCACGTATAATTAACGGGCTACATTGAGCCGTGCGTCTTCTGAAGTTTGAAGACAGTGTCCCATCCCGAGCAAGTCGTTAGTGCGGAGAGGCCGCACTAACAACACCGAAGCAGTGCAACTGGAGCAGCGCGGGGAGCACCTCCTCGTCCGCCGTCACCTGCGTCGTACGTCAGTGAAGTGTCTTAGTGTGAGTGTGTTGTGTTGCGGCTACCTTGTTACCAGGCAAACTGTGAGTACTTTATATTTATAATTCAGAAGTGAACAATTTGAACCTTATTGCTTAGAAGAAAATTACTTAGTTTAATTTGGATAAAAATAATTAATGCATGCAAAAATATTACAAGTGTAGTTTAGGACTTAGAATAATTTAAGAAAAAGTGTTCAGACGGGGAATCCATGCCCGATTTCATATAGAATTATAACGTTTCAAACACTTAGAAAATTTTACTGAATACTGGACTTAGATTATTTTATAGAATACGGGACTTAGAAAAATTTTGTTGAAATTTGGACTTAGATAAATTTTATTGATAATTCCGTTACACTTGTTAATTTTAAATAATTTTTAAACTTGTAAAATTTTTGCATTTGATTTTGGATTTAGTGTTTTTTACCTATTGTGTATATCTACGTGATTTTGATTGTTTTATTTTGTTGTTTGTTTTTCATTTGTTTGTGTTGTTGTATTGGTGTTTTGTGTTTAAGTTTTCCTTCACATTTAATATTAATTATGGATCGTTTGCTCAAATGTCAGGAGGATCTTAAATCCAGAATAGTTAAAAACAAAACAAATTTCGGCAAACAGTCAAAAGATAGGATAACATTGTCAAATGTTGAAACGCGTTTAGATAATTTGGAGGAATGTTGGACATCGTTTAAAGAGGGTCATCAGAGGATTAT
>NW_013530049.1:0-735 GCF_000836235.2 Papilio xuthus
GATTATCCAATCGAGCGACTTTCTCCGCAGCTGCTGACCCCCAGTGTTGACCCCCTACACTGACCCCCTCTGCTGACCCCCTGAGCTGACCGTCACCGCGTCCGCGAACATGAGCCAGCTGCCACCAGCGTAACTAATTAAAAAATTGTCAGAATAAAAAACTAATTAAACAGCGTCCATTCTTCCTGTACTTTGATTGTTATGTACTATGTAGATGGTCAAGTGATCTAGACGCTAAACTCACAAATAAAAGTTAAGACTGAGTTTTCTATTAGATATTTTATTCATGTAGTTATTAGTTTTGTTCAATAAAGTTATTTGTAAACAAAGTGAATAATAACTGGATAACAATAATAGCAACTGAGTTAAAGTATAAGAACCTTTGATATCTTAATATACCGTTTGTTTTATAACCGTTAATGTCATTCGAACATATGTAAGTTTGTTTGTAATGTACATGTGTAAATTCCATTGTGGCGGCGACGATGTTCCATAGAGCGTAAACGACTGAACCAATTTGGATTTTCAAAATAAAAAATAACGGCACATAACTCATACAGTGACCGTAAGAAATAAAGATCAGTTGTAGCGAATAAGTGATCTATTGGATTCGGTGTCGGAGGCCGACGATAGGTGACGCCGGGACTGCCACAAGCTTGAGGATCTGCACAGCGCGAGAGGCATCAGATCCCGGGAACAATTCCTACAAGCTTGGAGAGAACACTTGCTTCGGCT
>NW_013530050.1:0-1800 GCF_000836235.2 Papilio xuthus
TATATATATATATATATATATATATATATATATATATCTGACAAAATAAATAATGTCTTGCAATATATATGTATATATATATTGCAAGACATTATTTATTTTGTTACTATTAAAGTATGAAATCTTTATTAAAATTTGATTTTAACTACAAAATGATGTTGTAAATGATCAGAGTTTATAACAGAGTTTAATTATAAACGGAACACAGCGACTAATCGCTTCTATTAATCCCGGTCTGTCTCATCTTTGTGGTGGTTGTGTTTTATTTTAAGTTAGGAAGCATTTGTAAAATAAATTTTACTTCAAACAATTAGATTTACAGTGGGTTTCTGATACCAAAATGTCCGTTTAAAACATACTGTTTTGTCAAAGAGAAAACACAGAGAAGACGATATATTTTGTACAGAGATTTGGGTGCCAGAAACCCACGGTTAAAAATCGAAAAGTCAAATTGTTTGAGTAGCAAATAAAAATATTGTTAGGTAATAAGCCTTTGCATTAGTATGTAAAACAAAGAAAAAACGATATCTATTATATTTGAGAAAACAGGAACGTTGCTATAGTTTTGTACAATGTTACAATGTAAATTAAATACAGATTCATATAAATCCTCTCGATACTAATAAGTGCTGACCTTTATCGGAGTTTAAAAGGTTTTCTCAACCCTAATAGCCGCGGGAGAGGCTTTCGAAGGAGGATTTCAATATTATTTATATGAATATATCACTTTATAACAAACATTTGTAATGGCCTATTATATTCTTTTGTGATACTTAATCCTACAACAGTTGATTCCTTTAAGCGATATTTTATAAAGAAATTTATAAAAAAAAAAACAAAAAAAATGTTTTCAACGGATAACAAAGTATTCAAGTCAAATGTTTTGTTTGTTGCTAAATAGCTATTTGGATATACGCCAATGAAAATCATTTTCCATACTAAATGCTTCTAGATATTTCTAGATATATAAAAATATTTATTACTGCACTTTTGGCAAACTATAGCGTTTAAGAGCTACTAATAAGTTTCGCTTTATACACTTTGAAATGATTAATACTCATAAAGGTTTGGTTTTACAATCTTAGTTTTGATGGTAAATATTTATAAAAGTTGTTCCAATTTTTTTTTATTAACATTTAATTTGATTAAAATAATCATACAATAATAATGTAATTATTAATGGCAGTGTACTTTCTTTATAAAGTACGGTTTAAATATAATTTTTACCCGTTTCTGTGCTACTATTATACATTAGTATAAGGACTAAACTTTAAATCCATTGAACCGTATTATCCTTACAGCTTTTGATGTCCATACTACGAGACATCGTCCACACTTTTTGTTTTTATGCAATAAATTACTTTACTTAGTTTTTATATGAATCTCAAATAGCATAAGCCTCAATCAACAAAAGGAAGTCACCACAAAGTAAATAATATCTTACGACAAGTATCGTAAACCAGAAATAAGACCACAGACAATTCCTTTAGTCTTAAAATAGAGGAATAGTAACAGAGCTATTTTAACGCCAGGAAAATAATATGTATTTCATATTTTAGAAGACAATAAAAACAGCAGAATTGTGACTTGAATTTGAGATAAGTATAAGACACATACATTTATTTCTCGTTGGATGAATATAGTGCTAGAAGCCTTAACGCTTTTCCACTCTTTCTAGCTTTTGGTTTATCTACTACTACTTTTTTTGGTCAAAGGTGTTGGACCCAAGAAAAAAAAATGTAGTACATACTCCTATTAAATATGCCACAGAAAGGCATTGCTTAGCAAAGCGTAATGAAC
>NW_013530051.1:0-548 GCF_000836235.2 Papilio xuthus
GACGGGTGGCACAGTCACGTTGTCACTTGTGGGGTTCCGCAGGGCTCAGTCCTCGGTCCCCTTTTGTGGAATGTGGGGTATGACTGGGTCCTGCGGGGCTCTCTCATACGCGGTGTCGACGTGACGTGTTACGCCGATGACACGCTTGTGACGGCGAGTGGGGCAACACATCGTGAATGCGCAATCCTCGCGACGGCGGGAGTAGCCCAGGTCGTGGGGAGGATCCGGGCCCTAGGGCTCGAGGTCGCCCTACAGAAGTCGGAGGCCCTCTTCTTCCATGGCCCTCGGAGGAGACCTCCCGCAGGGTTGCGCATCACGGTGGGCGGAATCGACATCCGGATCGAGCCTCAAATGAGGTACCTGGGTCTTGTCCTGGATGGTCGATGGAGTTTCGAGGCTCACTTCCGGCAGTTAGGCCCTAAACTTTTGCGGACGGCTGCGGCTCTCGGCAGCCTGCTGCCTAACGTCGGAGGCCCCAAGGCAGCGTGCCGACGCCTGTTTATGGGCGTCCTCGGTTCGATGGCCCTATACGGCGCGCCCATCTGGAG
>NW_013530052.1:0-1038 GCF_000836235.2 Papilio xuthus
TCCTAAATCGGGGGTCGACACCCACTTGTGTCCGGCCGCAGGGCACGTCGGTTGTCGACCTTACGCTCGCCTGCCCTGCTACCGAGAGGCGTGTATGTGGTTGGGAAGTGGTTGAAGACGTAGAAACCCTTTCGGACCACCGCTACATTCGCTTCGCCTTGTCGGAGACGCCCACGGCCCCAATTGCTCAAGGGCCCCAGCCACCTCGCAGGGATACCCCACGATGGGCGCTGAAACGGCTCGATCAGGAGGTTCTTGCTGAAGCTGCCCACGTGGAAACCTGGCTTCCTGCAGACAGCTCGTCAAGTATAGACGGAAGGGTTGCCGCGCTCATTGAGTCGATGTCTCGAGTCTGCGACGCCTCAATGCCACGGCAAGGCCCAGTCCCGCTGAGGAAACATGTGTATTGGTGGTCTGCGGAAATAGCGGCACTGCGCACAGTGTGCGTAGCCGCCAGACGCCAATACCAGCGGCAGCGACGGAGGAGGCGGAGGGACGAAACCGTCGAGACCAGCCTCCTCAACGCGTACAAAGCTGCCAGGCATGACCTCAGCCGGGCCATTCGTGTGGCGAAAGACAGGGCGCGCGAGGAGTTAATCGACTCCCTGAATAGGGATCCGTGGGGTCGTCCCTACCTGATGGTGCGTGGAAAACTCCGGGCGCAAGCGGCACCATTGACGCAAAGCCTGCCGCCCCAACTCGTGCGGGAAGCTGTGACCTCCCTCTTTCCCCACAAAGAGGCACACCCGCCGCCCTACAGGGTACCGAGGGATGGTAGCCCTGAAACTGGTGAGGTCATAGCTCCTGTCTCCCCGGCCGAGTTCGGTGCGGCGATCCAAAGGCTGCGCGCTAAGAGGACGGCCCCCGGGCCAGACGGCATTCCGGGTCGTGTCTTAGTCCTGACGGCAGACATGTACGAGGAGAGGGTCGTTGAGCTCCTCAATGACTGCCTCGCCCAAGGTCGATTTCCCAAGAGATGGAAGAATGGTGTCCTGGTGCTGATCAGAAAGGAGGGTCGATCAGCTGACTCTCCGGAGG
>NW_013530053.1:0-1380 GCF_000836235.2 Papilio xuthus
TACTTATGACGCTGTGGATGCTACGATATTTATGAGCATCTTGCATGTACTCGTATATTTGACGCTGTGTATGTACCGATGTTTTTGAGCAGGGTGAATGTATCTATTATTTTGAGGACTTTTGTTGTACCGATATAATTGATTACTTTTGATGTACCTATATATTTGCATATCTTGTCTGTGACGATCTATATGACGCTGACTGTACATGGCGGGATTGATCCCAGGACCTGCGTATTGCCAATCAAGTGCTTGACCCGTGTGCCACCGACGCTTACTAGAAACCTTACTCTATAATAAAAACTAAATACTCTATTAATCTTATTCTTTGGTAAACTTAAAAAAAATTAAAACAACATTTAGTAATAATTTATCTCAATACGCACCTCTGATGATACAAATACAGTCATAATGAGTCAGTTAAATAACTATATTGAATTATAAATATAAACAAGACCTTATAATTACTACAGTAAAAAGTAACTTAACAAAATAAATGCTTCTATAGTGCGGGCTATACGGCTTCTCAATATCATATCTAGAGGTATAGATTTATTTAGTTGCAGCGAGTCGAAATTCACAGAGGCTGCGTACAGATGTGTGGAAGACGTTTGAATATTGATGTTTAGTTACGCGTTTATATATTCTTGCACTGTATTATATGTATTTTTTTTCTTTTTATTTATCATTGTTATATGTTATTTACTGTTATTATAAAATATGTTATCGTGTAAACTGTTATGTGAAGTGTGTATAGTGTCAAATTGGTTGTACACTATAAGGATGCTATGCAGTTTTTAAATAAATAAATACATAATCTAAAGACGAAATAAACCAAATAGCAATTATTTGTTCCACTTATACTCACAAATGGCAATTTAATTCGACAGGAAAGCGACTGGAATTCTAATGTATCGATACATTACCGTGTTAGTGGGCGTGCCAGTGGGCAAAGGTTCGTTTGTTCGCTTAAAATTACGCAATCTATAGCTAAATCGCTTCCTTGTCACGTTTACAGAGACGTTGCGTAATTATACTTTTCGATTAAACTTGGTCAGTACTTAAATAGGTGATTATGTTAAGTAATATGTCAAGAAAATAAGTATATTTTTTTTTTAATTTAACCTAAATAAGTGACTACCTATCCAACACCACTCTACAATCTTTATATATAAAATTCTTCTGTGAGTGTGTATGTCACTGAACTTCTCTTAAACGACTTGACCGATTTTGATGAAATTTTTTGTGTGTCCAAGGGGATCTGGGAATGGTTTAGATTCACAATTTTGTCCACTGGACAATGTTTTTTTAATTAATTTTTAATATATTAGTAGTTGTTGATTTTGGAATGTTTTACATTGGATCCGACAGACGGCGCTA
>NW_013530053.1:3148-4384 GCF_000836235.2 Papilio xuthus
CATCATCTTCCGGGCTTTATAAGTCAAGTGGAGTCGGTGTTAACAGTGGTAGAGCCCGCTTTAACATCTTCGCACTAATTGTCCCGGCTCGCCCGGTGAAATACCACGACCACACAGAAGACAGGCGTGAAGTGGAAGCAATTCCGCGTTTCGTCTGATGAGTGTACGTCTCGGAGGCCTAATTTAGTCCTCTTTCCCTTCTCACCCTTTTCTTTTCTTATAAGGAAACGATGGGAAGTGGAAGTGGACTTTCCGGATGAGAGGATGCATGGGAAGGGAAAATATTTTCTTTCTGTGCATCCTCACCACCGTCGATTAAAGATAGGCAACGCATATGCAATTGCGTATGTCTATGGACAGCGGTCACTTCGCTATTTCAGTGATTTCAGGTTGCCGCTCGCTCGTTTGCCACCTTATGATATATAATCTTATATATAAAATTCTCGTGTCACAATTTTCGTTCCCATACTCCTCCGAAACAGCTTGACCGATTTTCATGAAATTTTGTGAGCATATTGAATAGGTTTGACAATCGGCCAACATCTATTTTTAATACCGCGCGGACGGAGTCGCGGGCGACAGCTAGTGATATGTAAAAAAATGAATAAGCCTTTTCAAACATCTAACAATCATTAACCTAAAACGATGAAGTTTGACTACCGTTAAAGGTAGTAAATTAATAATGAAACTAAGCAAAGTCTGTAAGAACTAGTCCATAACGATCGAGTTGAACCAGTATTGGTGACTGAATTATTGATGTTCATTGCTTTTGGTCGTCCTCAATAAAGTTGTTTTACATCAAAAAAGGTGCATAGTACATTGGAAACATATTCAAATGCAATTCTTACGATTATTATGTGAAATAAAAGATTTGTTTACAAATCAAAAAGAAAGAGAATGGAATACTTTTATAATAGCATTAATCAGCTTAAGTTATTTCAAGTCAATAAGTTTGTTAAAAAATATCTTACTTTACATGAAAAGTCTTAAATCTATTATATTAAATCAAATGTTAAAATAAATATTATTAAAGCTTGCCTAAAGGGACTTCTTTTGATAATATATTTTAGTAAATTATTCGTTTATAAAACAAAGAGAAATATTCATATTTAAATAAAATCTCCTGTTCTATATAAAGCGTTTTATCATGGAACGAAATAATTTTATTTATTTTATTTATTTATTAACTCTTAATGCTATCATAATACATAACAAAAAAGACAATTAACTAATTTA
>NW_013530054.1:0-1907 GCF_000836235.2 Papilio xuthus
TAAGGGGTCTCTCCGAGTCCTACGGTTAGCGTAGGACTCTGGATGAGGCCCAAGCACGCCCAATTTGGGCGGTGCTGGGCACGGCGGCAACGCATCGCCGCTGTGCTGGTGAGGGGGTGTCTTTCGTGGGGCCATGCCGGCCAGGGCCTCCCATGCCGGACGGGCCCACGGAAGACACCAGCGGACCCTTTTGGGTCGTGGGTTGGCGTGCCTTCAAGGCGGCGGCGCGGCAGGGTTGGTCAACTCGGCCTCCCTGTCGGGCAAACATCGAGGGCGTGGCATGGACGGCCGTTCTGTCGGTCTCCTGCCAAGTATAGGTATGGTGGAGCGTGAGGCAACACGGAAAAATGCAGCGGACTGAGGTCGGTGGATGGCAGCCTTTAAGGCTGCGCGTCAATGCTAGGGGACCCCACCCTGTATTAAAAAGGCGGTTTCCGGTGTCCGAGAACACTGGACCTGTATGAAATGGCAAGTTCGAATAGTTTATTACCCCAGGAGGGTACCACGTCCAGTGGAGAATCCCTCCCAGAGGTCGTTCTGGCAAATCCTGTCAGTTCGGCCTCTGGCCGGCCCACGTATTCTGGGGGGGCCAAAACCTGCTATCAATACAAGACGACTATGGCAACCAACACGGACTATGATAATGCACGCGATTTGGACACGGTGTCTGGCGGTGGGCTGGAGGCCCACGAGGAACGAGGTGATGCGACGGGAATGGACCTAGACGAAGAATTGATGCTGAGCGAGTCCTCGACTGCGAGGTCAGGCAGCTGCAGCCGTCAGGGCAGTCCTTTGGCGAGGAAAAGGAGGGGTCGGCCGCCCAGTACCCGCACGTATGCAGGACTGGCGAAGGCCAAGCACTTGATCCTGGATGCTGAACAGCTGGACGAGGATCAAAGCCGGGCGGAGGCGAACGCGGCTGCGAGAGCCCTTGCGGCGCGGGCTAAAACCAGAGCTCGGATTCTTTCGAGGCTGCTTTCGGACGAGGAGGACGAGGACTTTCAAGCGGCCGGTTCCTTGAGCCAGATCATCAAGGAAAACGTTGAGGTGATCAAGAAGGTGGCCTCCACCTCAAAAAACCTCAAGGGCGGTTACATCAAGGCCCTCAAGGACGCAGCTGAGGAAATCGCAAAGACTGCAAAGGTCCTGCATAGCAGAAGCGTTTCCGAGGAAACGAAGGGCCTGCAGGCAGCTAACGCCCGTCTACTGGCCGAGGTGGCGCAGCTCCGGCAGGAGGTTTCAGAAATGAGGGAGAGATTTACCGCGCCTATAGCGAGACCGGAACCGCGGATTGACAGCGAGGACCTTGTACGCACCATCCTCTGCCAAGTGGGCACGATGGTGAATGCAAGGTTCGAGGCTCTTG
The DNA here is from genome assembly GCF_000836235.2 of Papilio xuthus. Lineage (NCBI taxonomy): Eukaryota > Metazoa > Arthropoda > Insecta > Lepidoptera > Papilionidae > Papilio > Papilio xuthus. Next base: position 1,367 of record NW_013530054.1, read on the forward strand.
AGGACCGGCTCCTGCCGGAGAGGCGCATCCGCCCCCCGCTTGCGGCGGACAACAGGCCCGAGCCTGTGGTGCAGCGCGCCCCGGTAGGCCCAAGCCCAGGTACGAGTGGACAAGCCTCGGGCAGTGCCTCGGTAATTGCCCCAGATAAGACTGCAGGGAAAGCCCCAAATAGGCGATCTAGGACTAAGGCTAAGGCTAAGGCGGCGGAGCCCCAGGCCCAGCCTCAATCGTTGGCGGCAGACCAGCCTCAGCAGCCTAGAGAGCTGCCGTGGAGCGAAGTGGTCAGAAGAGGGTCTAGGGGAGGGAGAAAGGCGGGCCAAACTCGGGTCCCCGCCAATCCCAACGCCCAGAAGAAGAGTGCGCCACGAGCGCCTACAGTCAGGGAGCCGAAATCTGCCGCAGTGGTAGTCACCGTGACGCCGGAGGGATTCGCCAGTGGCCTCACGTACGACAGGGTAATCGCGGAGGCCAAAAGGAAAATAAGACTGCAGGACATCGGGATCACGACTGGTGTACGATTCCGGGTTTGCGCCACCGGGGC
>NW_013530055.1:0-999 GCF_000836235.2 Papilio xuthus
GCGGGATGGGTCGTCGTGCAGCATCTAGAAACAAAAAAGAGAAAGAGTCAAAAAACCAGCTTCTGCGGACGAAGGAATAGGGGGTTGATGTGCGACGAGTTGCGTCAAACGATGAGCTGTATGACGAGTGGAATTGAAGACCTTCCCATCATGGAGGATAGGGAGGCCTCAAGCCTTGGAAATGAGAACGTCGAAGACCTAACATCGTCGGAGGATGCTGCGGAACGCATAAAGACAGCAAACAAGACTTCGCAAATAAACAAACGAAGGCATGATGAACATGCCCTCGATGGTTTAACAGAAGAAAACTTACGTGGTCCGCAGCATCCTCGTATCGCAGAAAAGGCTCCTGGCGCCGACAGCCACACTACCGCGCTCGATCGGAAGCTCCACCCGGTTCCAGTAAGAGGACTCCCAAGACCGGCATACCTCCCGCTGGCAGGAGGGCATCGTTGTGGCACCTAGAAAAAATAGAGACGAGAATATTGAAGGATAAAACGGGAAAATACAGAACATCCTGGGTGGAATTTTAAACTTAAATTAGTAATTATTTGGTCAAAGTCAAAGTAAAAATTTCTTTAAAGTAAAATCAATATAGGTATAAATTAGGAAAACAAATCAAAATTAGTATTAGTGGTGCTTCCCTGTGTGTATGCTTCCATACACAGGGAGAAGCACCACCACGCACACCATATTGATGGAACTGAAAAATTTTGTCAAAATTAAAATTGTAAATATAAAGATAAAGTTAAAATGTATAGTAAATATGTTAAAATGTAAAAAACTAATTAGCAAAATTAAACAGTAAAATAAGCTCAAATGTAAAAAAGAAGAAGCAACTTAGAAAATTGTATTTTAAAAATCAAAATTTATAAAAATCTTGTAAAAAATTTATTAATAAAGATGAAAAAGGTCTCTGACCCATACATGTCAGGGGTGAAGGCGAGGGCGGCACAAAGCCGTCCTCACAATAAAAAAAAAAAAAAAAAAAAAAAAAAA
>NW_013530055.1:1291-1478 GCF_000836235.2 Papilio xuthus
GCCGCGCGATTAGTCGCTGCGACCCCTAGTTTTTTAAGTGCTATTCTGTCGGCCTCGACGAGCTCTACAAGAGGACACCAAATTTGGATTTTTTCGGCCGGAAACGGCCGAAAAAACAACCAAAAAAAACAAGTACCACGTGCCACGAGGTCAGTGAACGGCGGCCATTTTGAAAAAACTAAAAATA
>NW_013530056.1:0-1587 GCF_000836235.2 Papilio xuthus
GCCAGTTTAATAGTTGCTATGGCAAGGCTCACTGGCTTGCGGCTAAACGCGTACTGCAGTACCTAGAGGGCACTATAGACTGGAGTATAGTATATAAAAAGAGTCCCTTGCCTTTATTAGGTTACGCTGACGCAGACTGGGCTAACTGTGTAAGAGATCGTCGCTCCTACACAGGCTATTATTTCAGGCTATCGAGTGGGCCTGTATGTTGGGAGTCTAAAAAGCAGCCTACGGTGGCGTTGTCCTCGACGGAAGCCGAGTATATGGCGCTGACTGCTGCTTGTAAAGAAGCCTGCTATCTCCGTCGCTTTATAGCTGAAGTAACAGGAAAGTTGCACTCTAACATAACCATTTACAATGATAGTCAGAGCGCACAGAAGCTTGTGTCCAACCCGGTACATCACGGTAGGACAAAGCATATAGACACAAAGTACCACTTTATAAGAGAAAAGGTATCGGAAAACGTTGTCAAGGTAGAATATCTTAGTACATCTAGCATGCCTGCAGACATTTTAACCAAACCTCTCGGAAGTATTGCGCACAAGCGTTGTCTTACAGAAATAGGATTAGGTTAGGTTGTTAGGTGTGTTATTTTGTTTTTGCTATTGTTGTACGTTTACTATATTTTATTTGTGACAGAATTTTTTGATTAAGGGCGGATGTTGGAAATACTTTTTGGTAATGAAAAAGATTCTGTCAAAAATGTTCTTATATATAAATTTAAAAATAAGATGACAACTTCACTAAAATAAAATATATTATTATTCCAATACTGACCAACTAAATGGCTTATTAAATTAAATTAATTGTTATAGTTTTTTTTCAGTTTTTTTATATTATACTTAATTTTTATGATGATTATAGCTGATAAAGCAATTAATTTTTATACTTAGCTATTAACATGTATCACCAAAAAGCATTAAGAATTATCTTATCACTCAATAAAGCCGTATCGTTTCGGATAGCAAATAAAATTTTCGTAGATCGTAAAACGGATCATAAAGTTATTTTACATGCTACTTTATTTGGCTATAAAATATTACGGCAAATATTAAGATATACCTCAATTTTAATCCTCTACAATATTTTTAAATGGTTTCTAAGCCTATAAATCTATTAAGAATAATGGTAATCACAAGGATATTTGAACTAGTGGATATAAGTCAAACTATGTTATGATATCTCACTATCGTCCTCCCGTTAATATCAAAAAGTGTCTGCGTACTGTAGCTGTCGCGTTATATTTTTTTCTTTTATGCCGTTGTCAATGTCCATGTAGGTTTTATACATACATTTTCTGATATAACCAAACACTACAGCAGCGCCTCTCCCATTGGGAAAGATATCCTTGTCTTACTTTAAAATTTTATTTTATAAAATCCAACATATGCCGATAATTTTGGTAGAATTTTAAGACATCTCCATTAGAGAGTTAATTTCATTAATTAATCAGTACGAATCCCATCAGAATCAAAATACATGTTTTATGAGATTCATTGCGACAAACAAATGCGGGCAATTTGCCCGAAGCGAGTGGGTTAATCACCAAATAAAAGTTCTAGTGGTGTCTGAAATTGCAGTAATTCC
>NW_013530057.1:0-191 GCF_000836235.2 Papilio xuthus
TATTCAAATATTTTACAATCAAAGTCGACGCAAAACGCAAACGAAACATAAAATGACAGACAGATCAAAGAGTATAATAAGTATACTATAGAAAGAGGGGCAACTCGCACGAAGTCGTGGATCCACGGCGATTGTGGCGCTCCATGCGTATAATCGCTGAACTAATTTTTTTTTTTTTGGTATCTATATAC
>NW_013530057.1:356-547 GCF_000836235.2 Papilio xuthus
CTATTAAAATGATCCTATTATTATTGGGGAAATAAAAACAAAATATTTTTGTATTTTTGTACATTATTTATTATATTTCTACATAACTTAATTTTAAATCTATGCAAGTACATATACATCAATGACTTCAAGATATCAGCTCAATATTTTAATATTTAATATATATATTTGAAAATTACATTTACGGTAAT
>NW_013530058.1:0-256 GCF_000836235.2 Papilio xuthus
GTCCCCTGATGTTGCAGAAATCCACGGTAAACGTGATAGGGGATGCCGCGTGATGGTGCCTTTGTATGCCCCGACGTCCTCCAGCAACGAGCGGAATGATGCCCCCCCCCAGAATACGCAGGGCGGCCCGCGCGCTTACCCCTAGACTCCAGACGGGAGTTCAGGCGTAAACGCGCGGAGGGGGATTCTCCAATACCAGTGGTATTGGTACACCCCTTGGGTAGATTTTCTTTGCATCCCACTGCCATGCTGTATT
>NW_013530058.1:292-609 GCF_000836235.2 Papilio xuthus
CGGCCCCCGGGACACACTCATCAGACGAAACGCGGAAATTCTTCCACTTCACGCCTGTCTTCTGTGCGGTCGTGGTATTTCACCGGGCGAGCGGGCCAATTCGTGCTCCAGCATAAGCTGGAAGCGGACTCTACCACTGTAAAAAGATTAGATTAGATTAGAAGAAGAAGAAGAAGTAGATTAGAATAGATTAGATTAGATTAGATTAGATTAGATTAGATTAGATTAGAATAGATTAGATTAGATTAGTTTAGAAGAAGAAGAAGAAGATTAGATTAGATTAGATTAGATTAGATTAGATTAGATTAGATTAGATT
>NW_013530059.1:0-1501 GCF_000836235.2 Papilio xuthus
AATTTTTACTGGTTATGAAAAAATAACCCCGTGATTGATAAAATGAAAAAAAGTAGCCTGAGATTTGAACCGGTAAACTTACATATTACGGCAAACATACTAGAATACTGCGCCAAACTAGTATATATTGTGACAAGGCAAAATTTGATATTAGTTATTACGTATCTGTCATATTCGGCGTGACAAACTTTTATAATATATTTAAGCGTTATGACAGGAGAAGAAAAATATTGGGTTGCCCAGTAAGTTCGTGCCGCTTTATAAGGAAAATTGAAACCCTGTTCTCTTAAATTTTTGGAAATGTTTTTAAATTATATTGGTACGACTCTATACCTAAAACGTCTTTTATTTTTGGCTAAAATTTTAAAAATTAGTTTTTATCTCAACCAATGAAATGAAATTATTCACAATATAGAAATTATTGTGACGTTTGATAATGGTGGAAATCCGAAAACGAATCCACTTCAGCTACAGTCTATTGTAAGCTTTATATCGAAAATCAGAACGAACTTTCCGGACAACCTATAATGTTAATACAAAGTGTCAAATGAATGTAACAGAAGTAGTTTATTCCAAATTGTATCACAAGTATATAGAGATAGAGTTCAATTTTGTCAAATGTACCGATATTTTTGCGCACCTTGACTGCTTCGTTACTTATGACGCTGTGGCTGCTACGATATTTATGAGCATCTTGCATGTACTCATATATTTGACGCTGTGTATGTACCGATGTATTTGAGCAGGGTGAATGTATCTATTATTTTGAGGACTTTTATTGTACCGATATAATTGATTACTTTTGATGTACCTATATATTTGCATATCTTGTCTGTGACGATCTATATGACGCTGACTGTACATAAAAACGTCATGTCCATGCTTTACATTTCTTCAGTTCATTAGGTTTCAAATAACCACTGATACGAATGGCGCCACTCTTATTGATGCCTGTCCTCTCAATTATTTACATATATCACATTATACCGCCCGACTCGATTTATAATCATAAGACATAAAAAATGGATTTACATCGAATCAATTCAGCTGTTGCAAAATTTACAATTTTTTTTATACACAAATCAACATATTTTGCACTTGATTTATACCGTGGGAATATAACACGATATTAGCTTTAAAACTATATTGAAACGTAAGTTTTCAATAGTATTAACACTTTAACGTTAAAATAACTATGTAATCGTTACTGTCTACAGTAAATTATAAAATGAACTTATGTGAGTTATGTGTTATTTGCACAACATACGTTACGTTCTTACTAATATCGATTTTATGCCATAAGACTGCAGTAAAGTTATTACTGCAGACATTTTGTTGAATCTGAAGCAATTAACATAATCGTCGCGTACTTTATGACCGTCAATTATTGTTCTTTTTTTTACATCATAAGGTGGTAAACGAGCGAGCGGCCACTTGAAATCGCTGAAATAGCGAAGTGACTGTTGCCCATAGACATACGCAATTGCATATGCGTTGCCTA
>NW_013530060.1:0-1147 GCF_000836235.2 Papilio xuthus
TTATATCGTTTTGATCCAAAACCAAAGTGACAAAACTGTGTAGTTACATTTAAAAGGATACATATAACTTAACATCAGAAAGACTGTTCAGATTGAAGGTCTGTAGCCGGCTTATTATCCCAGGAAGACGGCAACTGAATCCTAGTGAAGACACGAAGAAGTATTTTCCTGGAGTCATGCAGACGCTCAGTGCAAGGTTCCGATGCGATCACGGAACCTTTGCAGTCGCACTTGAGGTTGGGCACCGATTGGGTTTTAGTGAATAAGAATCTCACATAATTCTGTCTTTCCCAAAAAGGCAGGGTACCTTATAAAGATTTCCCTCCCCCCATACCAAATAAAGCCGGCTTATTATGAACCTCGTGCAAGGTTAAAATCGTCTTGTCAAACCTAACGTGTGTGGTCTACGTTATCTACACCATCGTAAAAGTACAGCCTAAACAAAATACTATCCGAAATCCGCGCCAATCTCGTTCTAAGTCAGTTTTATCACGTCGTAAAAGGTACTAAGAATTAAACCGGGGGACATTCAAAGGATGTTATTAACGAATTCGTTAGAGCAGTCGGCGCTTTGCTTTATTTTGTCATCCAAAGGTTTTACGCCGTGTGAATGAGAGGATTTAAAGCGCTTTTTTTTGCAAGCCGTGTTATTTGGACTTAATTCAGATCAATAGGCGATTCTGGATACTGTACTAAAATTATTCTATCGCCTACTAAACAACAGATTGTTTTTCGATTGCTACTGTGTTCAACAAACAAATAAATTCCAGCTTGACACCTTAAGTTAGAAAAAGTTCCTTAGAAAAAGGGTCTTGACAGACTGACACACGGTCAACAAAATCATTTATTTCCTTTCGAGGTACGTGCTCTAAAAATGATTCTTGATCGATTACTGATTTCAGTTGAAAATAAATGATTTCAATTCAATAAAATACATACGGGGGAGATAAAAGGTCGACTCTTTAAATATATTTAAAATCACAGAAGCGTAAATATTTAAATTCTTGTAGCAATCTATTTTGCGGGAGAGTATTCCCTCAACGCATATTAAAGCATAATATTACGCCCACTACGTATATTTTCAACTTGTTTTGCAATGATAAATTTATTTCAACGCCTCTTCATTTATGTGACACTCTTTAAATCT
>NW_013530062.1:0-871 GCF_000836235.2 Papilio xuthus
GGGGCCCTATGGGCGGTGTAGGGCGCGACGTGCACTTAGGTGCCGTCGTGCGGTGTGGATGGGTGCTTTCCGCGGGGCTATGCCGGATAGGGCCTCCCATACCGGACAGGCCCGCGGGAAACACCAGCGGACCCTTAGGGGTCGGAGGATGGCGGCCTGCTAGGCCGCGAATGAGGGGGGACCTCACCCCGTATCAAAGGCGGTTTCCGGTGTCCGACAACACTGGAAACACAATGGAAATGGCAACTCTTAATACAGATTTACCCCAGGAGGGTACCTCCAGCTCAGCTGGAGGAGAATCCCTCCCCGCGGCCTCGGCCGCGGGCTGCCCCTCGTATTCTGGGGGGGGCAAAGACTGCCTTTCTTATAAAACGACGACCCAGGCAAGGACAACGGATGTGAATGCAAGCGATTTGGCTACGGAGACGACGAGGCGCCCTTCATTGGACGACGTCCTAATGAAGGAGGCGAGAGTGCTGCTGGAGCGCGTTCCGATCGCGATATTGAACGCCTCGCAGCAGCGCCTCCCGGCTACCTGTGATTCCGTCGCGAGGATGGAGTGCGACGATGGAGCGGCTTCGGACTCCGACTGCAGACCCAGCGTCGCGTTGGAAGGGTTCGGCGCTAAACGGCCCCGTCTTAGCGACTACTCGACGGACGACGACCGGGCGGCGTCCCCTGCGGCGGCGAAGTGGCGCCAGCAAGAGAAGAGGGCGGCGGCCAAAGCTCGGGCCAAGAGCAAAGAAGAAGACCTGGAGAAGGAAACTGGGGTCGCTCGCTTCCGGCGTGAGACGCGGGCTGCCCTTTTCCCTAGACCGACCGGAGGAGCAGGACAGAAAGACGCCGCTCAGATCCAGGAACAGGTGCGGGA
>NW_013530063.1:0-611 GCF_000836235.2 Papilio xuthus
TCCCTCCCGAGCTCTCTCTGGACGTTTTGCTTCAAGATTATATGCAAAGGAATTCCTTTCCTATTTGTCTATGGAATGCAAAAAAATATATGCAATAATACTTGTATACCATAAAGTAAGGTTATTAATCAATGTTTTTCAATAATAATAATTATGACAAAATTAATAAGTATTTAAATATTATAATAATAGTAGCGGACCCGACAGACGCTGTTCTGTCTACACGTCTTTAATTTGAAAATTTCAAACTTTTTTTAATAAGCTAAAACATTCTGGACCATTTTGATGAAAATTATTATTCAAATGATATGACAATGTCTAACGTCATTACATGTAAATATTATTTAAAATTTGACACTGCGATGGTAGCGCCGTCTGTCGGATCCAATGTAAAACATTCCAAAATCAACAACTACTAATAAATTAAAAATTAATTAAAAAAACATTGTCCAGCGGACAAAATTGTGAATCTAAACCATTCCTAGATCCCCTTGAACACACAGAAAAAATTTCATCAAAATCGGTCCAGTTGTTTGAGAGAAGTTCAGTAACATACACACTCACAGAAGAATTATATATATAAAGATATGATTACTTAATAGAAGACTTTG
>NW_013530064.1:0-98376 GCF_000836235.2 Papilio xuthus
ATCTCATTCCTCTCTGGCAAATATCATTTTAACCTTCCGTAGTTTTCGGCCTAATAACTTTCACAACAAGTGAGTTCTATCTATAGTTATTAGTGTTACAGTATGAAGCAATTGCTAATAACATCGAGTAGATCAATGAGGACAGACACTGGCTCGCTGTACTGTACTGTTTATTTTTACATCACGACACCGGTACTGGATTTGCTTCTGGTAAATATTACACTGACCTGTTTAATACAGTTTCGTACGTTAATATTAAAATCTTACTATAATTTTTTGGATGCGAATGATTGGATGTATTGAAGGATAGATGGATGGATGTTCGTTAGATGGTATCTCCAAAATGGCTACATTGATCTCGATGAAATTTAACTTAGATGTAGAACATGGGCTACTTATTAAGTCTTTTTTCAAATCCGCGCGAACGGAGTCGCAGGCGACAGGTAGTGTTAATAATGTGTGAATAAATGTAGGATTAAAGAGAGCCTTTTATTTGCATCTGAAGTTTAGAAAACAAAACTTGTTGGAAGGTTAATAGTCTCAAGATTACACGGAGTTTATTTAAATTATGTAAGAGTGAGAAACAATTTAATAGCTAGTATATACTCATATAAAAGAATGACAGGTAATGACGTCATCTTCTTGTAACTAAAGCTAATTCTATCGATATAGTAATAGTTTTTGCACAACTTTTTGTGAACGCACGAGATTTTGTGGAAGTGTGTACATCAGTCTGTCAACACTTGCGAGGATCTTGTCTGACGGCGCGAGACAACCCACAGCAGTCGTTTTATTTTCTTAGACATTAATGAAGATCTGAATAAAGTCTTCGACAAGATTAGATATTTTGTCTAAATTTATATGTTGCAGTGATCTATAGGCAGTGAAAAACCAAAAACCTTTAATTTTTAGAAGCGGATCCACTGCCTTGTAAGATGTGTTTGGAAAAGCGCATCGTTTATTGTTCCTATATACTACAAATAAACGACTCTGCATCTTTATACAATCAGACCCGATATACAACAGTTAAATTCCTCATACTTCGTAAATACGAATAGCTGTAGCTCGAAATATACGTTGTTTTAAGTACAATCTGGAAATAGAAGCAGTGTAGAGTTAACAGCGAGTGGCGATCCACATCAAGTTGAATGCAAATTCAATGATTTACGCAGCTGAGTGGCGGCGGAGTGGCGCGGCGCGGACGCAATATAATTTGCCGCAATTTCAGCAAATTGCCCGCCATCGAGTTGCACTGCAGACGCTAAACAAACCCTCATCTGACGTCATAACTCACACTGCACTTTCTGTCACGTACTGACACAAACAAAAAAAAAGACGTATTTGATATTTATGCAATAGATTCAAGCAATCTTCGTCATGTCACTTTGTCTGTACACTTCGTTATGTTTCAAATTGTAAAAAAAACACAAAGTTTCCATCGCGGACTTTTTACATTTTAAATATGAAAAAGTTTGAAATTCAAACCACATGTAGTTATACGTCGAACTATCCAAAGGTGTCCTAGATGTAAGCTAATTAAAAGTGTTCTATCTTTAAATATAGAAATAACTATTGTGTAAATACAATACTGTTTTGTGTTACGTCCTGTGTAAATACATACTAATGTAGTTATGTTAAACAAACAAAACGTTACAAGGCATGTAATAACGTAGGTCCCCGGGCGGCTCAACGAGGTGGGCCAGCACACCACAGGCTCGAGCGCAGTGCTTAGTCCTGGCTATCCCACGTATTAAGTAAATTGCAGGACCGATATTACCTCTTGGAATTCCCTCACAGCCGCGGGTGATGTGGAACGATATTACTCCTAGTATGTCATCCGTAGATTCTTATGAACTTAACTTTTAACTAACTTTTCGAAAGATGATGAACATGGTTGTAGAAGTCACATTAGTTTCTTAAATCAATGAAAGCGCAAGAGAAAACTTAAGGAATTATATCTGAAAAATAAAACAAGTTATAAAAAGAGTCATGCAATTGACTCACCGAGGCAGCCGGTCTCGCTGAGCGCGTAGTGCGCGGGCAAGCAGGTGTCGCAGTGTGGCGGTGCCGCGCCCGACGCACATTCGCACTCCCCGGTGCGAGACTCGCATACTGCTGACAGCGCTGCCAGTCCGCAGCGGCACGAGGGACAACCCGCCGCCACGTCTGATGTGCAGATAAATATATTTCTTTGTTGTAGAAGTTTAGCTTGCCCGTAATGTTAGGAATCTTGGTGCATGAATCTTACCGCCGTGCATGTGTGCACACTCATCGCAGGCACGTCCTTTCCAGCCCGGCGCGCATGCGCAGCGGCCGGTACGCACATCGCATGCAGCAGACAGTGCGCCGCGACCACACGCGCACGGGACGCATTGCTCCTCTGCTCCGCCGAACCAGTAGCCTTCCTGTGACAACACGTTGATATTACCACAGTTCGGGATCAACTTTATTTGGTTTTAGATATTTTATTCTTTAGGTACATAGCCCTGAATTTAAGTTACTTAATTAATATGAACGGGCTTCATGACTGGTCAGCTATAAACTCACCTGGCACTGATCGCAGCGCGCGCCCTCTGTGTGCGGCGGGCATACAAGGCAGCGGCCGGTATCAGCGCGGCACGGCGCTCCGCCACACTCGCACGCGCGGCACGCCCCTCCCGGCGTTGTCGGGGAGCCCCAGTACCCCACGTCGCAACTATCAATACTCTAGCATGTTAGAACTGCACGTGAACATTACACACTCACATAGTTACATATTTTTACACTCACAGTTCACAATGATCTCCAGTATATCCATCAGGACATTGCGTGCAGACAAAGTCATCACCCTCGGCGGACGCCAGCGCGCAGTTGGGGCTGAAGTTGTTGGAGGGCAGGTACAACGGGCACGCGCACGGTTTGCACGCGCCCTGTTACATTTAATTAAAGTATAAATTATTTATTTAATATCTATTGCTTGTAATACCTATTGTAACGATTTATTCATACCTGAACAGGGTTGCCGTAGTGTCCAGGCAAACATCGTTCACAATGCAGTCCCGTAGTATTATGCTGGCATTGTCCGCAAGGTCCATCAACTTTGAAAGATAAAAAAATCATAACTTTCTATGTAACTACAATGTATTAGTTTTAATTATGATATTTCAGAAATGTTTACCAGTTCGACACCCGGCGTGACCGTTGCAAGGGCAGGGCACGCATTCGAAGGCTGGGCGGGAGCCGGGCGCGCGTCGCAGCCGGGCATGCGTCCACGCGCAGAGTTCGCAGTGCGCACCCGCGTAGCCTGGCGGGCAAGCACAACGCTCGCGCACCCCGCCCGCCGCGCCACGCACTTCTACCGCTTCTAAACGGACCTACAATACAATAAAGATCTCAGATAAGCTCAAAACACAAAATCCAGATAAACTACCATACTCTTTCTGCTGTGAGCGCACCTCGTCCTGGTCGTTGTGAAAGTGCGCGCGGATCATGAGGGCGCGCACATCACTCAGCACGTCAAGGAGGTCGGAGCGCGCGGCCGCATCGCCCAACTCCGAGCGCCAACCGCCTTCCGTCAACGTCGCCGCAATCTCCAGCCGGCCCGGTTCCTCGTGGCTGCTATTGCTGTACGTCAGTCGAGTGCCATCTGAAATTTTAACATTTGTAAGAACATACTCACATAATTAAATACGAAGCGCTCCGGCAGAGCAAGAAGTAAATTTGTTTCTTTTCTTTCAAATTCATAACAGTGGAAGAATTACCCGCAGAGACAAGTATGACGTCAGGGCCCATTGTAGGGCTTCCCCCGGTGTCGCCGCGCGCCACGCCCCAGAATATAGTGGCTCTGATCTCCCCGCCATACGCCGACAGTTGCTCACCGTTGAACGTGTTCGTCAGCCAATAGTAATTCTCCCAACCTTCTATCTGAAAGAAGAAATGTATAAAAAAATAATAAAAGTTGATTCTGCGAGTAGCAAAAATGCGTTTTATAAAAATATACTCACTTCATACGTAATAAGGAATGGCTTCCCCTGCTCGTCGACTGAGGGTTCGTACGTCTCTTTGGCATCCAGGTCGCTGATGAGCCAAGCATCTCCAAGGGGCAGCACCATCTTTCCTCAAAAACACAAAGGATGTTTATTAAATTTAAATAATTGACAAAGAAGTTTAAGCCATGGACCTAGCAAGCATCAGTTTTATGAATATTTAGGTAGTGTGCTTACGTCCCGGCCAGGTTCCCTGTCAGCTCCACAGTTGTCAGCAACGTGCGAGCAGTAGCAAGGTCGGCAGCCGGCCACCAGCGCGTCGCTAAGCCCGTAGTGCCCTGGGGCGCAAGTGTCGCATCTCTCACCTATCACGTTCGCCTGAAAATCGTAACAAAAAAAGAAAAAATAGTAGTACTGACGTCTTTTGGGTTAACTAGCAGAAGCGGTAAAGTGTTCCTATACATATACTTACTTTACAGTTGCAAACTTCGTCACAGATGCGCGTTGGGTCGACAATGCCTCTGGGGTCGCATTTGCAGGCGGGCGTGGTGACCTCGTTCACACAGTCGGGGAAGGTGGCCTCGGGATCCACACAAGCGTCGCACTGCGCGCCTCTGTACCCTGGGTGACACTTGCACATAGCACGGTGCTGCTTCTTGTCCCACTCGCAAGACCCTGAAACGAAACGTAATACTTTATATAAATCGATGTGATTAAACGATGACACGAACTTTTAATAAGTTATAGCTGTACGTAGTGAGGATTCTAAGAATTATTTTGCCTAAAATATTAATTGTCTTATTTTAATAAAATCCATATTATACCGTCGGAGCCCTCCGGGTCGCACTCGCAGGGCACGCAAGGTCCGTCGGGCAACACGCTGTAGAAGCCCGCCAAACAGCGATCACACAGCGGCCCAGCGCGGTTGTCCTGAACAAAGTGTTAAGTTAGGTACAAAGAGTTACAGTAGATACAAATATCTTATCTTACTTTCCCATGTTAAAATATATATGTTTTATTATAATAACTAACCGTGCAATTAACACAAAGTATAGCTCCGGTGTCATCGTAGGAACAGTTGCCCCGTTGGCCGCACGAGCAATCAGTGGCGGTGGGCTCGGCGAGCATGTCGCACGACACGCTCGGCCGCCACACGCCGCCCGCACAGCACCGTTCGCAGTGCGTACCGCACGCACCATGCGAGCACACGCACTGCGCACCCTGGAAAACAAGTCTTGATATAATAAGCAAAAAGCATGGAATTACCCTTGGCACCATCGTTCCTCGTGAGTTATGTTACCTCAGAATCGACATTGCAGTGGTCAGCGTGTCCGTGACAGAGGCAGCGCGCAGCCAAGGTGAGCTCACGCACCGTGTAGTACTGCTGGCGCGCGGGCCCGGCGTGCGCTGCACGCAGCGAGACACGCACTCGCCGCGCGGCCACGCCCTCGCCTATGCCCACGTGCATCTGTTCACACAAAAGTACTAAATAATATAATTACATTGAATATTAAATGTATTATTATTCAAATACATTTCACGTAGCTACTATTTATCAAAATTATTAATCATCAAAAGGATCTTCAGCGCCTGTCAAAATAAATTAGCAAAGGTGTAAATGTTATGTTTTATCCATATCAAAATCAACATTTTGTTTGCGAAATAATATTGATGTTTGAAACGATGCGTACGATGTCTTAATCATCCTAATGGCCTTGGGCTACTCGATAGGAAAAAATATGAGCTGACAGATATACAAACTAGATAGACACCACCAGCATAAAACGAGTTGAGGAAATCATCGAACAAGTAAAAAACTGCTGCGGTTCCTTACCTCTCCGTTTTCCAGTGGTCGTGGACTGGCGAACTGCGTAGAGCATGTTGGCTTGTCCGACCTGCTCGTCCTTTTGGCACCTCTGGCCTTTCTTCTCCTTCGCTCTGGTCTTAGGTCCCACAGCCTCTTGCAGTGCTCCCTGTCTCCAAACGCCCGCACCATATGCCACTCGTCGCCCTCTTCAGATGGTGAAATCTCTAAAGACCAGGCTAATGGTCTAGGCGATGGTCCGGACTTTATAATGACGTGCAAGAGTTCCATTTTCTGAAATTAGAAATTGAAATATAAGTTAGTCATAAATGTATTTAATAAAAATTATCAAGAACGCCTACTATATATAAAATCAACATAAATGGTGAATAAGTAATAAAGTAAATAAACTTTCTAGCTGCTATAAATGTAACAAAGTCTATCGAGTTTGGCAAACAATGGATGATAAAAGCAAAACTTTACAAGAAAGTACTGTTTGTGGGCGATTTTATTGGGCAGCGATAAAAAACATTTAAAGTTAAAAATAAATACTATTCTTCTTTATAAAGTAGACAAAAAGACATATAATTGCTTTCATTAATGTCTTAATAAACATATTACATGTAACATCTATGTCATCGAAAAAGATGCTGTACATCTTAAGCTAAATGAACAAGGTCGTGCTACACATTATTAAAATATACTTTAATTATGTTTAATTTCATTAAAACATTTTAAGCGGTTTAAAAGTTCCACAAACTTCAAAAGACATAAAAGCTTAAATGAACTCGAAAGTAGGGGGAATGTTCTAAGTGAGATGTTTTGTGTCAGTGCGTGATGACAGCCACTATGTCTGTTGCATTAATGACCGCAGCAGATGCGTCGGCAAACAACACCGCACTAGAAGCCAGAGTTACACACAGGCAGTGCATCTTGCTTCTAACATCCGCCTAGTGATGTGCCCGTATGACAAATTGTTTGGTTCCTCAGATCTGGTTCTTTATCTCTCAATTTCTCCTTTATATCAGAAATGATATAGTAATGATATTAGTTATTAAGAAATGTATTCAATTAAAAACAAAACTTTTAAGATTTATTTTAAAAAGTTTTATTCATATGGCATACTAGCTGCCGCCCGCGACTCCGTCCGCTCGGAATTAAGAAAAAACTTAATAGGTAGACTATATGTTATTTCAGACTACATTCTACATATGTGTTAAACTTAATAAAAAAATCTTTGCCGATATGTGCAGGTTGCATCACAATGTTTTTCTTCACTGTAACAACGGACAATGCATGGACATATGAATTTCGAAAATCGAACAACACATTAGTACATGGCGGGGTTCGAACCTGGACGTATAGATTTCGGTACGGTCTGGTCAAGCGTTTAACAACTGCGGTACCGACGGTCTGTAATGTAACATCACTAGAGTTTTACTTCGTGTGCTTCCTATTATCACTATTAAGCAGAGTGGCGGCACTGCGTGATATGTGTGTGCGCTATGGGAACAACGAAAGATCGGAACTAATCGGTCTATTAAAGCTTTCGAAACTTTTGTTAAGTTTCAATCGACACAACTTGCAACTGACACGATAACTTTGATATTGAAGTTCAGTGCTGTTTGGATATTTTTCAATTTAGTATTTATCATATATACAGTTATTTAACGCCGTCTATCCATCTCTTCTTAAGTCTTCCTCCACCGGTGTACCCCTGCACGTTCGTAATTAAAGTTTTCCTTGTCACATGCGATTCTTTCCATACTTTCAGATTCATAGTAATTTTT
Organism: Papilio xuthus; assembly: GCF_000836235.2. Taxonomy (NCBI): domain Eukaryota; kingdom Metazoa; phylum Arthropoda; class Insecta; order Lepidoptera; family Papilionidae; genus Papilio; species Papilio xuthus. Next base: position 7,560 of record NW_013530064.1, read on the forward strand.
GGTGTCGTATTAAGTAAATTTATATGTTTTTTTTAAATTACTGATAAGGTATACAATAAATAGGAAGACTTTGCACAACAAATGAAATATTAAAAGAACTTTGTTCTTTGATAAAATATTAATCGAAAATCAGATTACAGTTAATTTTAATCAAGTTAAAAATTCATCTTTAAGATCCGTCGGAAAAGATAAGCGGTTACAACATCAAGGGGCTTCGTTAACGAGTTTGTATATGTCAAGACAATTGAACATTTAAAAGTGAACAGTTTATTAAAAATGAAATATTATGTTAATTAAGGGAAGATGTCCACTTAAGTTTCGTTTACGAGACAGAGGGAGCCACAGGCGCGCCTTGTATGGGCCCACTAATGAGGCAGCGGCGCGGGCGCGCGAGGCACGCGGCTGTCTCCAGTTTTTCCCATTCCTCCGACCTTGTTATCTCGGCACAGATTCGGACATTCTATCGTCGTCTTTCTGCGTATTTCGACGTTTTGTCGTCTGTGCATTTGAAAGTTCCTGTTACGATTTCAACTTTAGTTGGTAAAGTTTGTAACACATCGTTTGATATGGTAGAAAATTGTAAGCTGTTTTCACACAATTAGTATGTTTTATAAAGACTATACGGATGTTTTTTTTGTTGCAACGTTAAAACAGCATGTAAAATTATTTATGAAAGTTTGATGGCTATCAAATGACATTAGTCATCATTATCAATGTGACTCAGAGTCGTGTCATAAACACAAACGACAACATGAATTAAAAATTGTTTATCTTTGATTCTATCTATTGATTGTTATAAAGTCATTAACACACTAAAAGAAGATTTGATAAAAGTAAAATGCAGAATTCAAACATTCGGGTGTTCTAGTCACATCCAACTTTGTAAAGTTTCCTAAATTCAAAGACGGAAATATTTTTATTTTATAGAAACTGCCAGAGACTTTTGTAACAAATGATAGCACTATGAAGTAGTTTTCCATTGCTCAATGATTGGAACAGAAGAAGTTCTTGTATAGAGTCATCTTAATTTCTTAATTTCATTTCCCAGTACCATTTCTTATACGTAGCAATTCTTCTGCAATTCAGAGTTAGAGTACACCTAAACAGCAATTTGTTACTTTTTGAGAAATTAACATTCTTAAGTTATTTCTGTAAATCATTACTAAATGCAACTTGTGTTTTTCTTGGCTTAGTTAATACACAAACAAAAGTTATATTTAAAAAAACAAAAGCGACCCATTTACCCTACCACACATATCGGAAGCCTACACCGTTATCTAACTGATAACGATTAGAGCCGCTCGATATAATATCTAGTTTTCAGTCACACTTCAGTCGTGTAGCCATATCCATTGTCATGTGAGTCAGTCAGTCAGACGTGAATATGTCCAAAACATCGATCACCAACCCGGAGACGAGTCTGCAAGATGTGAGGGTGCATAACATGAGACATTCGCGAGACTTCACGCGTTACGAGAAAAGGGGAACCCCCAAAGTGTCAAGCAGTAGTGACTTTGTTTATGTGAACTCTGCTTACGTGGGCAGTGTTAATAGTATTAATTCTGTTCGTGTGACTGAACCGCCTACCAGGTGGGTTTTTACTCTAAATAGATATATGTAACACCCTGTATGTAACAACGTGATCGATTATAGCTTAGTTAGTGTTTACCCGACTAAGTTTAATTACTCTGCGTATTAGTTTTTTTTGTGTATGGAATGACATACTGGATAAATGATTGCTGTTATATTGTTTTATTTTAAGAAGTGTTAGTAGTTCGGTGATAGGTGCTTGATTTAAAAGAAACAGTTCGGAATTCGATTTCATCACAGAATAATGTCGTAATGATATCGTCTTTTTTAAATGTAATTAATCCTATTTAGAGTTTATACTTTATATTTCCATTGTATAATTAACAGTAGTTTCTGACAGCGGCCATATTTTTTGTTTCCATTGATTTGTTTGCAAGCCGATAAGATAGGCAAGGCTATAGGAGTGGCAACATCAACATCGATCAAACGCCAGCCGGTGATGGATCAAACGGATAAGGTTCAATGAATTTAGTAAAAAAGGCGTAAAAGCAAATGTCAAATTATATAGGACTGGTATATTGTGCTTTGTAGTATTTTTATAGGACAATGGTCAACTTAAATAACAAAAAGGCTAATAAGACAATTCTTTGGCGGGTCAAGGTCACATTATACTCGTAGCAATTGCGGCAATGTTTTAGTTTTAATAATTAAATTTACCGTATTTTGTTTGTCTTACATAAAAATGATATCACGTATTAATATATATAATTTACTTTATTTTTTTTTAAATAGCGATGAAGTTCCAATTAAAGTATTCTTTCTTGTAGTGTGATCCGGGAACAATACTGGACTTGTTCAAAATGGACGTTCGCGCAGAGAATAATGGCGATCGCAGTTGCGGTCCTGACGGGCGCTGTCATCGGGCTTGCGTTGACAGTGGCGCTGAAGAAAGGTGACACCGACAACATTCCCGGACTCTTCAGAACTAATCTAGCACCCGATTGAAGACGTACTCTATCTTAGAATCGTCATAATCGTACAAGAGCGCGGTCAGCCGCTGTCAAAAGTATAAGTTATAAAAAATATTTTTTTTTAGTTCTACAATTCGGTTTACGACAGATTTCTGCAGTTTAGTGTGACTGATGCGAATTGTGCTTTTTCTTTATACGTTTGTCAGACATGGACAGCGAGCCGCGCCTATGTCAGTCGGAATGGTTGCTAATTGGACATTGCGACTGATACGCGGACCTATCTTATTGTTAGTGATACCAAGACTTGCATATTCGATTGTACAAAATGTATAAATAGATAAGTTTAGTTAAATTAATGTCAATAATCCATATATTACATGAACAACTTGATAGCGAAATTTGAATTTTGTATGTTGCGTGATGCGACATATTAAACAATCAACCACTTTTCATAGGTTTCTCTCTAACCTATGGCACGGTGGTTACCTCGGCTAGATGGTGACGGCTGACTCTTGAACCTTTTCCATCGAAATTATTATAGCATTGGTATGAAATATATGATCAGTAGACAAAATAATTATGCGAAATCTACTCTATACGTTATCATATGGTACGCTATTAATACCTCGCTTTGTTTAAGATCATTCATTGCAGTTGTAACGTTATATCCTTTTATAAATAAACTGTGTTCTTATAAATAGAATGTTTACATACTTATTAAGGTTAAAAACATTAAACTGTGCGCTTCCACTGCGCATTAGTTTGTACAAAACCAATGTAGCACTTTTAATCTTTCTAAAAGAAACTAAAATAATTATTCATAATATACTTTCTTTTGTAAGCAGCGGAAACTAACTTTTTAAACACATATCAAAGACTATCATTAATTACTGTCTTGCTTGAGATATAAATATTTATACGATGTTGTCATATGTTAAGTAAAATTTTTGATAATATTATCAATCGGTTGTAAAAATTTCTATCAGTTTAAGGTACATATATGTTGCTATCCATGTTTGATTTTATATTTTTGCTTGGATAATACGTGTCAAATATCCCTTTCAAGATAAAAGTAATCTTATTACTCATGTATCCATCGAAATTTCTCGAATGCCATAAAAATTGATAATGTTATTTTTATGTATTTATTTTTTGCAAATCATTCTTATTTCGTGATTTTTCGTATAAATTGTAAATAGTATAATAAAAATTTTAAGATAGTATAAATATAAGGGACTGATTTATTATAAAACTTAATTTTAAACAAATTAAAAAGTACATTTAGATTTTTTGTTTTTACTTTGTTTTTTTTTACTGAATACTTTGTCGCTGAATATTTATTTTATTAAGCATTTTCGTTAATTAATCAACAAATACTAAAACATTGACACCAACAAAGCGTCTGATGTATTATTTGAACCTGTTCAGACAACTTGGGAATTTTTATGTCCCCTCTTTGTTATCTTATCATCTACGTCATTCAGATAAATCTGTTATACATTAAATATTGTTGTTATAAAATTAAACCGTGATCTACGTCACGTGGAAATACTAAAGTATTGGATGTTTAGTACACAAGTAAGTAGACTTTTTATAAGATGGACTGGTGGTTTAATGTTTGTTTGCACTGGAAGAGGGCAACACTGGAGCAGTGAAACACACATATTTTTATATAGAAAAATCATTTTATAATGTACAAACCAGTTTAAAAAAAAAACAACAATTTAACAGTGGTAGAACCCGCTTTATGATCTTCGAATGTATTGGTCCTGCTCGTCCGGTGAAATACCACGACCACACAGAAGACATGCGTGAAGTGCAACCAATTCCGCATTTCGTCTGATGAGTGTGCGTCCCGGAGGCCTAATTTAGTCCTCTTTTCCTTCCTAAGCTTTTTCTTATAAGGAAAGGATGGGAAGTGGAAGTGGACTTTCCGGATGAGAGGATGCATGGAAATGTTTTCTTTCAGTACATCCTCTCCTCCGTCGATTAAAGGTAAGCAACGTATATGCAATTGCGTATGTCTATGGACAACGGTCACTTCGCTATTTCAGCCATTTCAGGTGGCCGTTCGCTCGTTTGCCACCTTATGATATAAAAAAATAACTTATTACTCCCCTTATATCTTTATAGTATTCGTCATTATCATTTTTTGATGATTTCAATAAATTATCTTTACAACTTTTATCAATTTCTATCACTAATATAGATGTAGTAAATTATTAAAGTAATTTACAATCAATATTGCACACTGTTATTGATAAAAGATAAAGCTATTCCGCGTACACTTTCTTTATATTTTTAGTTTATTTTATAAAGAATATAAATATAACACAAACTTGCCAACCGGTTTCTTTTTAAAATTCGAACATCCGATAAATATAAAATAGGTTTTAAATAAAATGGGTTGATTTAATTAAGCATTAATAGCCTCGCAGCGGAAATTGGATTAAGTTATAAATATACGTTAACATCCGGATATTATGAATGTAATTACTATTGAAATGGTTACTACAAGATTAGGGATTGCCAGTTCGTCTTATCTGACGGTCAAGGGTTTAAACTTTGTATGATATACTAGCTGTCGCCCGCGACTCCGTCCACGCGGAATGGAATAAAAGAACTTCTTTAGTAGCGTATGCGTTCTTCCAGACTATGTTCTACATCGAAGCCAAATTTTTGTCGAGAACCATTGAGTCTTTCGGCCTATCAACAAACATTCATCTATCCATCCGTCCATACATCTAAACATTCGCACTTATAATTTTTTCATAAATACGAAAATATTCAAAAATCACAGCATCGTATTAATTTTTATTTATTCATTCGTATTTTGAAAACTTATGGTAAAAATTGAATCATTAAATATATACAAATATTAATAAAACATAAAAAAGTACGTATTAATAAAGATCTCATAGCATAAGATTAAAGATGAACAGTACTGGAGAGGCTAATGAGAGGGGGCGCAGACGCCATCCATCATCACCTTATCTGGAATTGATCAGATAAAGCCACGCCGCCTTCCAGAGACCTTCCACGCCTCTCATACTAAACTTAACAAAAAACTATACAAAATTATTAATAACAATATTACTTTTGTGATAGAACCATTTAAAAAACATTAAAATTGCCAAATTCTTATGCTAATATCATTACCAAAACTCTTAAAAGTGAAGACTTAACGCCGAAATCTACCTACATGACCTTTCCATTTTGTGTTCATATTACATTGTAAACGCTAATTTTATTGCTAGACCTATGTATATATATCGTGATTACCAATTTTATGCCTCGATTATTTGAGCCTTCAACCATGAGCGTATGCACAAAACAGAGCATGCGACAAATTCTTTGTAAATTTGTCAGAAGGGTGACAATCTGTGCCGCCGCCGCGCCGCACCGCGCCGACCGCCATTCATAACCACAATAAATGACCATCCCAGGTAACCTTTACGATACCACTTTTGTAAAAACAATGTCGGATAAATTGGACGGAAGTACAATCACTGTTACAATGGTTTTGTAACAGTTTAATGTTGAAAATAATTAATTTAAAAACAAACAACTACTAATAAAACTCTTATTACAAATATATTTATTTCGAACAAACCATATATTTTCTGTTTTTTTTTCATGGAATCAAAACATCTATTTATTAGTTCAACGTTTCATGTTGAAGTAACAAACAATTTGAGTAATTTCTTTTCTTCATAAACACTTTATGCTTCTATACTACTTATTTGTTTAATAATTACTTAATTTTTTTTTTGTAATAATGCCACTAATCACTTTTGTTTATGATGATACACTGTCACATTTATGAAATGCTTTACGACGCGAATCAGTCCAGGACAAGTGTGTTAATTTAAATAACAAGGACATGTAGCACGCGACTGTACTCATTAAACTTTCACACGTCGGCATTTGCAGTTGTTTTTCGTAGCGATTAAGTTTCCCAGCTGTCGGAGGGCGGAAAGTAGACGATATAACATTGCAAAAGAATCCGCAGTAGGGAAATAAGTATCAGGGCATAAACCTGTAAGGTATCATGTAGTATTTATTTAATTTTACTGTCCTAAAATTCATGATAATTTAGTGCAGCTGATACAATTAAATTTCATTTTATGTTTAATATGAGGTGATGTATTCAAAGGTTTTTCTTAAGTGCAGTACATAATTGTGTCTCATCCTGAACAATATTTATTAGTATCCTTTAAATTATAGTGCTGTATGGTCACCGTACAACAATGATTCACGTAGCGCCCCACGGCCCATTACGGCGTCCGCTGACGATGTAACGTAGATCGGTATCGAGGGCCTATTATCCCGATATGCGGCTATTTGCCCCATTGTTCGCCCCACCCGACCCACAAGCGACTCTATTGTTACAACACGATTAAGAATTCATTGAGTTTTGTGGAAATTTGAAGTGTTTTATTTATTGCTGCTCTTATACGCCATTATGTACTTTGTCGTTTTTAAACCTATGGGTTATACAAAAAGAAAATAGTGTTTTTAAGTTCTATGGTCATCGAGCACCAATCATTGAGTCAGACACAAATGGCAATTGCATAAAAAAAAAACAAAATCAAAACTACTTTTCAAATTGGGTGTTTCGTCTCTCTTCTAACGTGGTTCAGATGAAAGATATGTGACTTAAATAAAACAAGACTGAATCTTCTAGAATAAAGGAAAAAAATGAACGAAATTTCGAATTTTTTTTTAGAATCCTTGGCTAGTTTACATGGTTTGACAAAGTCCAGTGTATTCATTAAACATTTTTATCCTAGTCATGCGACGCCCGAACAGACATAGGGATAATTTATGGATAGAGGTGGCGCGGCGCACAGGCCATTCCGCAGTGACGGGTGGTCGTGCGTGCGACCTAATTTATTGACCATCCCTTGCCCCTTATCGACACGGTTAAGTGGTCGAGCTACTTTTTCATACTTTTATCATATTTTTTCTGAAACATTCTCAACGTATTTTGTTAAATAAAATATCGGATTCGATCATATCTTATCTTGAATCGACGTTTTGTTATTCCGTGCGGCGACTATTGTGTCACGAGAAACATAACTTATTGTTACCATACTAAGTACATGAATAAGACAAATTATACTTCACGTTTAATAAATGGAACAGAATGTTTTTGAACAATTAATTCAGGACTTTGATAAGTTTCTACAGTAGTTGTGACAAATATAATTATATAAATTTGTACATCCTACTATAACATTTCTAACATTAAGCAAATAATCTTTATTTATATATTAGAAATAGAATAAATTTAAAAGATTCAACACAATTTTATAAACACTTCAAAATTCAAATACTGATAGAAATGTCTAAAATCGAATATCAGTTTCACAATACATAAAGCATGGTCACTCTAGTCGGCACAAGCGCTACGGCTGTTTTCGATTTATGGGTAAGATAAAGGGAGTCAATACTGCTTGGCCTGTGCTATCCGCCTAATAGCTCCCCGCGTACACTGCAATGTATTGCCGAGCTCTACCTAGACTAGGCGCCAGGCCCTACGTAATATTACGTCGACAACAATCGTCTATAGCTCGCAATAATTTCTACATTTTGGCCTAACCCATGCTTATAGTTAGTTTAATTTTCAGAAGGAATCCGTGTCTCTATTTAATTTGAACATTTGTTATATACAAGATCAAGGGAATGTATAATATTTCTGAATACACTGATTTCGTCTATCTCTGGTTGGTTGAAGACATCTTTGTTGTCGTCTTTGAGATGTTAAGAGTTGAATAACTGATTAAAGGCAAGACATCTTATCATTTAAAGAGGTAAGCATGTGACGATTTAAGAGTTTTCGTGTTGTCAAGAAATTAATTGTCTCGTCCATTGTCCATTATCGAAACTTTTTGACTATTGGCTTTTTGGCTGTCGTGTTAACAAAATATTTCTTTTAATTTCGCATTGTTATAGTACAAATTAATGTATTGACCCTGTCTAGGGGTATATATCTCTGCATTTCTGTCATTATTTCACGAGGCATCTTTGGAGTGTCACTAAAATGATAATGTTAGTTTCCTGGCGAATAAATTGCAGTGATAATGTCATTCAGACCTTAAAGAATATTAAAGAGTAACATTTGCGTTGTCAATTTGTAAACCAACTATACCAAAGATTGATTGCCAGTCGTTCTGTCTACAAATCTTTAGAATAAAGCCATTGTTTTGTAAAACATCGTTTAGCAGTTAGCACAACATTAAATAAGTGTTTACGTCGTCCTGAACCTCATAAAATAAATATTTAAAGTACAGGAACAATGTTAAGGCTGTAAATAATTATATTAGTTGTGTTCTTGGTAGCCCAACACCATAATCGTAGGTAACAAGGATGCGAAAATACCATTGAAATTTTTTATCCCTTCTTATTTAAAACCACAAATTACAAAGCTGTCGCCAGTTCTAAAATGTTAATCTAAAATAATTTCACCTGGGAGGTCTATCGCGAAAGTGAAAGTTAAAGGTTAGCTTAACCTTTAACTAGCGAAATGTGAATTTTAATTATTATTGTAAATGCATCTTATTACCATTTCTATTAGCAATATATTACACGATCTGAACGAAATATAGTGATTAAGATTCCTATGGTGAGCTAGATATATTGTGGGAATGAAATTATTTTCATCATTACCTGAGATTTACATATAATTTATGTTAGTTAATATAATTAAGTACATAAATCATGTTTGATGAAATATGACATAATAAATGGGTTGGATAAAATCATACATGTTAAGAAATTATGCATAAAAATTGATGCTTAAATCGAATTATAGTTATTTTCTATATATGTAGTTTCGTTGCTTTCAAAGTTACTTACCAGATTTTATGTATATTTAAACAAATGTAAAGTTACTTACAGCGGGCAGTGTTGCAACGAGCTCAATATGGCTGAACTCCTGGCCGCCAGCGTGGGTAGGACTCTGCCACCAGGTAGTAGGGTCTCCGTCCAGCGCAAGCACGGCCGGGTGACGTCGCGCTGGCGACCCATCCACACCCTCACATACATCGCATACTAAGCCTCGTCTGATAACATAAAAAGAAAGAGTTGTCAATAAAATAAACCTTGATACAAAAGAAAAAATAACTGTTAACCATGGCCGAGACCGATGAAAAGTTACACAGAAAGAGTACTGTTAATTATAAGCAAATATTTAAAGAGTTTTTAAGTAGTATTGTTCCTATCACGTTACCACAATGACTTACTTTCCCGGCGTGTCCCGGCAGAAGTCCTCAGGTCCGTTGTCTCCGCACGTAGCATTTGCAGCGACCACGGAGTACGCGGCGGCGTCGAGCGGCGCCGGCAGCAGCCCGCTTCTGCTGGCGACCTCTGCGCCCCCCGCCGGTATCTCGCTTAGTGTTGTGCTGCTCAGCCGATCTAGCACAGCGCGACCTGGGGACACATTTAGATATTATTACTACATAGTTCGATTGAGACAACAAAACTCGCGGAACAATGGTATTTTTTCCTTCTATAGATTCCTAATCTGGTGACTGCTATTATGTAAGACGAAACTCTGTTCGACTAATGAAAATTTTTATAAATCATGTTTTATGTCTTTAAAAGATTACTTTTACACTTTTTACCTTTTATATCTTTAAAAGATTAACAATAAGACTAAAATAAACCTCTATTTTCGAAGGTAAAAATAAGGTGTCAACTATTAAGGTGTGTGTTTTATGACTCGAACTGTGTATCAAGTTATCGCTATGTTATTAAAATTCTGACACCTCTTAAGATAAAGTTACTTATACCAGCGTTGTCATGGTAACGCGTTAATTGAGAAATCTTGTAGCGCCGTATTCGTTACATTGAACTTTTAATATGAAAGGCTTTAACGTAGTGTACAATTATCTTTGGTAAATATGATTATCATCTGCATGATAATGTTTGCGTGAAAGACAATACCTTTTAATTGCTTACAACTGTAAAATAAAATAAAGCTACAGCCATCATTGAGAGGAAATGGGTAAATTACTTTTACATGCTTAAACTTACCACAGCGAACTAAACCAAATCGAAACAAGCTATTTACTTGTATTGCTGCATAACATCCAAAGAATCGCAATGGACTTTTAGTCCATTCTTGCATCAAAGTTCAAACAAAATGTTCTAACCAACGATAATAAAGGCTTAATCTATGCAGACGGGTGAAAGGTTATACATATAAGCCTAGCAGTGGACATATATCTAACACAGCTGTATAATGTGGACAGGTTATGGGATATTGTTATTGTCAGTAAGCCGTGGTTAATTCTACGATGTGCAATCAAGGACAATTGTTTCCTACCCAGGGAAATGTACGAAAGTTTAAGTCAAAAATGTTTCATAGCAACATACATATACAATAAATAATAGCGCATAGACCGACATTCCGGGGCGAAGAGCAGAACATTTATTGGACTGCCACAAGGTTTAATTTTAGTTTACACGGCTTTAATTCCAAAAAAAAACTATTTCTTTGCCCGTTCTCCGCCCCTACTTGTGTGAACAGGCCTTTAGCTTCTAAATTTGCTGTATCATATACGATCCTAAGTGGGAACCAAATTTAATTCTTTGACTGTAAAAGTACTGGCTCGAACAAGAGGTAATGTAAGCATTTGCATTTTATCAGTTAAATTTAAGTTATCTACGCTTCAAATGTGAACCCGGCGAATGTAGACAGTCGTGTTCGGCGGCGGTGTTTATGAGCGTAATAAATTAAGACGCATCTTAAAAGAACTGGCCGTGACCAACGACAAAAGAAAGACGATCAAAGACCACGAATAAATCATTATTTCGTAACACTAGTTTGTTATTTCAACAAAGTTCACTGAAACCGTTAAAATACTAAGTACTTTTGAATACCTTTTTTTGGACGAAAATTTTAAATAAATCAAGTAATATTATATAGTAACTACTTCAGTCGTAAATGAATTTCTTTGTGATAAATTAGAAAGCAATAATCAGCATTCAAGTATTATAAATTCCCAGGCGTTCAGTGTAAGTTGCAGTAACGACATGCGCAGGCGCAGTGAAGTGCCAGATGTTAGAGCGAGCGATAAAGGCCCGTTCACACTGGCCGATAACTCATCAATATGATCGCTTGTGCGCTGCCCTTCCTCTATCTACGTCAATAAAGCGGATAGTTAACGGCCCAGTCTCTTGAGAGGTGCACATTGAACTTGAACATGTCGCCGGCAAATCGTGTACTCCGTCGGTTTGTAATTAGGCAATTTGTAATTGCATAGTAAAAATCAATGAATAAACAAAGTGACCTGTATGTCAGCAATTTGTAAATATTATATTACAAAACTTACTTAAAGTTAGACAAATTACAATCTGACGGAGTACACGATTTGCCGGCCACAAATATACTAAGTACAGTCGTGTAGACAGTTGTTATATGTTTGCATTCGACGATTACTTTATTAGATTAAATTAATGACACAGTTTAAAATAATGATAGTCATAATGATGACGTTTTATGTCGGACAAGATGGAAATGTACACTCGCGTACATAACGCGTAATTTTTTTGTGAAGTATTTAACTTATATTTACAATTATCTAGATGTTGCTTACAATGCATTTATTAAATTTACTAGATTTTTATTTGACAGTAATTTGGAGTGTGTTTGATGCTTGCGCTTTATTAGTCGTATATTTTTTGACGCTGACTGTACAAGAGTATTAATTAGTGATAAGAGTTTAATTGATATTTATCTATTAATTTAACTATGGTAATTAATATTAATAAACGAAATAGCTTATTAATTTAGTCAAAAGTGGAGAAGTAATAAGTTATGACAATTCTATGAAAATTATTCTTATATTTTTTTTAAGTAAATATTTCTCTAACCAAAAAGGTTTAAACTAGTAAATGGATAAAAAAACACTAAAAACGGTACGATAAATAATTTAACACAAGATTATGTAGTGACTTCCGTAATTAAATATGTTTAGAGTAACGTGTTTGGTATTAGCTGGGCCGTATATTTGCTGAGATGAAGACGGTACAGGTCAGAACGAGCGTCGTATGCAAATGCATGGCCCTTACACACAAACACGTCAACGGTTCACTACATTGTGGGAACATAAAATGGCAATAGCATCGAATATGTTCAATAGAAACGCTATGAGGTTATTTTCTGAACGTATAAACCGTTGCGATGTCATAAATGTAAATGATTTGTTAAATTTAGAGTAAAAAGATAAACACAGTCTTCCTTCCTTTTTGAAAAAAGAGAGTATAATATGTTGCAATCGGTTTTAAAGCAGTGTAAACCTACGGTTATAAAGGTCAACAAACTTACGTGTATTAAAACGGTGAAACTCAGATCGCGTGATAGTTAATTTACTTGTATTTGTTTTACTTCTTTATTCCCAGCGTGACAATGTTAACACGTTGACCGCCGCGGCGTGGGCTGAGCATAACGCGATATCTCGCCTCAAGTGCTAAATGAATCACGATCTCTCGTGTGGCCGTAGTCACCATGCGTGATCTTGCATGCGACTGTACAGGTACAGAATTAAATTAGCTTACCATTTAAGTTCAAAATACAATATCGTACAAAATACTGTGACTATAAGACCTATCATTAGAAACACTTGTATTTTGATATAACATGTTTTTGACTTAATTGAACTGTGAGCGTTTTATAAAATTTCTTCCAAATGGGTAGGAAATTAATGTCCTGGACTGTACACACTGGCCTATGAAATGTTCGCACAATGCAAGCGCGTTGATGTACAGTTATGACATAAAGTGTTGTTGGTACAAAGTCTATTACTTTTATTGAGACTTATACGTTCGCAATAAATTGTTTTATGATAATTAAAGATACGTTTTATTACGTACTTGATGATACATAAATAAAGAGTGCATTTTGAAAACAACAGATGTTCCACTTTGCCGAATTACGCCAAATGTTTTCAAGAATTGTCTAAATTTATCTTTTTCCACGTACTTGTAACAGTTGGGCGGTTTGTTTAAAAAATACGATGTGTTTTTTTTATTTTATGCCGCAATTGTAATACACTAGGCTATCGAAAGAAAAGTTAATTTCTAAATGCTGAATGAATGACCTAGGTATAATCCCTCCAAGGAATAATTTAAAGGTGAATCAGCTATATAAAGAACTACTTAAAATCAAGTGGAAAACAATTATTAATACTTCTTAAATAACAACATGATAGGTTATCATTTTCTGTGTCTATGACATATGTTTTTCCTATAAATGGCGCCATACCACCTACATACCTACATACCTACTTGAATATGATTAATTCCTTGAAGACTCTTTAGGGTTGCCATTAAAGAAAGTTAAATATTATATTTACTATACTTTTCTAGTATAAAATCACTTATAAAAAACAACCCTTTAGTTATGTTATTCGTGTCAAGGAACGTTTAGATAACTGAAACAAAAACGCTTGTTTTTTTAAGCATTACTTTGGCCTCTTAGCATCAAATTGTAATAGCGCAACATGTTAATATGTGTTGAGTACAAGAGAACAGGCGACAGGCGATGAGGGACTCAGGTCAAAGACCAGTCGCGTCCAGTTCGCGTGACGCGGGACAGTTTGCGGTCGCGGACCACACACAGTCGCCGTCCACTCGCACCTGACCAACGCGTTCACACTCACTGAGACTCTCTTTTGAAAAGAATATTTTAAATACATTTATTTCATACACTTTGTAAAGCTAAAACAGTTGGACACCGTGTAGCCTCAACCGCAAAACGACTAAAGTTAATAAAACAAATTTTAACACTTGTCGAGTCTTGCTTGGTTTTAATTAAAAACAAATCTTTCGTCACTTCTTTTTATCTTCTTCCAAGAGTCTATCATCGATAGAGCAACGAACATGTCAAGATTTTTTTAAACATTGATCAAAAATAGCTCATGAAACACGCGCAGCTTTTTAAAACGGAACTGATCCTTGCACTTCCTGAATGCAGGAAGCAAGGAGGTTTTTAAGGAAATTTCAGTAGTTTTCTATTAATGTTATAGTTGCGTAAATATCTGGAAGAAATGAATGATGAAAAGTGTCAGCGCCAGGAATCCACATACCAAAAAATTAGCAAATTTAAAACAGAAAACGTCGTTAAACTTTTTCTATATATCTTTCACACAAGGATCAATTAATTATTAATTTGCTTTTTTTTCTTCATAATAAAATGTTCAACGTAAACCTATTAATAACTCGTATTTAAGTGAACGGAAAATCTCTAAATTCCATCAGATTTGGTTACCATGGGCAGGACACGTAAACAAAATGTTAAAACAGTAGGCGAACACCTTAAACACACTCGAATGGAGGAAGCGGTGTACAACGTAAACATAGCCACTTATTTCAAACTTAAGATTGTTTCACACTAGGGCAGGACGATGATGCAGAGTAGTACAGTGCAGTAACCATACTGTCCTATATGGGAACACGTTCAAACAATAGCAGTAATTCTATCCTTCCTACCCTCGTGGAAAAAGTGCATTAAGGAAGTGTTTACTGGCGATACTTAGGGGGTTCAATGTTATGCTTAAGTACTATGGGTCAGAAGTATTTAACGATGCTCGATAAGCGATTATAAGCTTTACAATAACGTAGCAAGGGTCATGTTACTTTTATAAAGTCTAGTCAGATCTTGAATATTTAAAACACGATATTATTGTTTGAATAACATGTCGAAAGCAAATTGCTTTTCAGTAACAATGGTGTTCAAAGTAAACAATTTTAAAACGCTTGGTTTTTTTTTAATGGGATCTTAAATAAAAAATAATTTAGACTTCTGGTTAGGTTAGTTTCTATATAGGTATTAATTATAAAAATGTATAGGTCTGACACTAGACCTAACATCTTATTAATAGGATATACTAATATAAAAAATGCGAATGTATAGATGTTTATTACAAGGTATATTCAGAACAGCGGCATGGATCACGCTGAAATTTGGCATAGATGTATAACATAGCCTGGAAGAACACATAAGCTACTTATTAAGTTTTTATTTTAATTCCGCGTGAACATAGACGCGAGCGACAGCTAGTTTATATAATAAAAAGAATGTAAGCTACGAAACTCATGGCACACGCCTAGTAATAAACAAACAGGTATATTTATAGCGTAAGTCAGGATAGGCAGCATCCTAAATGGAGTTTATCGAGTAAAAACAGATCCGTTTGAGATCCCGTGGGAGCGAGGAGTCTGTAGCCATCCTATTAAGCTCATTAGCCGCGCCCGAATATGGGCTTGCATCGTTTTTATGGTCCGCCCGAGATCGCTAGTGATTCGATATTGCAACCATTCGATACATCGATTAAATCGCTCTCATTTCTTTTTACTTTAGTTTTATAAATCCTTTGAAGATAATGGATGTTACGTCGTTATATTATATTATATTTCCAGTGCCTACTTCGGCAGTAATTAGTTAATAACTTTAATATAACGTTCAAAAAGCGCAAAAGTCAAATCCGCATCAACAATTAAACATCAACGTTTTATGAGTTAGATATAGTACAACTTTAGCGAATGTATATTGCATTGTTTCCTAAGTTGCAATTACTGCAAATCGCATTCATCAAATGAGCTTCACAACATCTTACTAATATTATAAATACAAATGTACATATATAGATGTATGTTTGTTAGAAGGTATGTCTAGAACGGTTACATGGATCTCGCTGAAAGTTTGCACAGATATAGAACATAGTTTGGAAGAACACATAGGATATAATTTAGGTTTTTTTTTTATATCCGCGTGAACGGAGTCTGGGGCGACAGCTATTCTATTATATTTTCACAAGTGCTTTGATTTTAATTACGACTGTCTTGACAATAACAAAGTTTCCTCTTTGTAGATGAATATCAATGTAAAGTACTGACATATAACAGATTCTCAAAGACCATTGTTTATATGTAAACGTCATTCAACCTTATCACAATGGATTACGGTTCAGATTAGATTGGATTTACTTCTATAATTGTATTCACTTTTGAAGACGATATAAACTTGTGAATGTAACAAATCAAATGCGTCCAATTAAAGAGCATTGAAGTCAATGTTCACTGCCGGAGGTTCATCTGTTGTCAGAAATATTAAACGATACTCTCTTCATACCGCCCATAGTATCTACATCACAATTCACACATCTAAGGAACTGCACTAAAGAATTTTGTGTGGACAAAACATATCTACACAAAAAAATCCTAAACTTTTTAATACTGATCCTTGATCTCGAATACCACAGTGAAATTTGAACGTTGGTTAAATAATTACTATCTTTATGTTTTGTACACAAATAAAGTATGAATCTTACTAATAATATAAATGCGAATGTTTACATGGATGGATGGATGGTTGGATGTCTGTTTGAAGGTATCTCCAAAACGACTAAACGGATCTCGATGAAATTTGGCATTCATATAGCACATAGTCTGGAAGAACGCATAAGCTACTTATTATGCTTTTTTTTCCTCGCTGACGGAGTCGCGGGCGACCGTTAGTAATTGATTAATGATGAAAACAATATAAGTATGTCTATAAATTGTCGCGTGCCATTTGTTTTTCTACAGTAACTCTAGTTTGAAATGAGTACATCATTGTGACACGATGAGATTTTTTCCAAGTGACACAAGTAACCGTTGACGCTCCCCATACGGCGAGGATCAACGGACCGGCCGTTATCCACACACATCTAATTCCATACTTGTCGTGTCTCCCTGTGGGAAGGGCTTATGGGATTACAACCGGCGTCGCCTGCTCCATGTCACGCCTTATTACACTTGTTATATTTATCAAGCTCTGTGTTAATTACTTATATTAATTTCTAAATCAACAATGTCTTAATACAATCTATAGATAAAGTATTAATACTCTGTCCAATAAGTTTTATGTTACAATACAATCAATGTCATTATTTAGATTTCCGTCCGGATGGAAACAGGGAAAGCTAGAGTCACCAATTTATTTCTAATTACTGAATAATAATAGTCTACTTTTTATACTATTGCAACTTTTAGTATCAAATATAATGCAACTTAATCTATAAAGGGTAAAAAGGAATGGTATCTTAATCTACATATGAGTCATAAACAACTTTAGCAACAATGAAATCTAAAGCGTGTACAGTAAACAGTCTGTAAAATCGTCTTAAATGGTTTAACTATTTTGTTTAACCACACAAGATGCGTGTATATTCAATGTGAAAAGACATTTAACTGGTCCTTTTAAAGCTATGTGAGTCACAGTGGCGTCCTCTGGTACAAAGCTGATTGAGTACATTGTTACGCCTCCGATTCCGACGCGCTTCGCTAAAGATTAATCGGCTTTAGCCTTGTTGTCTGCTATTATTACATATAACAACTCAATTTAAAATCTAACAATGTATAAATTGATTTATATATGTTTGTAACTGGTTTTAAAATAGCTTTTAAAAGTAAAAATCTAAAATTCTTGCTACTTATGAATGTATGGCAACGTATAAAAAATATTATGTAGGTTGATTTTATTTGCACTTGCTTTACTCGAGTAAAGATAACAACCGTTACGGATTACAGTTACCGGCAACAAGACATTAATTGTGGATTTAATTTAATGGCACTCGTCCTTAAAAATCCGTTATCGGTTAATTATCTTTTAAAAATACTAAATACATGAATACTGACATGGAATTATATAATGTACTTCTTACTACTAGAATTAAACAAGTAAGAAAATACTTTATTATAGTGGGATTCCATGGTCGGAGGAGAATAAAATTATATATTGCTTATTTAGAGTTATAGGAATGATGATAACGAGGGAATTTATAACCAACTTATATTTCAAAGATGATAGATTTAATTTATTAGATGCACCAAACTAATTTTAGTTCCTTCACATTTTAATAAAAGCAAATGAAGGAAAGATTAAATCTGTTTACATTACAACTAAGACATAAATGTCTTCATTTATTTAACATAGTCGTAAACTATGAGAAGAAAAAGAGACACAATAAACACAGCGGGCGTTTACTTGAAATGGAAACGTTTGGTTTAAACTTAGTTAATAAGTTAAATTACGATATCTCTTTTCAAACGTCTTAATTAATAGTAGAAGTAATAAAAACCAAAGAAACCATTAAGCATTTTGTGTATTTAAACATAAAGAAACAAACTCTCTTTGTGAAATTTCTCAAAAAGCGATATTAGTTTAAAACAGATTGTTGCAATACATCTAGTAGTTCGATGCATTATAAACCCAATGACAGGTTTTTGACAGATCACAAAATGAGCGGGAGTGACCGGGGACTGGAACGAATTATACAAATCGACACAAAGCGATCATAGCAAGGTAAGGAGGATAGGCGAGGTAAAGGTATAGGTGAAGCATTGTGTCGGCCATATCATAGCAGTCCGGTCGCCGCGGGCGCCGGCGCCGACAAACATAATGTCTGCTATAAATCTAACATCTTTTGCGTGTTTTTTTTGTTAACTACATAGTTATGCTATTATGCAACGCCGCTCTACCATTATAAACGTAATTTTGTCCTATCCATAACGTGTTTTCACTTTATGTTGCAGTTTCTTGATATTAAAATTTAGCTCTAAAGAACAAAGTAAGTATAGGCATTTTGTGATTTGAAATATTCTATCAGTTTCAGAAAAATTTATACAAAAGATTGCATAGGTCTTTGTCGATTTAACTTTATATTGATGAATCTTTGTATTACATAAGATTTCAGCGATTAACACGAGCTGGAATACATTAATAAATGCGCGAACTGAGCCTGACGCCGGAGCACTGCTATCTTGTAATCGAGGTATGGCGCGGCGGCGCTACGTGGCTAAGGGTGAGAGCGGGATATTAAAACGCCTTTAAACAGTCACTTCATTAACAATTTACGATCCGGTACCTTTGTGGCCCACCGGCCGTCCCCGTCGTCGTCCCCGTGACAAATGCCTCCGAGGATTCGTTAAATCACTATTTAATAGCTGTTTCTACGAATTTTCGAGACAACGAGTCGGCGCCTCTTTGTTGCGGCGGAATACGTGCGTTTTATGGAGATTTAACATTGAAAGTGGTAATTTATGTCTTGGCAATTGTTTGTACATTATGCAAGGACATTATAAGGAGATGTTACAAAAGTCAATTTTAAAATATTCAGTAAATAATAATCTGGCTAAATTCCTTTCATGACATTCATGGAATTTTAGTAAATATTTTTACAAATAGAATAGTGGGAGTTTTTTTGACTACATTGTTTTTTTCCTTTTAAAGTTGCTATCAAAAACATTATCTAATGATAGAAAAGAAAAGAATAAAACATCACTGAATACAAAGATGTGGAGCTCTTAACGAGTCGTGTGATTAGATGAAAGTGCCGAAAGTACAAGAACTTACAAATCATTTGAAATAATGAGCAACTGCTTGCAGCTTGCTGCAGACAACCATGGGAATTGGATGTTAAAGAAATAAATGTAGTAAACCTAATTTTTTTTTTAATAAAGTTGCCAAGTTCTTATAATAATATTTTCAAACAAATATTAATTTGTAAGTGTGAAATATGCATAATAAAGTCAAGTTTACTCATTTTAAAATAAATATCTAGTTATATCACTAGTCTTTTGGAACAACCAAAGTTTTCTAAAGTAGAGACGCCTAAAAATAATCAAATCGTCTTGAAATGTTTTCAAAGCTCTGTATTACATCAACGGATAAGGATTTATTAGTAGATTTCTTAGGAATTTCATACGATACGGCTAAAATTTTCCAATTAGTCCAATTAAAGTTGCAGAGAAAGGAAAAGCCATAGAAGTCGTAGCGAGTGCGGGCGGCGCCAAATATGGCCGTGCTAACGAGCGCGTACGAACGTGGTGAGCGGTCACAATCGACCCGGCGCGGCGGCAAGAGCCTTATGTTTTCACACGAGGGCAGGACAATAGGGCAGAACAGTACTGCTACTGTTGGAGTTTTAACGATGAGTGTGCGTTCAATCAGTACCACTATCTATTGCTCTGCCTCACCTTTCTGTCCTCGTGGAAATTATAACGTTGTCGAGATGGGTTCAGATCGTTTCACATATGAGTGACATGACATGGTTGCTTTTATATTGTAAGTAATAAAGAAGAAAGAAAATCTATAGGGGGGTCAGTCTCAGTTTTTTTTTCTCAAGTTTAATTTGAAGTCTGATGCGAAGCGAATCTTGTAATAAGATAAAAAGTTCTAGGACAATTTTGACCGTCAGTTGCTTAAGTAATATCTTGATTACCTGCAAATGTTGTAATATGAAATTCATCAAAGGTACTAAGACTTTATAAAAATATGGATACGTCTTAAGCATACTAAGTACAGTTAATTTTCCAATAAGGAAAGCACTCGGCCGATGTATCGCTTAATTGCCCATCCCTTATACAGGAATTTTCTCGAGAATTGCAGCCTTTGATTTCCGTAATGTAGTAATTCATGGCAAATAATTTATGCGTGATTTCTCTCAACACGATACGCTAAGATAAGGATGAGTTAGTGTCTTATAAATTTTACAGAAGTAATAAAAATAAAAAATCTATTATCCTTTACAATTTTCTTTAGTATACATATAAATATAGTTTTAATGAACAACGATTCAAAAATAAGCAATAAACAACAAATTAAAAGCTCGAATAGCTTCCCTCGTGAACGGGACGCGAAGTCATTAGAAGGCAAGCGGGCGCGGACAGACGCACCGCCCTAATGGCTCCCCAGTCCACAACATACACCATTCATCTCATACAATCATAAAAATATAATAAAAACCTCCCCAACACACCATTCAACTATTTGATTGAAGTAAAAAACAAACAAGACGACTCATTGAAATCCAACAAAATGGTTTGAACTTTTTTAAAGCCCACGTGACGAGTGCGTCACGAGAAACAACATATGGGACGTTCATGAGATTATTATTTTTTAATTTTAATTTGAATCAAGATAAGTTCTAGTTTCCTGTCACACGAGTTTATTAAATATTTCTATAGATGCCAATATACTAAACTTTTATTGCATTTCTATGAAAACATGCCCTGCGATGAAAAGCAATTTGTTAGAAATAAGATGTGGCTAAGACGTGATGTGTGATGGGTATCAGGTGCCAGTTTCCCTCGCAAACCAGTTCCCAGCACAGCTGTTGACGTCCCGATGCAATCCACTAGTCGGGAATTTAGATTTCATCAAATTAACTTAATAAATATAATTAGTATAATTATCATATTATATTATATTAACTTTACGAATTTAAAATAAGATTCAGAAAGCAATTAGTGGACGTTTTATATTAATACTAATTGTCTCCCGCGACTTCGTCCACGAGGAATTAAAAAAACAACATAATACGTAGCCTATATGTTCTTCCAGACCATGTTGTATATGTATGCCAAATTATGCCGAGATCTGTCCAACCGTTCTGGAGGTACCTTCAAACAAACATCCTTCCATTCATCCATCCATCTATCTAAACATTCAAATTTATAATATTATAATAGTAAGTTTAGTTGGCAGGTGGAACAACCTGAGGACTTGTGATTACCTTATAAGGAAGAAAAGATAGTCAATAAAAACAAAAGATTACCTAGAGTTTAGAAGCAATAGACACGGCCGATGTTTAAAACATTAATTGAGTTTCATCTATGTCATATCTCGAGAGTCTTGATCCTGTTGGTTTTTCTGTAATAATTTTCGAGTATCATAATCATCGCCTTTTGTTTTTAATCATTAAATAAGGTTTGTCTATTCTATGATAGAAATAGTCTACGTCCTGTCGTGAGCCGGTCCAATAGGCTTTATGACATTAGTCGAGCTCGGCTCAGCCTTCGATATAAAACTGGCATTACGTTGTAAAAGGTATCGTTACGTCGCCTTAATGTCTCTTACATCATAACTGTTTACGCGCCGGCGGAATTTATGACGCGCATTACATAACTTGTCCTCATATAAAGTTATTATTAAAGTAAGGTTTTGTTTGCGACTGCTTCAATGTTTTGATTAGAAATAGTTACAATTTGGACAGAAATTTTAGTCCAAAATCAAAATAAGTGACGCCCGTTATTTCCATGTATCCTTATTAGAATTGTTAAAAATGTAGTAAGTTTTTAATATATTTGTGTAGGACATGTAAATATTAAAATATAATAATTCTTCTGAACGCTATGTTGTCTGCACAACACTGATTGCCTCACGTCCTGCTAAATCATCCTTCAACTAAATAAGTACTTTAAGCGACTGTAGTTTAAATAGTTAGTATCGTCATTTAAAAGATTTAAATTGAACCATGTAAGTAAAATGTGGACCTCATTTCGTGCCTTGTGGAACTCTGGACAAAATAAGTGATAACTTTTGTAAACTAATAAAAGTTTATTCAGCGATTACATTCTCCACAACGAAACCTTTTAAATGAGACAAGTGATTTATGTGGAAATCCGAGTAACATGCTGGAATAACTCCGTTGATATTATAAAAGTATCATCGGACATCGGCCGTGTCATTAAAATATTTGTAAGAAAGCGCGTTTATCATCCACGATTGGATTAGAATGATGTCGTACAGTCTGCTATGAAAGATCTACAAAGTATTATCGCCCTTAATGACGTGGAATATGAGATAGTTTAGCATAAAGGAGAAAAAATCTTCAGCGATGGCGTGTAAAGTATGTCTCATACTTTGAAATTTACGACAATGTCTCGGGGTAAGACGTTAAACTAGAAAGTAACCAGGACATCTTACGTTCATCAGCACACAAAAGAGTACTATTTCAACTTTTAAAAAAATCTTTACAATACCTCCTTGTTGCCATGGCAACCACTCTATAAACGAGGTAAGGTATCTTACAAGAAGTGTTATGAGTTGCAATACTCTGAACTCTTAACTCTGTTTATTTTTTCCTTTTATTGTCATTTCATGCTTCCGGATTTAACCACACAATTGTATATGTGTATAAAACGTTCTTTGTTATATAAAAATTACAAGTAAGAGACAAGACAAGTAGCAGTATGACATAGTGTTGTACTCATAATTATATTTGTAAAAGGTAATGAGTGGGACACGAGGTAAGCGTGTCAGATGAACCAGTCAAATTGAAATTCGTTTCGGATTCATCGTCCGTATAAACAGATTTCTCTGTACATATTTATTCAGTAACCGATCGTCGGCTACTAAGTGGATAAGAGGCACGGATCCGACTGGGACACGGCATCTGTAGCAGCTCGCAGCCTTTCTAAGAATGTCAGGTGTACAGATAGACTGTTTGACACCTACAAAGTGTTAAAAAATGCGGAATTAAAAAAAGGAAATACACAATTTGAATTCTTTGTAGCTTCAATAGCGGTTTATACCACGTGTGGATTTGTTTTTATAAAATTCAAGCTTCCTTTATTAGCATTGTACGATAATCTTTAAATGATAAAAAAGCCTCTATAGTTATGACAATTCCTAAAATGCGCAATCCCTTTGTGCTTAACTCTAAGCGAGTACTAAAGTTTAGCTAATATTCTACACATTATTATTATTACAATAATGTCCTAAAATATTATATTAGTATTGAAATTTCGATGAAAACTGATCAAATACACAACATCCACATAAATCAATGTTCTATTAATGGTGGAAGCACAAGTTGACTTTGTCTCTATATTTGTGAACATGAGCAAATGTTTACTTGCTGCTTAATCGTGTATGAAGAACATTAACGCGCATTTAAATGAATATCGATTACTTTCGTGTCATCGTCTTGCAGTTTTCAAACATGTTGCTCAATACAGCTGTGTAGTTGAGTTCAGTAAGTGGCAATACTCGAGCAGTTAATGGCCACACGCATAGCAGTAATTATAAGAGTGCAGGCGCGATGCCGTTGCCGCGCCGCAGCCGCAGTCGCGAAGGGCATTTAGGGTATTGTTTGCTGAACAAACATTGTCCGGTTTTGGTCACTGATGCTATGTACTGAGTTATAAGCGGAAGCGTTTTTAGTTTTTTTTGTAATATTCATTAGACATTCTTCACATGTTCATATTTGTCATAATCTATACTGACAAGCACGGAGTAAACCAATATAGTAACAAAACTGAAAAAAAATAGATAAATGACAAAAAACATTGAAAGTAAGTCGACAAATCACATGAATTTGGCATTGTATATTTACTACGAACAAGTAAGTGGTAAAATTTTCTTACTAACTTTTACAAAGGCTAAGTGGCGTTGGTTAAATAATTTAAATAAGTCTATTCAGTTTAGTTTAAATTTTGTACTCCACAAACGCTTCACGCTTGTAACATTGTCCAGCGGCGTATTCAACTAGCTCTGGTATGCAGTAAGTAACCACAGCGTATACTACGACGGCCGGGAAGTTGTGTGCTTTTTGAAGATTATACAAGTCGGCTGGATTCGCCTGAGAATTTAGCTCGTTATGAGTGGTGATGCCCGACTCTACTATCCATATGAAATGAAAATTATTCTTGATTTACGCACCAAAATGCAAAAATAACACTTGTTTTTTTTTGGTTTGGTTAACGAAATGTTTAGATAAAAAAGAATAAACAATTTAAATCAAGTGAATGAGTAAAGAGGATCGTAATACTTATCAAAACTGAGAGTCGTGTATTACATTTATAAGGTAAAATCATGTCCAATTGAAATTATTAACATAAATAAATATAATAAGTCTGTTTAGTAACTGTAGATTAAATTCTTTCCTTTGAGTAATAACAGTTTTAAATGTCAGATAAGATTGAATTAATTTGCGTGGTTTGCATAACATACGCAAAAACATTTTCCCAAAATTCCTGACAAAAAAATAACAATTAATCTTTATTAATTACCCGATATATCGCATTGCAAAAAAATCATCTTGTATGTACTCATTAATACGTCAAGTTTCGGGTGGCCTGCATTAATTATACGATTGTTTTAATTTACTTTGTGATTACAATTCTTTTTAATTTCGTTTCTTAACAAGCGATCTCAATTTATTTTTCAACAACTGTACCTGTCTTATCAATGTAGAAAACGATTGCGATATTCATATATATTTATAGGAACAAATAATAATAAGTTCTCATGTTCGTAAAGCAGACAAATAATTAGCTAAATATGCCAAAAAGAGCGCGGTGAGCATATCGTCAATATAATAGACGCAGTATCAATGTAAATGTCAGATTAATTTTCTTAACATCGACAAATAATATGTGTTAGCGTGCATTGTTCGAGTCCATTATTTGAAAATGGGAGCACAGTTGTTTATCTATTGACTTATCAATAGTTGCGCACAAAACGTTCAGACCCAATTATACTTCGAAATGCGTCCTTACTGTCCTAAGACAGATCTCATCCATCTACGCGCCTACTCACCGCGTGCACTGTGTTGTGACGAGCCATATCTGTGCTGGAATCCCTTTCGAGTGCGGGCATAGAGTATCTCTGTGTCGCTTGTCGGAATACAGACGCGGTGTTGTAGTCGCGGGCCAATTAGCGGCAGGGACAGGTCGGGATAATTGGGCCAGGACCGGTTCCCAGCTGGCCGGCTGTTTTTACTTGAGACGTGCCTTGGATGTATGGCATTGCTGCGTACGGCATCGCTTCGTTCTAACTCACCAAATTCCGTATGCTTAGTTTGTAATTTACGCATGTTAATATTGCTTCAAATATTTAGGTTAAATAGTTAAGCATACTAGTTTTCCCTAGAAGTAATGATGATAATTTCGTCGTCAACTTTTGCCTTCTATTAAATCACCTTAGAAGTAAAATTTAACACTTATGAAATTCCAGACTCTGATATGCGGTCAAGTTTCTGAAAGTAATAAAGTCATCATTTCAATCATCATAATTAATATTCGAAAAAATCCTTCTACTCAGATTGTTCTATGTCTTGATCATGTTTTTTTGTGTATTGATGACTGAGTCATTGCGTGGGCGTTTACGTTCAGTGTTCGGTGACAGTGAATCAGTGTAGTGCTTCTTAATAATAGATTGAAAACAATCGTCTGGTAGCAATTGAAGTATAAATACATCAGTTGTCGCGCTGGGACAATGTGGTACAGTAATTTGCAGATTGTACCCAATCAGATTTAATCAATCTGTTTATAAATCTGACTGACAAGTGATCATTCCGACAATTCTTAGATAGAGTAGAAATTTAAAGCAAATGAAAATAGTTCACAAGTTAAGCTATTTATAAATCATTCAGAAGTATAAGTGTAAAGAAACACGATGATGGGAGACATACAATACCTGAACATAAGAACGATGTAACTGTAGAACGGAAACCAGTAAAGACAAAGTCCCATAAAGATCTAATTTAATGTATAAATACGAGACACGACAGATAAATTAAACTGATTCATTAAGCAATAAGTGTTCTCTTTCCCAGTAATGATATTGTTAAACCGTAGTTTTAATGTTTGTATCAATAAATCCTTAGGTTTTAGTCTCTTAAAACTGGAGAACGTTGTGTTTAAAACTCTATACTAGTTAATAATTAAGGAAGTTGTGAGTTAAGATGATGTGTGAACCAGTTTCTATGATAACTTCTAATTTTGGTACAGTAATAAAACTGCAAATAATCAAAGACACCTGCCGCTGGCACACACCCAGCGCTACTACACCTGGGTACAATTATAACGGTACTCTTGCAGAATTAGATAGCTGGAGACAGAAACTAGGTGCTGCTTTAGTTATAAATTTGGTTATAAAAGTAATAAATGAAGTAGACATGGTTATCGATATAACTGTTGATGTAGACATTAGAATTATTAATTTGTAAACAAATCAACATGACAATTGTCTGCTGACAACGTTGCTTTGACAATAACTGATCAATTGAAATGTGTTATATCTCGTGTATTCTGAGATGAACCTACATCCACTTGTTCACCATTTCCTTAACATTTAAACAGAAGTAATTTAATAGAAGCGGTATATTATTAGGTTACTACTCATCTACAATGAATAATGTTCAATTCTCCGCTGAGCGCGCGAACTGTCACATAAATTATGCGACAATCATAAAACGAACAATGATTTCGTTTTAAAATTTATTTTCTAGCTGCAGAGGGTAAGTGACCGATGATTCAGCACCAATGTCCCGTAAACTCTGTTCCAAGAATACCCAAATATAGAAATAGAAGTATACCTTAAGATTATCTACATAAAGTAGACAATTCAATGTAGGCAGTTCGATCTAGGATGTTACGTTCTGTCAACGCCAGGTCTATATCGGTAGCCGGGGCAGCCCTCCCCCCTTCTCGGATGGCCGTCGCGTACTATTTATTCCGCGCCCCCTACTTTTAGCGACTCATTGAGTAAATCTGTAGGGAAATCATAACTCGACACTCTCTACCTATTGACTGCTCGTTTGATTTGTTGGACCAATGTAAAACATGACATCGGATAAAATGATTTTTGGCGAATAGATTCATTTATTTTATAAGTGTAAAATGTATTATATCAAGTATAATAATTTCCAGATTCATCACTAACTCGAAATTCTTAATGGCCAGTAGTAACTTTAAAAGCTCTAGTTTTGATTTCTACTAAACCGTCGATATATTTAGGCTTTTGTTTGACAATGTTTATAAAGATTGTGTTATTTTAAATCAGTGTATTGTAAGTATCAGATAACAGACGCGTTAATGGCAAACATACAGACCGGCGCGGTAAGATGATACAGACGCGCCTCAGCGATCTCCATTATCAACTGACACTTGTTTGACAGCCGTTTGACAACAGTTTGACAGCTGTTTGACAGCGCACTCGCGGACGATAGCGGATAAAGCGCCTCAGTGCAACTTAAGAGCTTGATATCAGTGGTGTTTTACTTTAATGTATTTTAAAATTAAACGGGTTAATCGTTGAGAGTTAACCACTTATTGCCTCATGACCCATGACATGAGACACACTTGTCAGCATCTCTAAATTTAAAGTCTCCTTAGCTACCGTTTATTATGAAAATGGTATTTTATAGAAACAACATATTTTTGAAAACCCCTATTTTATTGAGAATACGCTAACAGCAGAATACGCATGTTTTCATAAAAATACCGCTAGGAAACTCACATTGGATATTCCTGGATTTGTTTCTTCATACCACGTAGATATTTAACTATGGAATGTAGCACCTTTATGTTCATTACTCTCGGCTGAGCGGAGCGGGCGCGTGTCCGTCCGTACAATAGCGCCTTCCGCGAAGGACCCCTACCTGTCAGCCACAATAACTGTACAGCCTATTCAACCCCCAACCCTCCGTCTATTCAACTTAAGTGATTTCATGAACTCATACAATAAAAACGTACGTCAACTTGAGTGCGGAACAAAGATCTTGTTAAATAATTAAATAAATACATTAAAAAATAATGACAGTCTCTCAGTTGACTGATTTTACCTGATATTATGTCAAGATCTCAGTGTAATATTCATTCATTAATTTGATAATCTCTTAACTCTTGTATTCACCTACGTATTATCCAATTGATAAAGCTTTGAATATATCAATCCAAATTACCTATCTATAGAGTCTGTTCGATCATTGGCAAATCCAGCCTATTTGAAACGTTCTTTTACGTTCAAATAACTTAAGGAATCATCGCATCGCATCGAAATCATGATTATGTGACAGTAGTGTTTTCCAGAAAAAATAGAGAATAGATTAATGAAGGATTATCTCGTGCGTCTGTCCGGTGCGTCTCCCGCGCGCGTTATAAATAATGCGTGTGCGCGTGCGCGTTGCTACAGGCGATCATGTGCACCGTTACTGATGCCTCTGACAATATATAGCGATATAATGCAGTTACTAGAAAACATAAACAAGAAGGAAGTCAATCTAATTGTAGAATAACAGTAGCATAATACTTGTAGTTAGTATAAGAAATATATTTTGTGTATAAAACGATCAAAAATGCTATATTTTCAAGGTCATATATCACACACTAATATGTTACTCTGGTTATAATTGTTAATTATGTCATGTTTGTGAATAGTGTCCTTGAGTGCGGACTTGGGTCATTCGCCATTGACCGACAATTTATTGAACTATAATTTCCGTTTGATACTCTCTCAGTATCACATGGACATACGAACTTGAATCTTTTTTAATGTACAATGTGTAATTTTTTCTTTTTTTAGGATTCCGTATCTCATAGGAAAAAAACGGAACCCTTATAGGATCACTTTGTTTTATACTGAAACTACGTATCCACGACTACTGTTTACTTATACAATATTAATTAAATATTTAGTAATGATTTAAAAACATTTTCGATAGTAGTAGTTAATGTAAATTCGCATATTCACAGCACTGCTAATAACGTAATCATTAGATGCAAATATCGTCGGTCTCCTGCGAACATAGCGCCACTATACTAAGTACCTACTCTACAAGTCTATTCACAGACTAATTGAGCGATAAACTAATATTCTCGAGGTCTAAAATGTGATCAAACATCATAACTTATTCCGTTATCATCCTATGAATAAATTCCTTGTCGTGTGCAGATTCATTCATTAAATTGTAGTTAATTAAAAGGAAACTTTCCAAACTGTTAATACCGAGTCTGTGTCAGTATCAAACTAAGGGTAAGAACATGAATCAAATGAACACCACAGCCGACAGTCCAATTCTGTAGATGCATTTCATCCATAACTTGACGGACTAGAATTAGTCAAAACACGCAAAACATTTACACTTGTGTTAGCCAGACAAAATTATAATTATTCCAGACCCTATAAAATATCGTAGTAAGTTAACTTGTACAAGTCTTAGTTACATTTTATTTTCGAACTTAATGACTTTCTAAGTCTTTTACGGAGTCCACAAACATCGCTTCCATGTCCTCAGATATCCAACCACCATACAACTGTTAGTTAGTACTTGGAGTGTTGTTATCACGGAACAATCGCTGTATAATTTGCTTCAGATAACGCCAGACTAATTACTTCACGGTGAATGTTCAATTGAATCAAGTTGCAGTAAGTTATCTGAAAACACTGGTGTTACCATGTGATACAGTCCAGATTAAAGCTCTCACCTGTAATTTTAATATGTTAGGGTGTTCTTTGAAGTATCTTTAAGTTAACTTCATATATAATTGGTACCAATATAAGTAACTACGATGGAAAGTGGTTAATATTCTTTTTTCCTTTATTTAATTCCTTAAATACTTGATATGACAATGCATGAAACATCTGAGACGTTTTTCTTATTCACGTTTTTGTTTTAAAAATCATTAAAGTAATATTTAAATCCAAAATAAGATTATAATAAAATCCTGGTCGTATTTAATAACGAAAAGATTTACGTCTCAAGGCGCTTGTTTTTGTTTTTTTCGATGTTACAATAGGCAGCAGGTGGGCAGTTGATCTGGCGGACAGGACATCCTGTGCACTCACTTTTGGATGAATTGAACAGACGAGCTGTTGATTTTACAAACACGCGTCGTGGGAGTGTAAACTAGTTAAAGGTTCCATCGAACTTCATTAAGTCAAAAGGAACAAAGACAACATTTTTAGAGTGTTTTGAGAAAAAATTTAACTTGTTTAATGAATCAAAATACACTTCCTGTATCCTTACGAGGCTAATTAACAAATGAAGTTTAACAGATAGAGACGTATTTTATGGATTGTGTAACATTAGTGCAACTCATCGGTTTCCGAAACCAAAATCTTATTTATAGTATAAAAGTTTAATAATATTCTATATGGATGGATGTTTGTATGAAGCTATCTCCGGAACGTTTCAAATGTAGAGCATAGTCTGGAAAAACACATAGGCTACTTACATAGTTTTTTAAGTCCGCGTGGACGTAGTCACAGGCGACTCCTAGACTCTGTATGAAGTCATCCCTCTCATTATCTTTGATATAGAAATAACAATTAATTTTTTAATGATTATTTATGTTATACTTTCTTACGTTTAAAGTATACATATTTCAACACTTATGCAAAACTGCTGATCATATCTATTGCAAATTTTATTAAAATTCTGCACTCATTATAACAGCACTGGCGTCAAATGTAATTATGCATTTATAAGCGCACGAGAACATTTCAGGCTCGCGACCGGTTACTTTGGAAATGTCTGACGCCGTCAGTAAATCGGTGAGCTGAATTATGACGGGGTTGGGCAAGGTATGACACGATTAGGCAACAAGAGCTATTTTATTGATTAGATCCTGTGACATATTTGCCAAATTCCTTTTAAGGTGTTTTTAGACTCTATTGGTTGACCGCGACTTTAATCCTATAATTACATACTTTGAGCTAAAGTATAATTTTACAAAATGAAGTGCAAATTAGATGATTTGTTTTAAAAGTAAAAAAAAAATAACTTGAATGTGTGATATGTTGATGAGACTATTATATGTAGAGAAAAATCAAATTGTACGATGTTGTTAAATGATTTAATTGTATAGTTTAGACTTGCTTAAAATTATGCCCTCAATACATAATAAAATTTATTAAAACCGTTGAATTTTATTATAATCTTCAAAAAATTTAATGAGAGAGTTAAAACTTTTTATCGATGTTGCAGCTTCCTGTTAAGACATGTCAGTTTTCCATCTTTTTGTAAAAGCTAAAGCTTTCATATTTAATAAATAAGGCTTTCGTAAAGGTTTAGGTTTCTCACCAGGCTTATGATGTTTGTGTTTCTTGCCCTTGCCAGCGACGGCCGCCGCGAGCACCACCAGCAGCCCCCAGCGCCACCTCATCGCTCCACCATCACACAACACACACACAACACACCAATCCTACCTATTTATTAACTAAAATATAAAAAAAAAAAACAAACTCTCCGTGATTTCTCAATCAATGAAATTCTATACTTATTATTTCCAGTTTATCTATATATATTTATTTTTTTGAGGATAAGGTCTTAAAATAAATGTTTTAGATACGAAATTTGTAACGTAAAATACCGCGAAACTTTTCCCGTGAGCAAACACGCACCGTCCAGTCTCAGAGATGTGTTACTACTGAGCAAAGTGTACCGCATTCACTGGACCGAACAATAAGCTAAGAAAGCTTTGCCCGCTTTAAAGTTTGATTCCTTTTACGAAATTACGAAAGTACAAGTATAGAAAATAAAACTAAGCACTCCTATTTTCAATTTTAGTTTGAGTTTCATTTAAAAATATTCAGTTACATTGATTAATTATAAATTAAAATATTTACATTAAACTTTCTAAAAGTTTTGATGTTAAAAGCTCGGGTTAGTAATTTACCTATCGGATAAGAGATGGCGTTGGAGATACTCACAGATGTTCCAAGTTGGGAAAGTTGACAATAGATGTCGCTATCGCAAAATAAAGCGAGCGGCGGCAGGGATATGGGTGTATTAACGGCAATCTTTTCTCACTTTGCAAGAGTTGTGTTTATTATTGAGTTTATTTACGTGGTTAGAAACGATCGCAAGCTTGAAACGAACTCCGTTTCGTTCCACCGACACCAACAGATGGTAAAACAGTAACAGAGGCAAATGCCTATTACCTCACTTATTACCAACATCACAACGTAGATAATATTGATAATCGAGTATTGATATTAGTGAATAATGTATCTGATTAATTTACTAATTGCTTGAAGCAGGCTGTATTCTTTTTTCCCAATATTCATAATCCTTCGTACTCTGTTTATACCACAACTGGCACCTAATTATTTTGCCTTTGTGGTGAAAATGTGTCGGTGGTTAATAGTGGGGTTTAACATTGTTTGAATTTACTTGTATGGGCTATCTTATTCACCAGACAGGATACAAGGATACGGAGGTTTGCGTTTTACTATGAGTAAAATATTTTGGATAAAGTAGTCAGGTAGAAATGATTAAAATTTTTATAGATTTCTATTTATTTGGCAGTTTACAATTCCTTTACATGTAACTTCATACAAATAGATCATAATCCAATGAATGCTTTCAACACATGACCGGGCAGTGGGTGTGGGGGTCGAGAGGAAAGGGGAGGGGGAAACGGGCGCAGTGAGCCGGCGCTGTTGTCAGTAGTAACAACTCAATAACATACGAACAATAAGCCAAAAATGTTTAATGTCATATCGATAAATTTACATTGCGGTTATCGTAACACCAAAAACTGGACACCCACGAGACGCGGCGCGGTGCGGCGCGGCGCGTCTCTCGCTAAACGAGTAAAAATCACCTAAAAAAAATCCTCGCTAAAATTAAGTATTACATATACATACAAGATACGTTCGGATAGATCACTCGGTACGGTGTGAGGGCGGCCGGAAGTAAACGGCCGCCCTCACACCGGTCGTACTGTCGTGTCGTGTCGGTGTAAGTACAGTCTCTCGCGCCCGCGTGTCGCTGCATGTCGCGCGACGGAGCGCATCGTGACCCACTCGTGAGACCACAAAGCCCGCACCGGCCGCAGCAAGCTGATGCCCGACACCCTCTTCAGAAGTGTTCAGAACCAACCCCTCAATTACACAAACTTGAGCCCGACAAGATACGCGGCACACCGCAGCATTGCACTTTTATCCTGTAATTTCCAACGGCGCAACGCCCATCGCGCCGGGCTCCTGATATGTTCAATGCGAAGCACTCGCAAAATTAAACATTATTATTATCATCATCATTTGATATGTATCTCTACGTCACTATACAGGCTCGATATAATCTATAATAACTATCTAAAAGTGATATGGCGAGGGGTTCGTCTCGCGGGTCGCTGCAGCCGGCGCGGGTGCGTCAGAGTGAAATGACGCGACGCGTTTCCACCTGCAAATGCGCAATGTTTTTATTTCACACTTTAATTTAACTTAGAAAATAAAATATTATTGCGCTTTCAAGATTATTTTGTTATGTTTTAAGTTGTATTGTTGTCAGTCAGAATTGAACTGTTATGGTGGTGAAATGCATCGCGTCACATCACGCGATATTAACTATAAACTCTTAAATCGTCAACATACAAACTAAATACGGCAACGTGTCACGTCTAAAAGATTGGCCCCTACTTCGTCAATAACATTGCATAAGTATGAATGTCCACAAAAAGGACCGTCGAGTACAATAACGCCTAAAATATTTCTCTTTCGAAGGCTTGAACCTCGCAGCAGGAGAATTATGTAATCTGTTTATAATATTATTGCATTTCAGTATTATCTATAAACTAGTATTAATGCCATTTAGTACAAAATATGTATGCAACATTATCGCCAGTCGACCAGGGGCCTTTCCAAATATTCATACAACTCGAACGCTTAAAGAACACAACATCGCGTCGCGAACGCGCGATGTGCGTTTGAACACATTTGTCATCCTACTCTAAACCAAAACCATCGTAACACGTGAACCGGTTCGCACTTCTCCGATCAGAAACTGAAATATGTTGCGTCGTAAGTGACGCTTCTCAGCCGCGCCCGAAGACGCGACTGCAAACGAAAATCTGTCGCATTATGAATAGAACACGTGACCGCGTCGCGCGACTATGCGCGTGCGACACGGGGGAGGAGTAGTGGGGGCCGGTACGGCGCCCCCGCCCTGCGGGCCCGACCGGGCCGCCTCAGACGAACCACTCGTCCTTGTGCGGGGCGGCGCTCAGCGCTGTGCGCTCGCCCGCAGGCGGCCCGGACGCGCCGCGTTGTACCCGCGCGGGCCCGCAGGGAGCGCCCAGTTTCCCGGCAGCCGCGTGTCGCCAGGGCAGGCCGGCGGAGATTCGCCGCCCGCCGGCTTGCCAGCCGACCCGGCGCCGTTGCTGCTCGCCATCTGTGCCACTGCAACATTAACATTCAAACTAAACTAAAATTACACGCTTCTCATTCATATCGTCAAGAACTGCAGGTGATTAGGTGCCCTTGGTTTAGGAGATTTTAATTGTCCTCTATTAATAAACAAATATTGTAAAAGTGCATTAGCCTTGCAATATCGAGTTAGGACTATTTAGAAGAAAGAGTATTTTAAGTATGAGTTGTTCGGGGGATCGATAATAAAGGGAAACTTACAATGTAGATGTGTGCGGCGCGATGGTGTTCTCCGGCGGCAATAGCAGCAGAGCGCCAGCGCGGCGGCGGCCAGCGCCAGCGCCCCGCCACCCGCCGCACCCAACAGCCACAGCCCACCGCCGCCAGCGCCCCCACTCTCTACACACATAATTATATTTAATTTAGATGTCAAAAGCTATAACAAACCATCCATCCGACAGAGCTCTGTAGTAGCATCCGCGCTTTGTCTTTTCACTCGTCGACTGAGTGCAGAGCGATAAACTCGAGAGGGAAAGGAAACAAGATCTGAACGCAAAACTAGCTAACAATCACTAAAGTCTCATTTTGTTTAAAGGGTTCGGAATATAATTAAGACGTTTTAATTATCTTTTAATTTATCGTAATTAGTATAGTATTATTGCATAAAACATATCCGTTAACGAAACTTGTGAACAAGAATAACGAAAATATAATATTCCATTTTTAATTTAAATTGAAAAACTTTGCAAAGACAATGTTTTAGTATTACAATAGCCTACAATGGAATACAACAACGGCAAAAGAAATGCAAAGCAGCGCGAACTTTCCTTGATTAATAATATCAAATGACAGAGCAGAGCGTACGCGGACCGGAGTCCGCTTCACTCATAAATATCGGGATTATTATGAAACAAGGCTATTAAACTGTAGGCTGCACATTCCTTCGGAGCGCCTGATGATATTACCTTTTATTAATGGTCTACGATATTGCTTTTTTAAAACTCCAGGCACAATATTTAAAGCTTCCATATTTTTAAATGACAGTCTCTTTATATTAGTCATAATGTTCAATTTAAGAATATTAGTTGATGGAGTCGCGCAAGGATATTATAGCAGCATATCTAGTACAGTGATGTAAAATCAAAAGAGTGCATCTCTAACAGCTTTATATATATGAGAATATACTAGTCAAAGTCAGGTATAAAATCAAAATTAGTGTAAATGTTTGATACTGAATGTGTGAAACTGAAAATCCTAGATTTAAAATGTAATATTGAATGTAAGGCGTCTCTCGCTAATTCTCGCGGCATGTGCTCATTATGTGCAATTAACCTGATTTTATTTCATTGTTAATATTTGGAGTCGTAAAAGCAAATTGTTTGGCAGAGCTCGTGTTGGCGTATTCCCAACAAATATTAACGTTATAAAGTTATGAATGACGTTCATTTTAACTTCGGTTTACGATTTGTTTACATTACAATAGTAAATTGTCACGTTTTTCACCTTTGTTAAAAATTTGTTTTCGACTACCAATATCAATTTTTACATAAAATAAACACTTATGCCAAATACATACCCGCATCCTGTAACTATTACACTCTTCGCGATTCTAGACATAGTTCTCGCAGTTTCTCCTATCACGAAAAAAAATATTTAAAAAGGGTTTGAAGTTACCTACAATAGTTATTACAGTCAGAGCTTGTTTCAGTAAAGCAGAAGACAACAAAATAAAGTAAATCTGTTAAATAATTAGCCAGTTTTGTTTTCGAACTTCTTTATTTAAGGTTAAACGTTTGTATAGCTATGTATGGTATATCAGTTAGTACCGGGGCAGAGGGCCGCGGTGTCCTCGTCGGAGCCGTCGGCGCAGTGGTCGACGCCGTCGCATGCGAGGTCAGCGCTCACGCAGAACTCGCGCTGCTTGCACCGGAACTCCTTGCACCCGTGTTCTGGAACCGCAGTGCACACATATTGGAAGGTAGCATATGTATTCATATCTTCCACATTGTAAGGCCTCTAGCACACAGTAGCGACAGCGATCGGGATGCAAGGCGAATTAATGCTAAATTCACATATAAATTGGTTTCGCTTTGGTCCCGATTCGCTTACCCCGTAGTGTGTTAGAGGCCTAAGTAATCTAACTTGTAGTCAAGGCGATATATTTTTATCAGATAATAGTATATAAGAGCGGTTTCTCGAAGGTCTATCCAATTTAGTAATAGCGACACTATCTGTGCGCAGGTCTTCCATCAGTGTCCGACCTTTTTCCACACGCGACAAAACTTTCCTATCTCATTATAGTTATATTTGTTTGAATCATTCCTCTCTCTAGTTCGTTTATAAATTATAATTTATTGAAAACAACGATAGTAAAAAATTCAACTAAAAACTTGTAGTTTTTGTTTCAACATACAAGTTATTATTTTGACATAAATGTGATTATAATGATATTGTTATTTCCTGAATAAAATAAAAAAAAAACATGAGCAATTTAAAATCACGATGACCTTATTATATCTTATCGTAATTATACACTTGTCAATTTAAAATTAATTGTTTAGATTACATTGTATCCTATATATAAATAATATCTTGCATCGCATGTTTCCACAGAGTATAAATATTTTAAGGTCATCAATGAGTATTGAAAGTATCATCAGTGATGCGGTTAAAGAGGTAAAAGTCAGACAAACGCTTCGGCGCTCTTGAACCGAAGGTCGATTATAAAACTCCGTCCAATCGAGCACATGAAAAGCTCTGATCGCTTATAATCTTTATTTCCAAGCTTAGACGAGGCTCAGGGGACGGGGATTAGAAGGGGTGGCACCCTCGAAG
The DNA here is from genome assembly GCF_000836235.2 of Papilio xuthus. NCBI lineage: Eukaryota > Metazoa > Arthropoda > Insecta > Lepidoptera > Papilionidae > Papilio > Papilio xuthus. The sequence goes on from NW_013530064.1 coordinate 45,606, forward strand.
CTTTTGATATTGTCGGGAGGGGGCGCTCGCGGCGACGGAGCGTATGAACGCATTGTTTAAAGTTTTATTCGGTCGTTGGTGACGCGGCTCTTGTAGGATAATTCAATGGTACTGGTACATGCAGGCGGGAAGTCTTTGTACTGCGTGCGTCTCGAGGCGCGGAGGTATCTTTCAAATTGATCGCTCTACAAAAAGCTTTGCTGGGTGGAAAGTAATGCTGCAACAATGTAGAATATATTGTGGAAAGTCAGTGAGCGAGGAAAGATAATGTAAAAAATCTATTCTATGAAATTAAAAGTCGTCTTTTCATTTTATTTTATATTAAACATATCTGATTTCGTTTGATCCGACAGGAATCCAATAAAAGCAGGTTATAAAATATCACAAACGATTGCTACAATTCGTCTGTCTGTATAAAAGATATCGACAACTGAGAAGGTGCGAAAAGTCGTTAAATCGAAGCTTTCATCGACAAAGGTCAATATTTTATTGCGTATTTTTCCTTATTAATTTCCTCCTTCGGGAATCGGCTCCGGAACTCATCCGAATGCGACGCTCACACGAATAAAAATATTATTTCACCGATCGAGTTTCGGATACTTCTAAATGCCAAGCTTTATGTCCTCCATAAAGGCGTCCAATAACTTTATTTCTAAATTTTCTTAAGAACGTTTGGTGTAGGAAAAGAAAATATTTGGGAGAAAAATTCATAAATTATATAATAGATGTAAGTTAACTCAAAGGAGTATAATGCTTCGAAATCGGAAATAGTATTATAATTAATCATTTTAAAAAGATTTTGTTAATTTTTTGGTTATTATAATTTTTCTCCAATTGAACAGCAAGCGGAAGCTGGGCGCAGTGGCGCAGTTTGGCGAAATTAAGCCTAATGCGGTAAACGCTAAGCCACTGAGCCTGTCGTGGAGAGGTTAACTTCTAAAGTTCTTTCAAATTAAAATTCTTTAAATAGAGATAAAAGCCAATACGTAACAAAAAATGAATTGCAATCCGATATCCAAGTTGACAGACAAATATAACAAATATCGAAGGAAGCAAACTTTAGGTAACAAAAAGTTGACCCAAAAGCAAAGTTTACGTGACAAATATGATTACGATCCCGATTTTCCTTCTTACCCAGACACTTCTAAGTCTTCGCAACAAGTTGAAAGTCCCTTATAGTATACTTTAATCACTGAGGCGGAAAATGTAACTGGCGGGAATACAAACAGTTCGTACCGAGTATTGTACCAGGGATGATCAAACTGTTGTCAGAAATAAGACAATTGCCAATTCAAATTAATCACAATCTAAAATACTGCATAACATTGGCGAGAAAAAAAGAAACACCCACTTTATTTCTTTGTGATAGTTGCAATAACATGATGATTTTATCACGTGTTTGACATAGGTCTAGTTTCAACGTTTTTCATAATAAGCTTAGGTCAGAGCAAACAAATTAGAAGCGTGGACAAGACAGATAGAGGGCGCCAGTTGCTAGGGTCACCAAAAGTTCACGATCAATGCGATATCAATAAAATTTATTACAGCCATTAGGGACGAAATATTGTGCCATTCCGACCCTCGCGGAAAGTCCTTTGATTGGACAAACATTGTGCGAATCCTAGGGACTACTGCACACACTTGAAAATATACAGACAAATTGTGTATAATGGATAAATACAGAACAATATAGGCCATTATATTGAGCTAGATAGAATATACTAATAATAGTAAATTTAACAAGTGGAATGTGGGCGGCAAAATGACGCTACAACTGTAATAAATCACATCGCTATCTGATGCAAGTGACGTAAGAGTCCCCAAGAATTTGTGTTAGCCTTATCGTATATCTAGCCTTTAATCTGGGATTTCTAATTCAATGATACTATACATACTAAATAAAACATACTTAGTACTGATAATTGTAATCGTTTCAACGTTTATTTATGACAAATATTTAAATGTATAACATAATCGTTTAAAAAATATCAATAGTCCCAAATTACAAGAGATAATTAGCGTTTAAAAATCAAACATGTTCAGTCCTAAAAGTAAATAACGAAAAACATTTTGCCTTGTAAATTATGTGTGCAATTTAATTTAGGCAACAGGTCCTTTCACAGCAGGTCAGTACACAGGACAGAGGGCGTGCGATACAAACAGAATACGCAATAAATATATATTCACGTAAATAAAGGCTGGCGAGTAATACTGCCCCGTCAACTGTTTGTACGAATAAATAAACATTGGAGCAAATTAAAGAGGGCGATGAAAGAGGGTCGGCGCGACCTCTGCGGAGATGGCAATTTTTTTCCCTTAAACACGTATTTAATGGCACACGCGTCCTTTGCGATTTATTGCCTCGATTTGTTTGTATGGAGACGGCTTTCAGATGTAATAAATAAGTACATCAAAGCTCACCTACTTTATTATGACGTATTATTTATCTTTTTCAAATCAGAGTACTTTGGATCATCCTGTGGTTATATACAGTATCAGAAAGTAGTACAGGGTGTCTCGTAGTTAGTTACATTTCATTACAAATGCACACAGTATGATTACAAAACATTGATATAAAAGTAGATGTTGCACTTTTCTGTTATCAGATCTTGTACTACATGTGTTTACTGCATTGATAGTCACTTATCAATCATAAACTTGCCTTCAAACGATAATTACCATTGATGATTCTTGTTCCTTGTTACATTTTATATTTATTTTAATTCTTAACTCGATAAATATAATATTATATTAGCTTTTGGGATATGTAAAAACCATATTTGATTATATGCATTGCAAAAAAAAGTCCATTGCATTTTTAATTTAGCAAAGACTATGTTAAATTCATTTCTCTCTATATCTCTTGCACTAAAGACAGTAAGTTAATAACGTAAAATAAAACGTGTATATCAGATGTGACACTTACTGGGGTCTTTAACAGCGGTGATGACTAGCTTGAAACCATTGGCGTCTGTACCCCAGTTGTCAGTGACGTACTTGAGGGTGACGAAGTTGCTGCGGGTGAACAGCGCCCCCACCTGCTGCTTGGTATTACGACATGACAGGTCCGCCTGCAACACACAACACACAACATAAGTCATGATGAACTTTGATAGTTATTTATTGAATTTATGTAAGGACCGGATGGTGGTTAGGTTAGGTTAGTGGTGTGTTATGTAGGAAACAGTTATCGACCACTAATTAACTGCACGCTGTATTATAATAAACTAACATAAGTTTGACTTAATTGATAAAGATTATAGATTTATAATAAGGCCGAACACATAATTTCTATCAGATAACGATGTGATTTATTACTCTAGTGAAGAAATAGTAGTACTGTTAGAACATTACTGGGTAATTACGTCATAAAACATATATCAACTAACAGAAACATGTTTGCTTTGTATTCGAGATGCGAGCGTCAAAGCTATCTCGTTATTTATAATGTTATGTTGTTGATGAAGACGAAAGACGCGTGGGAATCGTCAGCCGGCACGCGGCAAGCGGCGCGACACGAAGCTTAATGAAACACCAACAAGGAACTAACGACACAGTCTTCTTGAATTCTTAGAGGCCTCCCCCGCCTTTTACCAGCATCCTAATGAAACAGCTCTGATATTACTGCTGAGCCGATAACACGAGCGCTCAGTCGACAGCCGCGCACTCTGTGAGCTTCTTAATTAACTAATGAATTCATATACTCAGGAGCTAAGATGTACGCGGATTACATCGTTATCTTAAAATGTACATTATGTTTCATCAAATTAAATCAAATAAAGTGAACTTCAAGAACGTCACTCAAATTGACGAAATTATTTTGTTTACCAAAACTTGCCAAATATAATATTAATTTAATCAGCTTAAACATGTTTCGAAACAGTTTATCAAAATTTTCTTCACTTCGATACTCGAAGCGAACTACCAAACTCTAAGTACAAAGTGAACGGTTTTGCGAGTGCTTCAATATAATATCGACAAAAACACGTATCTACAGTATATAATGGCATGTAATAGAGTGGAGGCGCGTGCGGGCTGCGACCTAAGCGCCCGACAGCACGTGCGGCCCACGAGCTAAGCGCCCAGGCGCCGGCAATATTTTCTTCATCGAAGGAGGCTTAGTGGAGCTATAGCTGCGGTCTATCGTGTCATTTTTCACGAAGACGTGACGGAGAGCGTTCGGAGAGCGCCTCCTAAGTCACCCGATATCTCAACTCCTCCCCAACTCTGGAAAGGGGGAGCCTTGCATCAAAGGCACTGCACCGGACTTTTGCAGTTCTTATTCTGCTCTTTTATGTAAAGTTTAATAAAGGACGACCCCCGGGTTGATATTAAAATTCCTCTCTATAACATTTTTCAGATTACAGATAGCGCCAGTATGCACACCGCGCCGCGCGACGTCACCGCAGCCTCCACTGCGAGCTGGCACAGGTATAGAATGAGAATTTTATTTATCGATGTCCTCGCATACAATGGCTATAGAGAAATAGATATTGGAAAAATGTAAAACGAAAACTACAAGAACGATCTTAAACAAGCATTTCTATACAGCCTTATAAAATAGTATTTACTTAATAGTTTCAGTTCAAAGGTAGATATTGACTCTTCAAAGATTAAATAAGAAAAACTACAGATGAAAATACTACTGTCCGCTTTAGACTATTGAATATATCGACATTTCCTTTCAAACACTAAAAAAGGTGTTCTGCCAACGAAAAAACAAAACTTGCAATGCCTTAGACTTGTTTTCTTCTTAGTTAGTAACTGGCTGTTGTGATTAATTAAATTTAACATCTCATTTAAATCGAGAAAATATGAATTAATTTACAGCGATTATCGAACTCCGAATGATATTTGATTTAACAAGAGAAATTAATAAAATGAAACGTAAATAAAAGGTTTAACGAGAGTCGGTGAATTTTAATTGGAGCGGATTATGTCGACGATACAATGAAAGCTATTGAATTTTATTAATCGCCTTATTTTACGTTACTTATAATACATTAATTTTTTATAGTTATATTCATTTTAGATTTCTACTATATGATTTAAAAAAGAGCCTGCATTTTGTTAATATTAAAATAAAGCTTTAAATATAATGCAGCAATTGAGAAATGTATAAAAAAACTAACACAATCTTTAACATGACTAATAATTCTGTAGACGGTTTTAAAGTTGTCCGGAGTATTGGCTAAATTATGATTCATACGTTCCTAGTGATAGCTGCTTATGATTCAAGGCGTGTCACTGTGGTGGTCGTAGCATCGTCTACATCATGATAACTTATAACAGACTCCCAGTCACGCGCCAGCCCTGAGAGCCGTCCGCTACGATCTGACACCACTAACTTGTCAAACTTAGTTCGGCCCTGTATGCCGACAAGTGAACTTGAAATTTTGACATACATTTCTATTAAATACATTTTGTCACTGTTAAACAATGAATTTTATTATTATTAATAGTTTTTTTTTTAATCTTTGTCTTGTTGTTATGTTACCCCTCTACTATTTGGTTTTTTAATAAATTTTAACAGAATTTTAATTTTAAATCTCTCTTAACGTTTTCTTTTCTATTCTTACTATAAAAGAAACTTGCAAATAAGTAAAAGCCAAAAGAAAGTCAAAGTATAAAAGTACAAAGTAAATACATTGTTTGTTCATTTTCCCATATTTTCATATCAAAATCTCCCAACGGATTGTGATTAGAATTAAACTCTGACTGAACTATTTGCAAATCACTTATACATAATATGTAAATAGGTTTAGGTATTGGTAAATATGCTTACGATATTGATACTAAGTTCTGTTGCAAATCAAGCAAATAGTAAATATTCAAAGCGGACCACCAGGATGACTGATTTGAAGTTAGTAACAAAAGTTGGTAGGCGGGTACTGTTGATTGTCGCAAGCTTTGTGCGGTGTGAACATAGTTGCGGATACTTCGCATCGCACGTGGCCAAACTTTACCCTTTGTCTACCTAATGAATTCTCAACATTGTTTTAGTTTCGCTAAACTATAAAACTATTGTTGTACGTTTACACAGGGTGCTCGGGAAAATCCCCTTTGCTGAATAACATCACGAAAAGCGAATATATTTGACTACATTTTAACATCTATACTAATTTTATAAAGAGGAAAAATTTGTATATTTTATTTAACGAATAAACTCAAAAACTACTGAATCGATTTGTTAAATTCTTTTGTCATTAGTAAGCAACATTATCGCTGAGTAATATAGGCTATATTTATTATTAGTATTTTTTTTTAATTCCCATCGCACGGTGTCGGAAATAAAAGGCACTTTCTAAATATAATAAAAGTAGACTTGTATCCTTTATTGCATTTATAATTACTGTGTATAACATGCATAACTTGAATCAAAGGTTTATTAGTTTAAATTAAACCAAAGCTACGTATTGACGGAAATTTCCATTGGAGTAATATGTAATCAAAGTTAGCAGTTGTGGCGGCGCTGAGCGCTCATGGTCCTGTATCCCGGACCTCAATGTTAATTGACTCGATAACTGCTCTGAGCCGGCGACAGGAGACTGATATTATGGGACACTGTTAAGTGGCTTTCTGTGTAATCTGTTAAGATATTAACGTTGTACTGTAACTGTAGTATTGGGAGAAATGGACTATACTAGTCTGAGCACTGTTTACGATTGAATTTGTCTTAGAATTAAGGAATTGTTAAATAAAAAATATTTTCAATTTTAAGCACAAGGAGGAGGCACAATGTTATGCAGTTAAGTAAATACAGAGACTGAAATTTCGTCACAAATGTTAAACATTTCAGATCAAAGCATAACTCTGCAACATTTTCCCTTATTTTGTGAGAGTCCTGTGTGCAGTCTTAGTATAAACTATCCCAAGGCTGGCGTTCCAGAATGTCTCCTTATTTCACCTTTGATGTAAAGTTGGAGAAAGATTAAATGTCAGTTAACTAAACATATCCAAAAATTTAAATTTTGTAACACCGTTTCGCACTCTTTCTGTAGTTTTTTTCTATGTATTAAAAATTGTTTAATAATCCCTATTTGGCCGTCTATTTCATTACAATTGTAAATGAATTTGATATATTCCTCTTATTGATAGTTATAGCACAGCCATGAAAGCTTGTCGCGTTTGTCCAATACAATATGCGAAGCGCGGTTATCATTTAACGCTAACAATGTTGCAATTTGCTTTGTACATCGTTTAACTAAAATGTACATTATAAACGCAATTGTTCTGGCCGAGCGCTTAACTAATCACCCACCGCCCACCGTTCACCGCTCACCGCCCACCGCTCGCCATCCACCGCTCACCACAGCGTCATTTCATAATTACACATGGTTAAAATTAACGGCTACAATCAATGCATCGATTGTTAAACAGATTCAAATTATTGTGAATGCTGTAACCAAATGTTTAGTTTTGCCTTTAAGTCGCACAAATTGTTGTTATAAATGAAATTATGTATTTATGTCACATTTATGATATGATCAAATTGTTCTACAATGAAAATAGTCTCCATATTCCGTTTAAATAACATTAAGACGGTGACTAGTTTCTTGTAAAGTTATTCAACATAACTGGTTTTGATTAGGTTTCACATAAAAAGGAAAATTATCGAAAATTAAAAAAATAGTGTTGAAAATAAAGATAAAAGGACTTTAAGAGTGATGTTCAGAATTATGCGCAATAATTAAAATGTGAACATTGGTGCGAAAATTAAATACAAAGATTTAGCAAAGTAAGAACAGTCTGTGATGTGAGACGGCTCGCTGCGACAAGTGCCCACTTAACAATTAAAATACTTTAATTTGGCGGCTCGAGTTGGCGAGGAGCTCGAGTTGCCAAGGTTTCCGAGTTGCCGACTCGCTCTTGTCTCGCGAACTTTAGTGAAACGATACGCCGGTTACACTCCCGACTCATTCCCGGCGCCAATCTGAATTGTTACTTTAAATTAGTGGAAACTTCGACGTCCCCCGGACCGTAACAGATAAAGGAAAAGATTCTAAAACATTCCAGTATTACGAGGATCTTTTGTTCGTTTTAAACTTTTTAATTTATTTGTTTTAACTCGGAGATATCTGTGATTCAAACTGAAGTTTTCAAGATTTTTACCTATTTATTTCTTATTAAGTTTACCGATACTTAGCACAGTAACATGTGGACAAGGAAATGGGGCGAACTTGTCAATTTTAGATGCACCCATATTTCTTTAAATTTAATGTTAAGCTTAAAAAGCACTTTCTCGTAGAAAGTACTTATGGAAGGAACATTTCTTAAAAGATACATTTTGTTGAAACATTTCGTTAATTTTCTACAAATTTTGATTCTACGCAAATTACAAAGAAGTGAGTAAAGCAACACCTCTATATTATAAAGCAATCAAAGAGTTTCCACTGCCGAAACAACGTTCAAAAACATGTTAATATTTCTGTTCTATCAAAGTGATTGACAAGTGCTGGTGTGGAATATATTAAAAACGTTGAATGCAAGTTAAAATTTTTGTTCCTAAAAAATGTTCATAACGTCCAACCAAACCGTAAAAAACAATGTTACCGTGAATTGTTCTACGCAAAAAGTGATGTGAAATCCGTAAGCCCGGAATACGATTGTGACATCGTCGACACCGAATCGAACTGTTTCAACAATTTCTTTTCAATTGGACCAATTCAAAACAGTACAATTGTGTAGAATATTGTCGGTTTTACACCAAAGGGATTCCTATGTAATCGTAATATTACTATCTTGTAAACTACAGACTAAAGACGTCATACTAACTTTTCGATAGAGATAAGATAACACTGTACATAAATACATCTGTAGATAAGTAATAACATGTTAATATTGGTTGTAATGTAATTTAATAAACAAATTACAACACAAAGTACACGCCTTTGTAAAGACTTTAAAACTCGTTAGAGGGGGAAAAACTTTTATTTTTTTTTGTGCAAACGTTAAGATATGCAAAACAATCAATAAACTACTAGTTAAATGTCTATATATAACCTTGATAGAAATATCTAAAGTTATATATCTGTAAGCTGCCATTGTAATACAAAGGCGAGGGTCGCTTGTTACAGGCACCCCCCGACAGAGCTGGGCAGGGCAGTCGCCGTAATAAGTCTGTGCGGTTCAATGCGCGCGGCCCGGCCCGCCTGCCCGCCTGCCGCCTCAGCTTGACTAATTGTGTGTATTTAGGATAAGGAAAAATAAATAAAGGCACACCGCAAAAGAAAACTACTCCGAGTCCCATAGGTATTTCGCAGAGCCCCGAAACAGAGGTAACAGGAGGTCCTTTGTTCAAAGAACCGTCACGAGTGCAAAGTTGTCGGATTTGAATTTAAAATGCGCAAAGTTGCGTCCCTCACCGTGTGTTAATTATTTAGCGAGCGGCCGCGACACCTGTGCCCCCCTGCCTTTGTCCTGTCTCCTTATCAACTCTCTCATGCCAAATTAAATATTTATTATTCAAGAATTTCTTGCCCAAACCTTTTGGACTCTGGATAATTAATTTTAACCACAACTTGGAGTAATTTAATATTTACAAGATGAAATACGATGCAAAGTCTTTAAACTCGGGAGTTTAGGTTTTCAGGTACGTCAGTAAATTAAAGTAGTAATCAAGCGGGAGTTGGACTGAGCGGAGACTAATCGTCTTAGAGAATAGCTGCGGTTAGTGAGTCAGTGATACTGGGTTACTTTACTGGCTTCTTTTAAAAGTAATTGTACACGCAAACGTGATTCAAACGCAACCTTTCACCTGGATACTAACACGATGAATTATTACCAAGCGGAAATTCATTCGTTACCCAAACCTAATCACGTATTATTATTTTACATGATTAGGTTTGGATAGCCAGTGACAAGCAGATTTTAACATCTAAATCAAATTATTATGGGCAATTGCAAGTTACCACATCTACAACAGCCAGTATAAAATCACCAGACGGCGCAATTAAGTTAAATGTTAAGAGCGCTTAAACCATTGAATCGCTACCGCACTGAGTTGACTAAACGCTGTTCTCAAAAGTCAGTTGTAATTGAACCAGGGCGGGCATTCCTCGCAGTCTCATTAGCATACCATCTCAGAGGGTCTTTACACAAACTAACGAGCAGCCGCACCCGCAGCGATCGGGAACAATCAGGGATAATCGGCCGTCTCCACGATAATTGCCGCTCACGACTTCTTGGAATGTCTCCAAATTGAAAATAATATCGATGGAATCCTCGCTAATACCAATTCAAAATGATATAACTCTCCACTTGAGAGCTCCGGACACAGAGGTCGTGGACCTCGCGGACCTATCTGGGAACATAATTGAAATGTCATCGCGCTCTGTCGCAGACACCACAACTCTATATTAAGGGGCTTTAGATTCCGTTACGTCTGACTAGAGCATTTATTGCAATGCATATTCTTGCGGTAGTTCAATTTCAGTGGCATTGGTTTTGAATTTCACAGTGGGATTAACAACTAAAAATAAATTGAGGATAAAGTTATTGACATCAAGCTTATAGAAATTATTTCAATGAAGACAGACCTTAGGTGGGGCGGTGGCGTGCGCGCCGTCGTAGACGTATAGGTGGTCATTGCAGTCAAGCTGCAGCATGTCAAAGTGCAGCATGAAGCGCTGCAGGATGCTGTGCGTCTGGAAGGTGACGGTGCAGTCGAGGTTGCGTTCATTGCGCGACCACAGCACGCCGCCGTCCAGCTTGCGGTACTGCCGCTGCAAGAAGTGGTCCTTGCACAACGAGTCCATATAATCTGGGGACAATCACAAATATAATTTTAATATAATCATTGATAAAATTAATTTTGCTTATAATTCAGCAATCCCATCATCTAAAGGAAACCGTCAATTAAATAAAATTTCATAACTTTCTACAGCATGAGCCAGTCAGATTTTCTTTCTTTTCAATTTTCTGATCGTCCCAGATCGACTTGGCTACGAAACTATTGATGATAAAATATGTTATCAGTTATCTGGTTGCGTTTATCTGGCTGTACGTAGACGCACTCGGGCAGTGCAATCTGATCAAGACGCTAGCTCGCCTCCGTAAAGGCGACGGTGAAAGTTTTTTTATAATGATCAATATTAGTTTACTTTAGTGTTATTCCATCCGCGGTCGCGATGTAAGTACATCATTACAACAATATTAACTTTAGTTTATCTCAATTAAAATTTATTGACGTCATTGCCCTTTACCTAAAAGTGATACCTAATCCTTCCATAACTCATTTATTGTGGTCTTATTAAATTTATAATATTTCTTAGTTTCCTTCATTTTTCCTCGACACCTCCCCTTCCCCGCACTCTTATTTAGGCTAGATTCGAGCCCCTCTCTGCGACTAATAAAAGGAAAACTAATAACGAGATTAAAAAATAGAGGTACATCTAAAGTATTTATAAAATAATTCGATTTCTATTCCAGGAGCGCCTGCAGCGTCTTCTCGTTCTTCACTCTGATACTTCTCTTGACGAGCACGTCATCTGCCCCAACTCCTCGCATCCTCGGCACGCTGGTGACAGGGGAGACGACCGGCCTGGAGATTCCGCGAGATCTCCTGGCCGGGATAGGAGTAGGCAAGGGAGCCATTCAGATAGTTGTCAACGTTCATACAGACAGTCAGGGAAATATTGAAGTGTTCACAAATTGAAACAAACATGAAGTGATAATGATGATTTGATAACGCAGAAACAAGAAATATTGTACCCAAAGACAGATGCTCGCAATTTGGATGGACAACTCTTTGACTGACGGTGAATCCTAGTTGTGATATGGCCTAGTTCTTGATTCATAACAACTACTGCAGATAAAGTTTCTTTAATGAGACGTTATTTAAATGGTGTTTTACTCTACTAAACCGAGGCGTCTAACTCTAGAATCAAATAAACGAAGTTAAATATTGGTATTACATTAACAAAATATGCGTGATTTACAAATGACAAGCTTCGGAATTTCCTTCAAAGGGATATTGAATATCAATTTATGATGTCAAGTGGAGCGTCACAATGTAACATATCAAATAACGCCGCATCATCTCCCATATCGAGTCGCGCACAAGTCAACGGGAAGGGAAGGGAAGGGAAAGGAATGTGTGACACTAATATTCGTCAAATTTGAACGTTAATGTGTGTGGCCGGAATCGTCTCACGTTCCGCCTCTCAGAGATATGAGGGGCTTATCGTATCGACGCAAAGAAATCGCGATAAAGGCAGAATTTCTATGTGAAGTACGATCGGGACGTATTTATTGCTCGCGACTCGCACGCCCGCGGAATACTTACACGCACATATTGACATCTCGGTATAAGTTTTATAGGCGTTTTGTACTCTTATAAGTCTTACTTATTGGTATAAATACAATAATCAGGACATGATAGAACGACGTGAAAATTATAAATCAAGGGTTTTATTAACTACACGAATTTGCTTACAAAATTTATTTAATTTTACATATTGAGACCTTGTTAAATTGTTATATTCAAAAAAAGTAACTGGTAAATACTTTGGAGATTATAATTACTAGTATAATGCTTACAGTTAAGTTGAGCGGTTACTTTTTATTCAGTCTTTGATGAGGCCTTTGACGTGTATATGCATTAAAAAAATGTAAAAACAATCCTAGTATAAGAGTAGAGAAACAATCGAGATAATTTACCTCAAACATTTTGAAGTTATTTATTATTTCGTAGAACTTAAAAAAATACTACGTTAAAGGAAATATCGTGACGTTTTAGAGAATAACTAAAACAACATTGATATAATTAAAATAGATATGTTGTACAACTAATCACACACAAAGACAAACATTTGTGACGCTTCGTCAAATATCATATTATTGGCAAACGAAGCCTAGTTCTATGACTTTTATTTGTTGCACTTACTTAATTGTTACTATTAAGATTGGAAAAAAACATTTTTATCTCGATAAAGTAGTTTTTAATGTAAGTCACAACAAATGTATGTTGAAAATATGTTTAAAATGATTACATTTTTGCAACAAGAGAACGTTTGTTGAGATATAGTACGAAATAATTTGTATAAGATATAAATAACTTTTTTTTACAATGTTAATAAATTAAATTAAAACGATTATCTTGAAATATTTTTCCCAAGTTAAATAAGAGAAATCCTACCAACAAACCTTCCAGAGAAAAAACAAGCAAAGAATTTTCAATCAAAGGCGTTGATAACATTTTCAATGAAGACAAAGCGCAGAGAGCACAAAGAGAACGGGTTAAAAGAAATATTTTTCAGAGTCTAAACACAACGTCTTTTATTATATATCTTTAATCTTTGTAAACTCTGAGAGATATTTAATTATTAGGGAACTTTTTAAGAGCAAAATAATTGAGTAAAATGTAAGTAAGTAAGTAAGTATTAGAATTTGGAGCAATATAGCGCTTATCTCATACGTTGTATGGATTATCCAAATTCACCGATGTTAAACGATCAAGATTTGTGTTCGAAGCCTTCCTTGTTTGAGACTAACACAAAACAGTAATTCTGGTTAGTTTTGGGAATTGCGGCTTGCGTCATTCGCCGAAAAAACGAAGCGAGCGCTGTCGTTGCGATGACAAAATGCGTTGTATGAAAAATATTTTTACAAAGTAATAAAATAAATCGTAAGCGTTATAAATATAATAACTTCATTCAAGATTATCTTATAACATTAATTATAGATATACCGATTTATTAAAATATAATCCATGCATGATGTAGTTGAAAGAAATTAAATGTCGCGCAAATATTCGCAGTCCAGGTCTACTGCTGCCGCTGGCGCGCCGCTACGTTGTCAGCAATACCCGCTTATCGGCCTGTAAAAGACGTATCAGCTAAGCCGTCTTTTCCAAAACGGATTTGCCAAACAGTTTTTACGTTTGGTTAAATTTAGGTGGACTTCTCAAACGAAATAAGTATATACATAATCTTTGTATAATATTATATACACGCTTGAAAGTTTTTTAGCCACTTCTATCCATTTGAGGGTATCACACATTTCTTATCTGGTATCCAAATGCATAAGAATATTGTGCTATTCATAATTTCTAGGAGTTTTTGAACCATAATAGACATTCTTAAACACTATTATAATAAAAAAGAACGTAATTAAATTAAATTTTAATATAAAAAAATATCACAATATGAATTTCTTATATAGATGAAAAACTATCGAAATCATATCGACAATATTTATTACATAGAACAAGAACATCACTAGCGGCAAGTCGAATACAGAGTTAATGGAATGGGATTTACGAATGAATTTCAAGAAAATAATCTCGATTCTGTCGAAACGCGCTGAGAGACGGAAATGAAAAGGAGCGAGACAGCTTCGTCGGGTGACAGCCGTCTCGCTCGGACACACAGCGCCCCCTGGCGACGCTTTACGCGGCCATAGAGCTTGTGAAATAAGATACTAGAAGTAGCGTGTCACTTAATCCAGTTTACAAAGTTAAAAGACGCTTCCTATTTTTAGATTGCAAAATATGTTTTACCATTTTATAAAATAAATTAACTTAAAATATCACATTATTTATTTAGTCATTCTTTCGTTATTTCTTACATATTATTCTTTGGAATACAAAACAGGGAAAAATGTACTCGTATTTTGTTTATAATTATCAAAACATAAAAGAAATATGTCCGCGGCATTGTTTATCAACAATACTTTTCCATTGAGTTTATTCTTGATAAGACATGAAGTAATGGATTAAAAGATTAATTTCATGAAACTATTCAACCGATGCTACAAGTCGCGGATTAATACATTATGATTATCTTGTATATATTATACAACAACAATATAACTCACGCCTGTAGCTCAGAGGGGTTGGCAGATACCATTATACAAGAAAATTAATTAAAAATGCAATTTCTGAATTGATAAAAAAAAGAAGTTTACTCTTTAAATCTGTCTAGATGTCTTTAGATCTAGAAGAGAATGAAATGGTCGTCACCGATTCGTATCTTCTATTTACAGAACAAAACGATTTTTTTTCAAATGATACTTCATGATAGTTTGTTGATATGCTTCTTAACTTATGCTACCTAGGAGTTATTTAAATATATTTGATGTCGCAATTTCGTATTCTAAAAAATTATTATGTCAATAAATCGATCACTTCCTGGCCCGACATTTAAGCAGCGTCTGCTAACTGAGGAGGTCCGCGCATAAAATTTTGGATGGAAATTTTCCTTGGCCCAATGACGGCCGTTGTAATTACATTATTAGACATCTCTCTTTTTCGCTCCATAAAATTGCCATTGCTAAGTTTAATGTGCCAAATTACCGCTTCAAATGGAGTTTGTGAATAGCAATACTCTGAATATTAAAAGATGTACTTAGTACAAGTGGTTACGTCAATAAAAGAATCTTATGGGACATTATATGTACCAATTAGCGTAAAGACAAAGGTAAAGTAAAAAGAAACGTTAACGTATAACGTTATAAATGCACACCTAAAAAATCAACTATAAAATATTACATTGATATTAAGCTATCTATTAACTGCTAATGTCGTGGGGCTTGAACTAACATTGCCGGACGGGTACTCCCGCGACCGCGCGTTGCATTACAAGCAAAATGTACCAGCCTCAACTAAAATGCGATACGATCCGGTCTCCAGTGTCACATGCCAAGATATCATGTTTTTACATTCTGCACAAAATATCCCTATATTTATCTGACCAAGTATAAGAAGCATCGCAATGTTTGCAATCCTATATTTGTCTTGGATAAAATCACTAATTTTCTGAACATTGTTATATTCATTTTAAACGTATGAAGCCTGGTATGATATTTTCATGATAAATTATGTGGCAATGAACTTCTTTCTCCAATCCAATGTAAACTATGAGCATGTAATTTTTTTTTAATTCTCTCCTTATACAAATATGAAAACGGCGTAAACAGGCTATTCCGACAATAGGTGTACGTTGAAAATAACTGAAAAGCGTACCGTAGCCTACGTTCCCATTATCGAAGTGGCGCCGACACATTAACCTATTTACTGCGACGCTGACGTGCCGTACTCCACGCACCTCCACAGACAATGCTTCACGTCGAATGGAAAAACCCATTACTTCCCCGTAGACAATCAACACGCGATATCGGGATTCCTATTAATATTTTAAGACGCTTAACGAATAGGATGATTTCTGAAATTAATTATTTATTGACCTAAAACATGGCCCACAAGTAAGTCCTTGTTTATTTTAATCCAAAAACATTAGAAATTCCTAGTTATAATAATAAAGATAATGACCAAAACAACGCAATAAAACTATATTACTATAATATGATGTCACGTATCCCGCAGGACTTCCGTTGGCGTAATTACCACGTAATAAGTTATTACTGCCCGGTGATAACGCGTAATTGTAGTAATAGGCCCCTAAGTTAATAGTAAAGCGAAGGTTATATGGCTTTCACCCCATTACAGCAATGTTTAACTTAGTTCCTCATTGTACTTTCAGGGCGGTAAAGATGACGCGATAAGGGAAATATTATTTTAACTGAATTTGGTTTTCTTTTTTATTTTCACGATTTGATTAAAATATTTTAACGCATTTTATGATATTTAATGATTTTCAACCTTCATATATTTAAAAAAATAGTAAGTAATCTTTATTTTTTCTATGTCTTTTAAAACTATCTAATAAAGTTTTTATTTCAAGCCCATTTTTCTATATTTTCAATGCGGGGTCTGACTTAAAGAGACCGAATAAAATATTTTAAGCGTTCATTGTCTGCTTAAAGGAAATATTTACATGAGATCGGTTACACCCACGAGCCATCCTTGAAGAGGGCGAGCCTACGCGATCTCGGGGGAGGCACGGGGAGGGTATCGACCCGCTCCACCACTGGGTCGTTCACCCCGCCCCGCGTAGCGATAGCCGTAGCCCATAGCCGGCTCGTAGCGCCGCGTAGCCGCATATCCGAAAACATCCGCTTTAGTTATTTTTTTCATTTTTTTTCCCGCCCGCGGTTATTCCGACGTTACGCTTGATCGTTCGTTTCGTTTTTATTCTGTGTTTTGTTTTGATTGGTTAAAGATGACTTTGATGTTCTATTCCAAACTTTTTCCACTGTTCGGTATTTTGAAAGGCAAGGAATTATGGTAACATTTTTATGATGATTATAGAAAAGTTTAAAAATAAATTCCACTGTTCGGTATTTTGAAAGGCAAGGAATTATGGTAACATTTTTATGATGATTATAGAAAAGTTTAAAAATAAAACTTTGTTGGTGAAATAGAATATTTATGTATTAATCATAAATTAATAAAAACTCCGCTTCGAATACAACTGTTGGTTTCAAGGTGTTGTAAGTCCTGCATCCTGCAAGGATACTATACACTTAAGGATACTAAAGTTAGTAGCAAACCAAAAATATTGTTAGTTAACATTTTAAATGTATTTTCAACAATTATATTCACATAATTTCGCAACATCCACAAGAGTCTCGTATATTCTCCAGACGAGTGCGTGGCGTAGGCGAGGTTTACGGGGGCGCATGGCGTTGAAACTACGAGCGCAATTAAAATTCTCTCCCGACCGAGATGCAAAAAAGGACGTGTTAAACAACTAAATAAAAAAAAACAAGTTCTCATCGCGTGCAATTTATTTTGTTCCCGCACAAGTCGATTCTCTCTCGTCTAGTCTTAATTAAATTCCGATTCATGTTCTAACTAGTGAATATCTAAAACTCGAACAGTTTACAAATAAAACAAGACGCTTTGTAATTATCCTACAGTCGAGTTGCGGCTTCGAAATTAATGTTAGCAACTCTCCTAGTAGACTCTTTACTTTCTTTATCTCTCGGAAATTTTATTTGCATAAAATAATTTGAGTAACGATTACACTTTAAAAATATGAAATAATTTTGTCAACAATCATGTCGTAGTACATAAGTTTATATACAACGATCGCTGAATAATTCATTACTTTGAAAAAGCGTCAAAAAGGATTGAATCGGAGACCGAAACGTGTTCATATTTTCCGTCAAAATCCAACCTCACAGACCCTTCGAATCCCTCGACCCACATTCGTTTGAAGATTCAATAGACAACTTCCCGTCATTAAATTTATAGCATGTATATTTTATTATTAAAAATATTTAACAATAAATCGAAAAATATATAAATATATGTATACTAAGCAACTAAAATGTAATAAATAACAAAAATAATAAAATAAATTAAAGTAAGTTTAGAAGAAACTAAAAATTGTCAAATATCCGCAAGTCACTTAACAGCTCTGACATTGAGCGGATAAACAATTCGACAGTTTTGGTTCGTGGAATGTACAGTTAACCATTTCTCGACAGATATTGCTTCTTAGTTCGCGAAAATATATTCTACATTTGTGATATTCATCTCCTGTACAATCTTGTAACATGGTTACCGAATCCAATCAGAAACCTTTCCTTTACAACATACTTACATACTTCTAGTACCCAATTTATCTTCTGAATTGCTACAAATCTACAGCAGCTACTATGTTAAACATAATATAATCATATTTTACTTATCTATTGACTTAGCTGCCTTTGAGTCACATATTATTAAGCACATAATTAGTATGATTACAGAATACATAAGCAGCTTTGAGAGCAATATTAACTTTATATTCTCCTCATGATTAACGGACCGTAATCCTGATTACACATACGCACACTCGAGCGAAATCCTTCGGCTTACGAACACTAAATATACATCCATAATGGCTTCATACGACCTCATAATATTTTTCTCACGTACCGCTCCGCCGCGATTGGCGATTGGATCGTCGAATATTTCGTTTAGGCGGCGCACCGCCTAATTCCATTGTAAATGAGGCGGCGGACCCTGGCCGAGGCCCTGGTATCGACAGGCGCTGCGAGACCTCCAGCGTGATTAATTAAGCCCCGGTCCCTGCGTGTGATTAATGCGTCCCATGAAAAAATCCGCGAAAAATCAATTCGCTTCTTACACGCGCCGCGCACGAGCGGCTGGAGTGCAAACACGAGTGGACCTGACGCGTCCCAATTAATCATCGCCATTTAGATTGAATAATGCGATGAGTTGCAGCGGCTCAGGTGTCAGCCGACGTCATTAATAAGCGGAGGAGTGGATTCGATTTCACTATTGAAACTTTGGCGCTATTATGAATTACTTCTTCTTATAATACGTGGTAGTTTTTCCTGATGTTGTTTGCCCGAATATCAAATGCTTTACTTTTTACGTCACGGGAATGACGTATCTGCGTATACAAGTAGCAACTTCACGGCTACATGAATAACACGACATTACAAATTTTCGACTGTGTAAATTTGCTTTGCCATCTTTTCTCACGACGGTATTAACAAACAGGTATCGAGCGACTGACAGATCAAAATGTTGGCGACGACGCACGCCTGACCCAAACATCTTTAACATTGTATTCGGTAAGACTAAAATCGCCGGGTTTCTAAGGTTTACGTAGCTTCGTGTACGAAAGACCTTACTCTATAAAAGCAGATGTTTCCAAAGATGTGACTCACTTGAATTTTTAAATAGAATAGTAACAACACGTCTTGCAAATGGTTATAATGCGTTATTATTAAAAAGAATATTGAGTACAGCATAGCTTCAACTCAAAGTATTACACTGTTAACAGTGTTAGATATCATAAATTATATTGATAACATTATCAAGTAAAAAGTGCGTTTCTTTTTAACTCATTTCAAACAAAGTATAAGACCAAATTAAGCTATACTTAAACAATCATTAGAAGTTAATAATGGGAGTTGTTCCAATGACAATGGACAGATTTGTTAGAAGATTTTATTTTGGTAAGTTACTGTACAAATAAATATACATATGTAATTGTATACGACATTTGTTATCTACCGGATATTTATTTGATAACAACTGGATTATAAAACTCGTGTGGAGTTGATAATGACGGGATTAAAGTTGATTATATGTTTGATTATATACTGTATTTAAAATAAACTATCTGTAAAACGATCGGCGAAGTGCTACGTATGTACATATGTATATGTAAACGTTAAACAAAATAGAAACGATTTTATTGTTGTGGTTTTCGCATCTAAAATCATCATAGGATATTTAAAACATGGCCCGAAACGGTTACGTTAGTTTTTGTAGCACATACGTAGATTAAATAGTAATATTTAAAACGTTAAATTTTAAAAATTTAAATAAACTATTGCTTAAACATTTGAAGTTTATTTTTTTTGTTATTAGTAATATATTATAGAATTTTCTTTATTAGAGCGTGTAATGTTTTTGAAGTATGCTAATTATATGTTGTACATGTTCTTTCTAGATATAACGTTATCGTTATTTAAACGTAATTAAGGTTACAATTCTAAAACGTTACTCTCATCTGTTAATAACACTTTTCTGTTAAAAACAAAATATTGTGTCAAGATAAGCATTGTCTTCTTCAGACTTGTTTAATTTCATTTTTATTCGTTAACTGTAATTAAAAAAAAGAACATGCCAGGTTATTGTAGTGCATACTTTATATTATTTACTGACTAAAGTGCTAAACCACTTGCGACTCTTTAAGATCTGACCAATCTTTGTCGCTATAGTAGAAAGAATAACAAAATTTTGCGCAAATATTAGAACCAACTCAAGAGCCACGAAAATACTTTATACAAATCTTAAACTTTGTAAAGTGGTGTCAACTATTATAGCAACGGCATTAGAATCTAAATAGCACCCCAACTAGTACGAAAAGATTCATCGATCATGATAGCGCAATCTTTAAAGTCGGCATGATCCATGATAAATAATGGTGGAGAGTTGCGCACGCGCATTGTCCCCGGCACAGACGCGATGGGTACAGCTCTGAAAGCGGCCGCGATCGCGGTGGCCGCCCTCGCCGTCATGGGAGGGATTGCAAGTAAGCTATTGTATATTATACCAATTATTAATTTAAACCCACACGGACCTCACTAGGTCACGCTTATTTTTGTAGATAACATTCTGAAAACAGAACAACTCGTCCTATCTTACTAAATTGGTTACGTATAAAACAACACATAAGGTTAATTAAAATACTCCTGTTTTAATCTTGAATGATACAATAAAGAAATTAATAATAGTATTGTTTGTCATTGAGGTAATATTTGTCATTACTTTTTTTATTGTTACTTCTGAGTTACGATAAGATTATATTTTAATGTTATTAATTTATGCGGTAATTGCTCTAAAGATTACAAGCGGCTTAAGAAAAATAAACAACATCAAAAAACATAGAAATTTTGAACATAACTGTTCATTTTTGCAGTAATTTTATCAAGCATTGGAGTTTTGAAAATGAATAGAAAAATAACAACGAATTTCTTGCGAATTAAAATATTTGCAATGTTTTTGAAACAATCGGCTATATCGTTTTATGTCCCTTAACTTGAATTTATCTCTTACTTTTTCCAATAAACGCGACCCTAACATTTCATCATTTCGGAACAAAAGGTGAAGCGAAAATTAAATGAGATTCACTGCTTCCCCGTTTTATCCACAAATAGAGAAAACTACATCTTGTCTCTTTATTCAATATGTGTGTGTTCATATTCAATTTCCAGTTGGTATAACATTCGCGGTACTATCGACGCAGACGACTGCGCCTGCGCCGCCCGAACTGCTGCCCCTTGACTGGTGGAAGCACTGCGTACTCTACCAGATCTACCCAAGATCGTTCAAGGACAGCGATGGAGACGGTATTGGTGACTTGAAAGGTTAGATATATTTTATTTATGGATAAAATCGCAACCTACAATACTTCAATAGTAATATTTAAGAACCCAACATACATTGACTTCGAAAATCTGACTAAGACCGTAAATTCCCTAGCTTGACATCATGACATCATCAGCTCACTATACGTCCCCACCGAGGGGCTCGGAGCCTACCCTAAGTTAAGGGTGATTAGGCCATAGTCAACCACGCTGGCCAAGTGCGGGTTGGTTGACTTCACACGTATCTTTGAATTTCTTCTCAGATACGTGCAGGTTGCATCACGATGTTTTCTTTCACCCTAAGAATTCCCTAGCTTGCTATCGTAAAAACAATCGTCAGGTAATACGATAAGGGAACAATGAACCCAAAAATACTGTTATTGAATCAATTAACACATAAGTTAAAAACAATTTCGATAAAGCTTAACCAAACTAAATAAACAGACAATATTGTATGCAAATTAATGCATATGCATGAAAATGTGTTTATATGTAAATTATGCAAAATATATTAACGATAATTTTTAAAGTAGAGCAGAAAAACATTTCAATCAAAGATAATACATATTATTGATATTAAAAACGATAATATCGTAAAAAAGGCCTACAAGAAATGATATAATAGAAATGTTCAATCATGATTAATATGAACAACGCTGATTGATTTAGATAAGTAAAAGGAAGGTCATAATGATAATAAACATTTTTAACTACTAAGACTAATTAGATTAGAGAAGACTAAGTAGATAAATCAGTTAAAGGCAATGTTGTAAATTTAGCTGGAATTACAAATGTTAAACAACGCTGTAATATAAGATGAAGTACAATATTAAATCATATCCAAGCTGAATATCTAAAATAGTACTTGCTTAACAATAACAACGTTATAAATAAAACATCAACAGTAAACTAAAAAAATATACTTATCTGACATTTTGCGCAGTGATTACGCCATCAGTCCCCGACGTAATTGTGATTTACAATAAAGTATAGGTGTACTTCCTGACTCACAATAACATAATCGTCAAATGTCAGGTAAATTGCAAGCATTTGTCGTAATTGCAGGAATCATCAGCGAGTTGGAACATTTTGTGGACGCCGGTGTCGATGCGATTTGGATGTCGCCGATCTTCGAATCTCCCATGGTTGATTTCGGATATGATATCAGCAATTTTTATAAAATTCACTACGAATATGGAACTATGGAAGATTTTGAGGAATTACTGAAAAAAGCCCATGAATTAGGTCAGTATTTAAATTCCGCATCCATTTTTTTTTCAAGGTAATGCCAATAATTGCATGTGATGAATTGAAATTAAATTTGGTTTTCGTTTATAGGTGACATAAAATGTCCCCTAAAACACGAGGCAATTCGTGATATGAAAATCTATTGTTATTTATTTAATGATACAAATAAAACTATTTGTACACATTAATATCAAATCTCACCTTGTTGATAAAATCTGCTTCTTTAATAAAGTAGAAATAGTATAATAAAAGTGATAACTATTTATTTTGCAGGTATAAAAGTACTATTGGATTTTGTTCCCAATCACGCGAGCACAGAGTCTGAGTATTTCATCAATTCTGAGAAGAAAGTACCAGGATATGAAGACTATTTCGTGTGGGCTGACTCACCAGGACCAGATCCCAATAATGCCAGTGTTATGCGTCCACCTTCTAACTGGGTAAGATTTTAATTGAAACCTCGCTACGTGACCTTCACTCAATCTCTCTCTTTTATAGTCTTCTTCGAGTCTATGGTTATTTCTCATAAATTAAACGGATGTATTGCTCAGATTCATAAGTTTACTACCTCTTGTATATCGTATGATTACCTAAAATTACAGGTCAGCCAGTTCGGGGGATCGGCATGGGAATGGAGCGAGGCTCGTCAACAGTTCTACCTCCACCAGTTCGCAATCGAGCAAGCAGACTTCAACTTTAGAAATCCAGTGGTCAGGCAAGAAATGTTCAACATCATGGAGTTCTGGCTAGACAAGGGTGCTGATGGATTCAGGGTGGACGCTCTGCCTTACCTGATTGAAGCGGACCCCGCCGACCACAACGGTAGCTACCCTGATGACCCTCTGAGTGGAATAATACATTTCGAACCGCACCAGTTGGGTTACACGATTCCGCTTTACACCAAAGACCTAATCGAGCTTTATGATATCGTTTATGAATGGAGGGAATTCGTCGACAAATACCTTGAGGACCATCCTGGCGACACTAGGTCAGTTATTATAAATATTTGTGCACTCCCAGTTTTCTCTATCAATTCCGTAGTATGTATAATAATTTTGAACGTAATTTTTTTTTATATTTCAGAGTACTCTTCTCGGAAGGTTACGCTAACGTGACGATGACAATGTTGTACTATGGGAACGAGGAGGGCGCGGTGGGCGCTCATTTTCCCTTTAACTTCGACTTTATCACCGATTTATCCGCTAAATCAAATGCCAGAGACTTTGTCTACATCATTCTCAGGTGGCTGACGTACATGCCTCACGGTGGTGTTCCCAACTGGGTGGTAAGAATTTTTTACGCCAAAGAAGTGATAATAGTCTATGGATGTATAATTTTTTTGTTTTTTTTTCGCAAAATGAATATCGAAAGTGATAATTTTAATGCTAGCACTTTTAAATTATAAATATATATAAGAGTTATTTACAGCTTAC
The DNA here is from genome assembly GCF_000836235.2 of Papilio xuthus. Classification (NCBI taxonomy): domain Eukaryota; kingdom Metazoa; phylum Arthropoda; class Insecta; order Lepidoptera; family Papilionidae; genus Papilio; species Papilio xuthus. The sequence continues at coordinate 70,025 of NW_013530064.1, forward strand.
AACGTTGGATGCTTACACTCGCTCAAGATTTGAAATATTATTTTCAGTTTGGCAACCACGACAACAACAGGATGCCAACTCGATTCCGCCACAACATGGTGGACGGCTTGAACTCTCTCAATATGTTGCTACCGGGAGTGGCAGTGACGTACCAGGGCGAAGAGATCGGGATGAGAGACGGCTACGTCAGCTGGGAGGACACTGTCGATGTAGAGGCCTGCAATAGAGGAGACGAGGACACCTACCACCTTTACTCCAGAGATCCAGCCAGAACCCCATACCACTGGAACAATGGCACCAACGCCGGATTCTCAACAGGAGAGAAAACTTGGCTACCCGTCGCTGATGATTTCAAAGAAATCAATCTAGCGAAACAGAAAGAAGATACTCGAAGCCATTACAAGGTACTACATCTATTCAACTTTTATGCTTTGAGATGTTCAAAAGATTTAAGTACTTTATTTTGTGTTCCAGTTTTAAACGTACTTTTAAGGATATTTTGTCATAATTTCCAGGTGTATCAAGCATTGACAGCTCTTCGCAAGGAGAAGACGCTGGCGTACGGCGAGTACGATATTAGAGCATTATCGGATCGCACGTTGTACCTAGTGAGGAGCCTGCCCACACACAACACTTACGTGCTATTGTTCAACGTGGCCGACACAGCTGACACGGTGCGACTGGACCGCGTACCGCATCTCAAGCTACCGGCCACTATATACGTATCTAGTGTACATTCAAACAGACTAGCGGGGTACGTTAAACTAAAAATTTCCTGCGCAAAATTTGGTTGGTTTATCTTCGAAATTTTGTAAAATCACATTTGCTATTAAAAAATAACGACTCCGTGTACCTCGTGGTCGTACCAGTCTATAGTTTTTTTCATTCAGTGCCCGTGTATCTACCGTTATTGCATCCTTACAATACAATACTATGTACGATTAGATATTTATAAAAGAATGTAAAGTAAATTTATTGTGAATATTTACATATGTTACAGAGCTACTATAGACGGTGAGCAGGTGACGCTGCAGGCGGGAGAGGCGCTCGTATTGAAGTCGGATCCGGTTTGATTTGCTTCATTGATATTGGATAAAGTAAAATGTTGTAAATATGAGGTCAAATGTTATACATATTATTTATTATAAGTGATAATTTAAATTTAATCTGTATGTTGATAAATCAGATCTTAGTTATACCTTTTAATATAGAAATGGAACGTAGTATTATCAATTAATTAATAAACTGTTTGTTTTTAATAATCTTGTCTCATTTTATCCTGATAAATAAATAGGAAATATAAAATAAAACATATGCTCTCATTATCTTTTAAAAAAGAGACCAAATAATGATTTGTTTTGGTAATGCAGTTAATGGCGTATGAAATCATGCGATCTACATTATCTCCAATAAACTATCAAATTAATGAATAAAAAACAGGTTACAGTTATTTCACTTTCTTTTGTATCATTTTATTACTTGAGTAGCCGGCAATTCCATCAGAGGATTTGTACTTCGTCAGAGTCGTCGTCGTCATCCTGATTATGAGAATAAGCAAGGCGTTCTCATTAAGAAAGTAAGAAAAATTACACATTACAATATCAAACCGATACCTTAGTATTTAAAATGTCAAGGTTATATTATATTAAAAATAGAGCACCACCGGCTGCGGAGTCCCATGACTCAGACAACCAGTGGTCAGGGCTGCAGAGACATGAACCTTCTTACGATGCGTGCGGTTTCAATGCCAATATCATTAAACTGTTGTTTGCTTCATAATAAATGCAAATCCAGCACCCAAGCAATGTTCAGAGTTGAAAAACCAATTACTCTTTCGCATTATAATTAATATTGATTCCCGGTTGCAAAGATATCCTGATTAGACAATTCCTACACTTTTGTGTAAACTTTATTCAACAGAGTATACACAACAGACGATTTAGCTTTTAAAATACAACACAACAGATGAAACGTATAAACTGTTAAGCCAAATTTTTGGGAGCAGAGTCGAAAACAATGTGGAAACTATTACAGCCACCTACGCTTGCGTTACATGAATTTGCTTTGTGTAAATACGATATAAAGCGCTAAGTTGCTCTCGAATACAATTTGGTGTTTTATTTGGAAACGTTTATCCCGGCCTTTGATACGAAAGCTGGCTTCCGCTGCGGAATTCCGTCGTTCCATACTTGTTCCAAACATTTACCACTTTGCGGTGCGCGTCATAAAAGCGTTGTTTTTCGTAGCTTTTTGGAGCAATAAAATTTTGCACGATTTTACCCCGCGGCCAGAAAGTTATCGGTTTTCAAAATGAAATGTGTAACGGCTACAAAAAGTTTATTGTTGTATGAAATAGGTGGGTACTGTTTTTCACGATATGTGGGATACAAAGCAAAAGCGAGTCACGGTTTTTTTACTATTTTGAGAATTTTTTGATCTGAACCGGAAAGCTAATAAGATTTATTTGTACATTTGTAGCCTGTGCCATGTTGTACTTGTGTCTGTACGTTGCATGTGTGACTAAATTAAACGACAACTACACAACAATTCAATTGAATCTGTCTCTATATTACTAACGTCTTAAATTGAGTACTTCATTTAAAAATTTTAGTCTCATTGGTTGTTTTTTAGCTTCTACGAGACATATAATAATAATTCAATGAATACAGCACATTTGGGATACATATATCTATAATAATATAAATGTAACGCTAGTACTGCATTTGCAGTCCTTAGAATCGCTCTGCCGTAACATGGATTTCCAGTGGTAGCTGGACGTAGGCCAATTTAAAAAGTATGATTTTGTTATAAAATTATAGTTTACATATTCCAATTAATTTTTTCACTGTGAATTTTCTTTAAATTATGCAAAGATATTATGAGCGGCGTAACACAACACCTAGGACTTGTGAATGAGAGATAAGAAAAGATGGCTGCTAAAATGTATATCTTAGGAATAAACCCATTTCATGTACCAAATGTGATTATCAAAATGAACTGAATTTAATACTTGAGGTATGCATATTTTGATGGGAAAATAAATAGGGAATGTTATTTTAATTTTGATTTATTTCAAAGTCTAATAGTTTGAAATTTCTACCTATTCAAAAACCAGGCTAACTATCTGGGGTAACTATAGCTTTTTATAAATTTATGTGACATGAAAATTTCCTATTTTTAAGGTTGCGATGTGCTTGACATTTACTTTTCATGAATATTAATATAGTGTTTAAGTTAAAACCGGATAAGACATTCTTAACGAGCTGAAGTGATGGATATACCTACTCACCTTTATTCAGCACATTCACATTTTTCTTGCACATATCGTATTAAACTGTTCAAACCAACGGCGTAACGTGATATCACATTTAGAGAAGTCACTGACACAACCATAAAACAAATTCAAATCACTCAGTTTTGGGAAAAAAAATAACATTAAAATTCACAAAAGAAAGTCGATTATTCGTGGTAGAGAAATGCTCAACACTTCGCGTCCGCGGCACACACAATATCTGAATGTAAAAAACAGACAGTATTTGTATGGACATTGTTTTACTACAGTCAAGTTCCATTTCTCCGATAACAAGTGACTTTTCATTTATAAATGAACAATTGTTTAAAGGATATGCATTATTCATGTATTGTCCTTTACGTGCTTCCCTTGATGTAACAGTCAACTTCGCTGTTAAATTAAGCTGTCGCTCAAGGCACCGGAAATTTTTATACAATCCACTATCAAAATAGTTTACATTTACAATTATTCAAGGTTTTTCAATGACAAGTTATCATTATCCTGAAATTTGTCATCGCAATTTAGATTATTAGCAGATAATGTTTCATTTATATATTGGTTCCCATGTGAACGATGAGCATAGTTAAAAATGCCGTCGTGGGGTAAAGTAGTGTTGATATCGGTGTTGGTCGCGGTTGTGGTGGGCGTGGTGGTGGGAACCGTGACTTGGGCATTGATGAGAAGCGACTCGACGCCTCCAGATATTATAGAATTGGACTGGTGGGAGCGAACGATCATTTATCAGATCTATCCACGTTCATTCAAAGACACTGATGGCGATGGAATTGGTGATTTAAAAGGTTCGTACAGTTTATCGCCTGAAGAAAACGTTGACACAATGTTGTCACACGACATAGAAAACACCTTCATTGAATGAGTAATGAACTCATCAATAAGTACCACTTTCAATTCTTAAATTCATAAAAATTTCTAGACCATATCTCATCTCCGAAATAGTCATCCGAAAAATCATCACACAAGCTAAAACTTACATGTGTATAAAGATATAATGGGTATGAAATTCTTCAACAGGTATAACGAGCGAACTGGAACACTTCGTGGAGATGGGCGTCGGCACGATCTGGCTTTCGCCCATCTTCGTCTCCCCCATGGTGGACTTCGGGTACGACATCAGTGACTTCTACGATATTCACTATGAGTACGGCACCATGGCTGACTTTGAAGAACTAATTCGGCGAGCTCGACAACTTGGTACATTTTTCTCTATAAGCATAAGCACTTTTGATGAAAACGCAGAAATAAAAATATTATTATAATATATATATACAGACAAATAGCTTAAAATGAGACATGCAAAGAAACAGTAAATCAATAAAAATTGTTCGACTCTTAAGGTATCAAGGTGCTTTTGGACTACGTGCCGAACCACGCGAGCACAGAGTCAGAATACTTTAAGAAATCAGTGGCCAGGGAGCCTGGCTACGAGAACTTCTTCATATGGGCTGATCCTAAGATAGATGCTAATGGGAACCGCACAGTTCCTTCCAATTGGGTAACGTTTCTATAAATATATTAAAACATAAATATAGCCTTGGGTTTGAAATCTTTTCCAATATACATATATTTTGAAAATCGTAAGTATCCTCATATATTAAACTGTATTATAGATCAGTCAGTTCGGTGGAAGTGTGTGGGAGTGGAACGAAGAGCGGCAACAGTACTACCTGCACCAGTTCGCAGTAGAGCAGGCAGACTTCAACTTCCGCGAGCCCGCCGTCAGGCAGGAGATGATCAACATCATGCAGTTCTGGATAGAGAAAGGGGCGCACGGCTTCCGTTTGGACGCTCTTCCCCACCTCTTCGAAGCCGACCCCGACGATCACGGAGGTTTCTTCCCTGATGAACCTCTATCCGGGAACATGTTCGTAACAAGTGATCAGATCGGATACACCACACAGGTGCATATAAAAGACCTAATAGAGATTTACGATGTTGTCTACGAATGGAGAGAATTCGCAGACAAATGGCAGGAAGACAACGATTCAGAAACTATGTAAGTTTTCAGCTCTATACTGTGTATGTCTTTTTATTATGTATATCTTACAAACTGTTGTAGGTGTAACTTTCTCCGACGTTATTTTGCTTCGTCATGGGTTACATACATACGAACTGAAATTCAAGTTTATTCCAGAGTACTTCTAGCAGAAGCATATGCTAACGTTTCAATGACTATGCTCTACTACGGCGACGAGCGCGACCGCATTGGTTGCCACTTCCCCTTCAACTTTGACTTCATCACCAGTCTCAGGGCCACCTCTAACGCCCGAGACTTTGTCTACGTCATCAGCCGCTGGCTCACGTACATGCCGTACGGAAATGTCGCTAATTGGGTGGTAAGTTGATATATCGCTTATATCTATTAACACCAGTATTCATAAAGTCAACAAAGATGGCGCACAACCTCATCGAACTGGATATTACTTTAGACCTTTACATTAAACTGAGATTTCATAATACAATTTTTTTTCAGTTTGGCAACCACGATAATAGCAGAGCGCCGTCAAGGTTTAGGTCTAATATGGTGGATGGTCTGAATGCACTAAATTTGATACTCCCTGGAGTGGCCATCACCTACCAGGGCGAGGAGTTAGGAATGAGGGACGGGTACGTCAGCTGGAACGATACCGTTGACGTAAATGCGATCAACCAAGGTAATCCCGACAACTATTTGGAGTACTCCAGAGACCCGGCACGCACGCCCTACCACTGGAACAACTCAACCAATGCAGGCTTCACCACTGGACAGACCACCTGGCTTCCGGTAGCTGAAGACTACATGGAAATAAATCTACAGGCGCAGAAAGATGCCGAACGGAGTCATTATAAGGTTTATTAAATATTTTCTAAAGTAGCACCTACGAAATAAAATCCATACCTTAACCACTTTTTATAAAATTTTATATTTTGTTTCTAAATAAATTATATGCTCAATATTTTTCAGGTATACCAATCTCTGAGTAGACTTCGCAGGATGGCCTCACTGTCCCACGGTACTCACTACCTGGAGGCGTTGTCCGTCAACACGTTGGTCCTGGTGCGTCACCTCGCCACATACAACACCTACGCCCTCGTGTTCAATGTAGGAACAGAGGAGGACACTGTTGACTTATCTAGAGTCACATTCCTGGCAGAACCTATGACCGTCTACGAATCAAGTGTATTCTCAAGGAGAAGAACGGGGTATGTTTTTATGATATAAACGAATAGCTCTTCTAATACAGAGTTAGAAATTAACTGCTCTGCTCTATGTCCCACTCAACATCATCCATATTTGAAGCTTAATTATTAGGTAAAATTATTTCATCGAAATAGTATTGATTTATTAAATGAGAATGACACTGAAGATTACCTTATCTATTAGATCATTCCAGGAAACAATTCTAGTTATCTAACGGTTGTCTAATAAGAGATTGTACAAGTATAATTAAAAATTATATTGCGACTTATCTCTTATTAATATGAAGGAAAAGTGTAAATACTTGACAAATATATTTTTATCAAGTAACGTATTATACATTATCACCTAATTTCCTTATCCACTTTAACAAAATGATCGAAACCCATTCTCAAATGTTTGCGCGATGCAGAACACAATCTTTCAGCATTTTATTTATATCAAAGATAACTCTGTGCAATTTATAAACGATTAATAGTTATTACATCCTAAATATTTTATTACGAGTGCCTATTTCTTTTTATCTAAATCGATTAAATATTAGATAACTACGTTATTGTAGATTGTAGAAAGGAAAACATATATAATTTCTATTTATCAATGAAATATAATGAAATTACATGTAAAGATAACACGGACACATGCTAAATATATATCATAATGTAGAGAAGGAAAATTTTAACAAATTGCTTGAAGCACAATCGATATAAGTAACACCTTTCATGCGATAAGTAGCTGTATTCAATGAGTCTTTTCTATGAATTCTGTTGTTTTGGAATAATTTATTACCTATAGGTAAGCCTCTTGCTTGTTTATATCCCCTTTATAAGAAATTAGACGTAACTCTTGTTTTTTAAAGCAATTATGAATTGTTTCAGCGATGCAATATCATTGGGAGAGTTGAGTCTGCAGCCGGGGGAGATGCTAGTGTTGCGCGCGCCACCAACCTAACTCCTATATTAGGCACTAGATAAATATTGTTAAATAAATTTTAGGAAATTATTAAAATATGAGCATCATTTACAAATCCCTATAGTCACGATAGCCGGACTAGAATAAGAAATCAACTTTATATCCATTGATTCAGCGATACCTCTTGTTCCATAGTTTAATTGAACAGTAAATTTCAATTGTACAAAATATGAACAAAAAAAGCAGGATTCTTCAAGTAACGAAAACAATTTCCTCGTAAAAACTAACGTATCATCCTCCGGGGTGTTATTAAAATTTGCGTTCGTCAACAAATGACATAGTTCGGTGCTCGGAGACCTCTTTAGTACTATATTATTCGGTACGTACCGTAATTTGTCTCGTAACGGAGGGGCGATTACCGGCCGCTTGCTGACGTCGCTTCCGGCGTAGTGACGGCCCTGAGTGCACTCCGTACCGCATTTAGGATGTTACGGTATTTTAGCAAAGTTGCACGCCACCCCAACCGGGCTGGTACGCCGTGCTCTAGATTTAAATTTAAAACGTTTTAATGACAGCACTCCGGCTTAATGTACCGGTTTATTAAAATTATAAGCGATTTTAAACAGAGATTGCAGTATTATACAATAATATTTTCTTGAGTTTAAACATAAAGTTTAAGAATATTTTTCATCTAAATGAACAATAGACATATTTTATTGTAATTTGCTATTCTTCTAATTGATCTTTAAAAATATTTTGGAGGAATTTTTATTGTCTCATTTATAACATTTTCTAATCTTTTCATGTAATTTTACTCGATCTTTAATATTATCCAATAACTATTAGAACACACAGACAGTTTTGAATTTTTTTTTATACACGTTAAAGACGATGTCTCATCACTAGTATGACAAATTACAAGGTCATGGTGTACGGTAAATGATCATTACAGAGGCAATCTCTGTTAGCATGCAGCTCATCGCGCTCGCGTTAGTACTGGCCGTGGGGGGTGCGGGGGGCGTAGGGGGAGCGGGGAATGTGGGGGGCACGGGGGGTGCAGGCCCTGCGGAGCGCTGGTGGAGTAATGCGGTTTATTACAGGATCCAAGTTGATTCCTTCAAGGACATCAACGGTGATGGATTGGGCGATTTGCAAGGTAATATTTGAGAGATTCGTGTATTCGCTTATAAAAACAACCGAGCTTTGGTAACAGCAATGACATGGTAGTATTATAATCAACAATTCTAGGTTTCAAAAACATCGCATATGTCGAAATAATATCAACCAAGGATTTTATTATAATTTTTGTTGCTTTATGATGCTTTTAACCAACAATTTATCCTTTTTAATAATGAAATTCTCCAAAGATGTAACTCTCAAGAAATATGCTTCGTTTTAATAAAGCTCATTTAAGTTATTTATGAAGGTTTTAATTTCTTTTTTAATTGCCTAGATATTTTCGTTACGTTTCTCGTTAATTTATAGATGTTTTGTTTTCAGGTGTAACTAAGCAAATGAGTTACGTGCGAGCTCTGGGAGCGGACGCAATTATTCTGTCAGCTATCTCAGCTCGCAGCTCAGACTGCACGTGTCCAGGTGTGACAAACTTTGCTGAGATTGATGACAGATATGGCGATTTAAATACGTTTAAATCTTTAATAGAAAAAACCCATAGATTAGGTAAGCGATAGGTTATTGATAAAAGTATAATTACAATTAATTATCTGTTAAATGGCATCTCTATCTGACTTAATTAAACATACATTTAAATGAATTACATAAAATATATTTTACACGTGAATTAGTAGGAATATAGATATTGGAGGCCCAATTTTAGTCCCATTTCCCTTCCCTACCCCTTTCCTAATAAATAAAGGATGGGAACTAGATGCGGACTTTCCGGATGAGATGATGCATGTGAAGGGAAAACATTATCTTTCTTTGCATCCCTCCTCCGTCGATTAAAGATGAAATGGGCAACGGTCGCTTCGCTAATTCTATTAGGTGGCCTATCGCTGGTTTGCGTATCTTACGTATAAAAAAATAAGTAAATCTGCAAGGAGCGCTGAAAGGAATATTAATTTGTAAATTATAATGATGAACTTCAGTGACAACATTATTTTTTTAATACTAAGACAAAAGAACTTGAAATATAATAACTGCAAAATATGAAGTTACTGGACGAAACATACATATATAAAATGATTTGAAATCATTCCACGCAGACGGCGCTCGGGCACAATCTAGTATATATAAATACGATGAAATCAAAACCGCGACAGACAAGTTTGTGTTACTAAATATCTATCTATTGATAACATCCAATTTATTATCTTTTATACACTTTCAATTTCATATATTAAAAGATTTTTTGTACACGAATATTCTTTTGTTTGCTGTATATTACGTAACAACGTGTTTAGTTTGATGACAAACGAGGCTTCTGTTTGCTTATAAAAAAAAAAAAAAAAAATTATTATCTTTTCCACATTATTGTGTTTATATCTATAACATCTTATTATTCATGCCGATGACTTTATGACGTCACACGTTTGAAATTGAGCAGACGAGCGCGGTATTAGTGGAATTATCGAGCAAATTTCTTTTTTGCTACAAATAATGCCTATAACCAATTAGTTTTTTAAAGTCTTTGTTAAATAGTTACATTGGCACTGTCTCTATCATCATATATATGACATCTGTTGCACTTTCCACAAATAGACGTAAGTAGAGTAAAAAGTGGAATAAGTCTACTAAGATACTGATGGATTGCTTAGGTCCATAAGCACTAAGTAACTGAAACAAATAGCTCGCGACCGACTTAACTCGCCTCGCCTAGCCTCGTTACTTACTCGTAGCCTCAAAAGATTACGTCATTCTCAACTTAACTATACTTTATTCCCGTTCATTTAATATAAAACGTGTTCTGTTTATATTTCGCAGAGCTTAAAGTGGTAATTACGTTGAAGTTGGAGGCAATAAGCGTTGCCTCTGAATGGTACAAGTTAAGCGTAGCACGGAACACCGGCTATGAAGATATTATTCTGTGGAAGGAAGCCAAGCCGAATGCGCCAGTGGTTATTCTTACTTTTAATATATTTTTTAATAAAATAGATCAGACCTGTTAACAGTTCATTCATAAGATAAACCGTCTTAACTTTGCTTACAACTTTATTGAACATGATTTGTGGGCTAATTCTTATGTAAATGCAATATTTATTTTATTTAAGTAAATACAATTGACAATGCATGTACAAAGCAATAATAAATAATTTGTGTTCCATTTACAGTCCTGGAACGGCTTGAATTGGACATGGTCGGAGGATAGAGGCGCGCACTACGCGGCGACGGACAATGGAGCATTTCTGGATTTATGTGCAGAGAACACGGCACTGGCGCTGTCGACTGCGCTGTGTGTGTGGCTGAAGAGAGGAATATCCGGCGTGCTACTCAACGTAAACCGAGACTCTGAATGTACTGGGAAGCTGGTTAAAGGACTCGCAGCAGATGCAAGAAGTTGTGCTCGAAGCGCTAACTTAGAAACACCGTGAGTAAATATATCTTAAATAAAGCTACACTTCTTTAATTGCATTTTCTTATTAATGCCTTTTCGACATTAGATATCTGTAAAATGTACTCCATTAAAATGTAATATGAAGTACCAAAATCAAATAGTCTTTCTTTCTTAAATTCCCGAAGTGAAATACTAAAGAATTCGAATCATCGTCAGAAATGAAAACTTCGGCTCGTAACGGATCAAAGTTTCCAAATTATTGAAATCCCGATTTCGATAAAACTGATACGGATTTAATAACTGTAACAACGGTGTTCAGATTAATCACAAATCTAATGAGTTTTCGACGACAAGTCCCAAGTAATAATATTAAATACAAAGGAAACATTTTAAAATAAAACATTAGAAGTAAAGGACAATTCGGCAAAAACGAGTTCTAAATCAGACTCAAGAAACGGAAAGTGATGCAAAGAACTTAAAACTTTACATTACTTAGTCCTTTAAGTACTTCCAAAGTAACTGGAAGAGTACACGAATTACCCCTCGCGCCCCTCGCCCCGCACAGAGCCCCCGCATCGTGCCCGCTTGCTGTAATTACGTAGTCAGTAAATACAAAACGCAAAAGAAAAAGCCTCGCAACTGGCGTATCATTACTGGCGTGCGTCCAACAGTTTTGTGAAATTAATGATCTTAAAGTGTGATATTAAACGTTTCATATCACACTGTTTGCAGCGTAATTATTGTCGAGCTTGAAGCGAGTCCGGCAGATGGCGCCCTCTACGACTACGAAGGAAACGGTGCCAATAGTGTAATAAGTAACGCGCTGACATCGCCTACGAGACCCACCGGCCCAGACTTGGCTGTGGCGGTGCTCACAGACATGTTCCGCTCTCCGCAAGACATGGCGGCCACTTGGCAAGTAAGCATCTTTATTATACCATCTGCAGGCCGTAAATTGAGTCGCAACCACAACGGCAATGTATCGCAACACCACCTCGCTTGCTTTATACTAAATTGTTTCAAAATTCACTTTATCTAATGGAGAATCAGTTGAAAGAATAGAGTATTTTATGTTGGTTGTAAAGTTTATTTTATTGTCAGTTATTTTAGAATATAAACATGAATAAAATACAACAGTTTTTTCGTTGTTTAAAAAAGTATATCATGTTAACCAAAAATTATTTTAACCGATACAAATAACATAGAGATCAATAAAAATCTTACTTCTTACTAATATTATAAATGCGAAGGTTTGGTTTTTTATGGTTGTTTGTTAGAAAGTATAATACTTCCAGAAGAGCTTAACGGATCTCGTTTGAAATTTGGCATAGATGTAGATTTTTTTTATTTAATGCTTAGATTAATTAATATGTGTTAGTAATATTATTATTTGCATTTATAGCTTTTATGTCTCAACAGACGAGCATAACCGGTGGAACACGAATAGCGACAAGGTACGGTAGTGAGATGGTGGATGCTGTCAACTTGCTGGCTCTTATACTGCCTGGTGCTGCTATAATCCAGCAAGGAGACGAGCTAGGCGCTGCCGATACTCTCCTAGAGTGGGTGTCTACTGCTGATTGCTGGCCAGCTAAAGGAGAGCCTTCATTAGCACCGTTCCCGTGGGATGACACGCCCGGTGCAGGGTTCACGAGTGGACAACCCTGGTTACCTCTTGCCACGAACTATAGGTATGCAAACGCGAAGACAGAGTTTGCTAATGAGTTAAGTCACGTCGGTGTCGTCAGAGTTGCTGCCGCTATGAGGAAGTCGCTGGCTATGGGACCACATACAGAGGTAATATTAGAATTGTTTTTTTTCATGTTTTGAATATGAATTAATAGTTGAATGCTTAAGTATATAATACCAGCAAACTATAACTAACATGGGTTCTTTGCCATCAATGTCGGAAAATTATTAGCTAACAAAATTCAGGGATATTTTGTTACTCAATAATTTTAAGGAATAGATTACCCGTACATTTAATATAGATTGTGTTTACCATGTTTTATATCTTTAACGAAATACCTATCGAAATTTTTCTTAAAGAAAAATATTTCCTTTCTTAACAAGCGCTTCAAAAATTTCGCGGCGAGCATCTTCAAAGCATTTTGTTTGAGCGCGGCCGAGCGGCGTGCTCCGGACTAACGTATGCTCGCATTCTGAAATTTAAATTCGAATTTACTCGTACGGGAAAATAATGTGATGCAATCCACAACCGCCTCCTTTATACTGAACACTATACATTTTCACGTCCTCTAATCCTTGCGAGGCAGACGCGCGCGGTTTCATAATACTTTTAAAACAAAATGAAGCACTTTCAGAATAAACAGCTCGTAAAAGATAGTATTTATTTAATCTCTCTAGTACTTTCGCCTACACGATAAAACTTCGTATTTTCACTTAGTCTGGTCTATTATTTCAATTTGTAGAAAAACCTTGATTTAGAATATACGTGGGAATAAATAATTGTTCCGTCGTATATTACTCGGGCTTTATCATCTTTTGTTTGAATTGTATAATAAATATATAGCATACTTTACTTAACTACGTAACTTGATCTCTATTTCTCTATGCTCTATGCTCTATGTTATGGGAACAGCCATCTTAATCTTGGCAAACGGCACATTACTTATATCGACTGCGGTAAGATTGTAACAAACTAATGAATTACAATAAATATGATTTTCAGATCAGGCGCTTAGGAAACGCTCTATCAGTTCTAAGATGGGGTGGCAGCGGCTCTCTCTTAGTAGTCGTCAACTTTGGAAGAAGTCAGCTGGATGTAGAACTGACAAACGTTCCAGGTCTCCCGCCAACTATGACAGTGGCTGCGAGCTCAGGAGGCTCTAGCCTATCCACTGGAGGTCACGTAACCATCGACAAGAGTCTGAGACTGGGCCCAGGCGATGCGGTCTTGCTGGCCGGCCCAGCCAGGCACTGCGGCGGACCAGGCCCCGTCGATAAGATAGCCAACAAGTTGTCTGAAGGTTGGCAGAAAATCAACAAGTACTTTAGTAATACTTAAGTTCAAATGTTATCAACATGTGAAAGGTCTAATAAACTCAATATATGTAAACTTCGAGATATGTGTGTTTATAGTTTTAAATCGAAATTTATCTATTATCTACGTCAATAAATACATTATTACTTGTATTCAATACAAAACTGTGGAAAATGGAATGGAAAGTTATTATATTCAACCTTTTAACTGCTCTATCAGCAGGAATCGTAATGTCCTAAAAATCAAACAAAAGTAGAAGTTGAGATACATAAATATATATTTTCATTATTTAGACTATACAGAAAGAAGCATATTTATCGTCATATAAAAATAGAGTGCGCCGTATAAATCCGTGGGAGGTCTTTAATAACATCCCTATGGCAGTTTCAGAAGTGGAGCGTAAGCGTAAGGTCTTGTATACGATAGTAATTGCACCGTACACGCGGCCGCGGCTCACGCCTCGGGCCTCGCGCGCAACCCGCCGCGCCGCGCCGCTCCTCCGTGCCACGCCGCGCTTCATTTCTTATTGTCTCTATGACCTATTTCCGTTACTATGAGCCACTCTAATTTTACGTGTAATAATCCGCTAAATCCTTCTTACCTTCGTGTACTTATCTTGGCGGACAAACGTAATGAAAACTTAACAAATTAAATAATTAATACCAATGACCTCCACAGCATTGAAAAATATTCAATTGCTTTTTCAAACTTTTGATGTCATTTCCATCGAATTTTTTAAGTCTATATTTCAGCGTAAAGTATCCAGGAATTAAATTTAGGTTCGCAAATAGTATTCATCGCGGATAAAGTGATTCCATATGATATTGAAACGGGAAATTGCTTCAAAATGGAGTCATCTAAACTGTAATAACCGCGAACTCTACTTTTATTCAATCCGGCAACCGCTAGAGGGCGTTGTACGGACGCCGGGCGGCAAAACGAAATAACATATAGTAGATACGTCAATGTAAATTAAAGTAGTGACTTATGGCAGTAGAGTACTTACAGAACTTGCTCTTCTCGGCATTTCCGAGGCTCGCAGCGGCGAATATCGCGATGCACAGGGTAAAGAGCGCGCGCGCCGTCATGGCGGCGCGGCGCGGGCTGGCTGGGGCCCGGCGCGGCGCGGACTGGCGCTACTCACCGCGACCCCCCGCCGCCCTATCGACCGCGCGACCGCCGAACCCGCCGCGCACGCGCCAAACACACCATGTAATGTTGCTTGTTAGCAAAACTTAAACTTAAAAAAATACGTTAAAACGATTCCTGTCATATATTTACTCGTAACATTTGAATCGTTAGTCATTACAACGTAAATATTTTTAGTATGTAATATTCCAGCTAGCGATGGGCAAAGCGGGAAAATTTCATATCTTTAAGTATACACTTTGCCGCTAACTTTTAGCAAAGTTTAATCTGGCAACATTAGTTATTTGGAGTAAGCGGCGCTCGCTTGCAGATACTACCAACCACTGAGTCATTCTTTCAGCGAGGGAATGAATGACTCGCCCTTGGCACACCACTCACCATCAGTAGTACTCACCTCAATCAATATCATATTACGACTCTAATTAATATTAAATGACGTTTTATTTTTAAATTAAAATGTACGCGTAGCTTCATCCCCTTTTAATATTAAATACATAAGTATACATACATGTACTGGGGTAAATAAATTAGGACTGTGCATACTCATGCGCGAAGATAAATGGGCAAGCTCAACCCAGCAATATATTTTAGCAGTTTCTATATTAAGCTTCAATCAATTTAAATCTTTCCTTCACTTATGTATTATGAGTATTAAGTATGATTACATGGTTAGTTAAAATGTATAATATTTAGTTTAGATTTACATTGTTATAATAACTACAATCTTACATATAAATTGTAGATGCAGTTTTCAATTGTAAAAGGTTTCGTAGACAATTGCGTAGAGACGAGATTGAGAGCACTCGAGGCGGTAGAGTTCTGTCGCAGTAATTACACGCGTAAAGTCATCGTACTGATGCTGGGACACCGAGTGTCAGGTGGGGACTTGTTGTTCTTAATGGTACGTAAATAAAATAAACAAAACACATTGTAACTATGTGTGCGTGTCTACGAACTTAAATGTCATGTTCTTTTTACTATATTTTACTTTTTTATAACAGCCTGACTAACACATCGTAGCGGCTACGACGCTGCCGTAGCGCAGTGCTACTGTTAAGGGACTAATATACTACTTCTTCTATTTATAGCCGTAGTTCTATTAACCACATATTTGCTTGGTGTCAAAAATATCAGATAAAAGCTTGAAATGACATGAAAAGTGAAATATAACTTTAATTAAGTAATATTTAACGACATTATAAAAATAACTTCTGCGTCGATTGGCGATCCTCCGAAATAGAAACAAATGTACAGAACATTTAACACATTCGACCTGTTGAAGTAGCGGCGTGCTGCATGCCACGGACACTTGCAATCTGCTGGCGGCCGTGTGGACCTGCTCACAGAATGTTCCACGCAAGTCAACACTGAAACAAAATACTTTAAACATTCAATCAAATCTATAAAAGATTATCTGCTTAGGTTACACTAGAACTTTTTTTTTATTTTCAAAAAATATTTTACTGTAACATCAATACATTCAAATAACAAATGTGTATAAAAATCAAACTAAATAAAGTAATTATTGATTAACGCCATCTATTATCGCTGAGGGTGATAATCAATTGCATTTGTTAATGTGATAAAGATAAAGTAAAATTAATGTTATAAGAGAAAATAAAACACTTTATAAAAAACATAGTTAAGTATTGTGTAACATTGGCTGATCGTAAAGTTTTAAGCGTTATTTTGAAAATTTGAATAAAACGGTCAAACAAAAATATAACCTGCCCAATATACCGTTTTCTTTTTGTGTACCTTTGACCAGTATTAGAATCGAACTATAACAATCCGTAACTACGTATTTATCACGAGTAAATATTTGACAAGTAAACTTTTCGATCATTGTATTAACATTCAATCGACCAAGCAAACAAAACTAAGAAAAATACACTCATGATAAGACTCACATCCTTCCCTAAAGTCGGTATTAGTCTCGAACCACGAGCTGTCAGGTCCGACTGACCAACGCCGACTTCTCAAGTTGACGCCGGCAGCGTACCCTAGCTGATTACAACCTCCCCCCAGCCGGCCTCGCCCCCCCGCAGCCCGCCCGACACTCCACGCCACTCGAGTCCTGAGTGCCTCTCGACTTTACTCAAGGGCACTTCAAGCGCAGGTATCTTTTTGACAGGACCCTTAAGTTCGCGATGAGTTTTGAAAAGGTAAGAGAGATTAGTTTGGAACACGCGTCGCGGTAAGGTATCAAAATTGTCAAAAGACGAAGAAAAGAAAGAAACTATAATCCAATTCTCATAACCTTAATCCAAAACCTTTTTGTTGTTCGCCGAAAAATTATATTAGGTGAGCATCCTGCTTATTCACGTCTTCGAAACAAATTATTAAAAGACGTAAAATAAATTCTGTTTTTCATATTATTGTAAAAATACTTATAATAGCGTATCTGAACCCACTGCCGATAAGTTTGCTACGTTTCTTAGAATAAGTTATTGGCAGTGTACAAGGCGAGTGGATTGCAAGAATAAGATCAAAATCTTTGTGCATTGTCGGACGGCTCTAGAGCAGGTTGGTCGCCGCACAATCGACACGAACTTCGCCAATGACGTCACAATCGAATGCGACCGACAGCGGCAGAGCTCCGTGAATGGACCGCCGTCCGACCGCCCGCCCGCCTTATCTCCCAACACAGATTTTAATTACATCCGTTTGTTCAAATAGAAACTTTCTATTCATATTTTATGATTGTAAGTCCTTTCCAGTATGCCCCCTGGTATGGGGAAATAAAAATAAAAGTTTTTCCGTGTGCAAAAAAGGTTAGTGAATAATACATCATGTGGTTAAGGTTCGCAGGCGGAACAGGGTCTGTGGGGAACTGGTTTTTGATGCGAGGAAAGCGTTTATGGTAAAAAAGGAGACAAAATAGCAACAAATGGCTGGTATTTTCTATTAAGAAATTACACGGAAAATTTGCCTTAAACATCTAAAAAAAAGGTAATGGATCTCGCAAAGTTGTAGTTTATAAGAAGCATGCGGCGGACGACGGCTGTTCTGCTTTCCTAGTACCTGCCTCGCCCGGTTTCCAGGAACTGTAATACTTACAAAGCAAGGAGCGTTTTACTTTTACAAATTGCCAAGTTTTTATCCCCCGAAAAAGCTCTCACATTTCATTTTAAGTTCACGGTGGCGTAAGCAACAAGAAACTTCAACTTTCTGATAAATTTCAAATAATTTTACACAATATTATTACGATAGCCATGATTCTTTTGTGTCATAAACGTCCATATAAATATATATGGTGAAATTCGAAACGGGTAGCCGATGTTCATATAAAAAAAATCATTATATTGAACTTAAAATAAAGAAGTTTGTAAAATATTGTTTCTGCAATCGAACATAATAAAGTTGCATAAATTAATAACAATTAATAAATTTACTTTAAAAATAAATCTCCTAAAATATAATAATTAAATGGCTGACAAATTAATTTAAAAAAACTAACAAAATATTAAAAAAATAACACGAAATCCTAAAGCAATGAACAATCAGGTTATCATCGATTAATTGCGTTAATCAATCAAGATTAGGTATTAACAAAAAAAATTAAGATAAAAAAGGTAGAGGTCCAGGATCAGCAGAGGTCTCGAATACCAGTCAGCCAGCGAGGGGCGGAGGCTGTCAGTAGGTACCCCAGACCACCGCCGATGATAAGTGAGCGCCGAAAATTCACTCTAATTCTACATATCAGCGCCGCGCGGCTCGTTATCACCTCTATCTGATATAAAGGACGTCCACTGATAGTGCGCACATTATTATCATTACATTCAATATCAAAAAAAAATGTTTAATTCGTATTTAATACCATGACAAACTCATTAAATCATTACGACATGAAATCAACGAACAAACACGACGTAACGAAGATTACAAGACACGAAACATATTCTAAACGATCTCTGCTTAAATGTTGCTTCCATTTACAAATAAATACAATAGTTACAAATGTTAAATATTATATGTTAAGTATAGATTATGAAGAAGAATAATTAGAATTTGAAAGAACTGCTTTTGGGAAACTCTAAACCAGAGCTTTAAAGCTCATCAAGCATTTAGTCGGAAACGTTTCGTAGAAGATTGTTAATCTGTGAGATTACAGGTTTTATATTTCTAGTTATCAACATCAAATCCTTGCACCCTCTTGGAACGACTATCTTGTTAACAGTTCTGATTAAGTAAAGTCTCAATGAAGTTCTAAAAGAAACATACAAAAAATGTCCATCTAAGAATAACATATAGTTAAGACCATTCTTATAAGTTTTAGTAAAAAGCAAGTACCCACTAGGGATATTAGAAGCGGACTCCGTATTGCAGGTGGAGGCGGCTAGATGTCGCCTCTGAGACGTCGCTTTTAACTTAGAATAAATCCTAAAAGTCTAACAAAGAAGTCTTCTAACATACGTGGACATTCCCAAGACCATTACCAAATTAATCCTTCTCGTTGTAACCTTATTTAAAACTTTTGTAACTTCCAAATTGGAAACTAAAGTGTATTTAATAGTTTTGTTGGTTTTTTAATCTTGTAGACAGCTTATATATTGACATGTCGAAGTTCAATGTGGAATCTTTACTTATAAAAACATATGCTGCTAAAATGTTTTTTTTTTATTTGCCGCATTTACTGGTTTCTATCAATTGATTAACTTAAAATATTGCATAAATCTTTCCATTATATTAATTCATTCACACAAATTAAATCAGATTAATATTGAAAGGAATGCAATGACACCGTGACCCGGTTTTCGTCTGGTTAGATAGAGTCGCACGAGCCGCGATATGGCTTCAGATATTCAAATTAATCAAAGCATTCGACCGACGTGTACATTAATTAACACATATTGTAAGCGACGGAATGTAGACTATGCCATGCTCGCGCAATCAATGACATTTATACTAGAATATGAATAGTAAGCCATCGACAACCATTATACCTTCATCAGTCTTAATAATTAAATCGAAAAATAGGTTCAATGAAACTTAATGGTGTAAATGTTTAGGACTATTCATAGATGTTACTGCATAAAAGAGGAATGAGGAATATGTTTTTTTAGGTTTTTAGATATTTTTTCAGATAAATAAAATAATTAAAAGATTTTTTAATGAATATAATATCGTTTATTAGTTTTATGTTGTAACAATATATACGACATTTAACAGATTATCATAAGACTAGTCCTTAATGATAAATTTAATTGTAATAAATTAAATTAACGATTAATTTAATCCATTAATTAATTTTTTATCGTTAAGTAGTAATATAATTATATCTAATATCATTAGAAATATTAATAAATTATTTTTTTGCAAATCCGTATAATTGTTTAAAGGATATACAAAAAGTTCTATATAATACCCGTCTGTTATTTATTTTATATTACAATAATTCTTAGAATAATAATTACCAGCATTTTATTAAACTCGGGTGAGTGCCTTGTAATATCACGAAAACTGATTCCTCTGCATTTCTTTATTTGGTTCATAAGTTTTATTTACAACTTTAATTAAGTACATACGAAAAAGATTTCTGTCATAAAGACTATAAAGAGATATGTCTTAATTCATGCGAACAAAATCGAGGACGCGAGCTAGTATATTTTATAGATTTAAATAACATAATCAAACCAGTTCCTACTATGCCGAATCACACGTATGTCTGAGCAAAAACCAGTAAAAACATAATTTCAACATAATTAATACAGGGATATGATTGCAAATAATTTTTTGCCATTTAACGGCAGTAGTTATTACATAAATAAACCAGCTAGACCGGAGACACAAAAAAACAGTCTCTAGTGAAACAAAAACATCAGTTTCGATACAAAATAATACATATATATTTAGACAATAGACTTACTAATATTATAAATGCGAACATTTAGATGGATGGATGGATATAGAACAATCTGTAAGAACACATAGGCTACTAATTAGGTTTATTTTATGTCACGAGGAAGGAGTCGCGGGCGACAGTTTCTTATATTTATAAAAGAATGTGGAGAAAAGCAAAGTATTTTGCGTTTATTTTCTTATAAGTTTTATAGCTTTCATATAAATAATTGTTTGTATTTGATATCATTATAAATCAAGTGTGTAACACGGCAGCAGTCGCGTATGCGCATCGCAAGACGATTATCGCCATCGTCACAGTCTATGTCACTAGGGCTGCCGCTTTGTCCGCTAAAAATGGATTCTGTTTTTGTTTTTTTTTCCACCGACGTTTTTTGGAATTTGGCAACCCTAGGCCTACATCAGCCCTGTCAAGATCGTTACGACCAACGACGATTGCTTGTCTGACTGTACGCTTGTCAATAGGTCGTGGTCTAGATCTAATAACCTTAGATAATAACTATTATAAAAACAAAACCATGTTTATCGTATATTATGTTATAAATGAATCAGAGTACATTCTATTCTATGTATAAATATATATATAATATTCAAAATTTTATTGCTTTTACTAAGAATGTTTTAGAAATGTCGTAAGATATCGTTATCAAAAGGTTAGCGAACAAGCAGAGTAACATCTGCCGTGTCGGTAAGTATTCTATAGCATCTGCTCATCATGCACCTTGCGACACGGCTTTTTATAAAGGTGTTAAATGCAATAAAAAATATTTCAAATGTTTCATTATTTTTTTTTTCTATTGTCTTCAAATATTGACTTTATTGTTATACTTTTTGTACAATATTTAACGTAATTATTAATACAAATAAAAAATGTTAACAATCGAGGAATATAGTCGCGGCAGATGGACATATACTATTATAAATTAAATTAGCGCGGGCATGAGTGCGGCCGGCGGCCAGTACCTCGCGCGCCCGACTCGCCGCAACACTGGCACACGCGCGCGCCGCAAACCGCAAGTCGCACGCGCCGCAAGTCGCACACCCCACACCGCACGCCGCACGCCGCTCGCCGCAAGACGCATAGTGCAGCGTGCAGTTGTATTTGGCGCCAATTGATTGATTCACCCCACACGACCCACTTCATTACCTAATCAACGCTCCCACCACTCAATTGCTTAAATACCTAATTATCGATTTGTTATTGTTGTGAAAGTGATGTAGTGAACGAGTTTAGTGTCAGTGGCGCGGATATTATCACATGCGGCAGTGTAATCAATCGATCAAGCAGCGCTCATTGTTTAGAAATCGCATTCTATTAACCAAAAACGGTTCCGTTGTTTTATTTTGTCTAAGTATATCAATCAACTCGCTTGTGAGTAGACACCCTTACTGCTCGGCCGGGAGTTGCGCTTCGTGCCTCATTCAGTGCGCCCGCGCCCGACGCCCGCGCTGCCAGCCCGCGCCGGCTGCGCTGCCCGTGCGTGTCATGAATCTTTTCACGCAGCCCCGCGTCACCGTCGACGCTGCGCTGCAGGCCATCGAGATCGTTGAGCCAGCGCCGGAGAACTGCCCCGCGGTCGCCCTGCCTCCCGAAGGAAACGTC
Organism: Papilio xuthus; assembly: GCF_000836235.2. Taxonomy (NCBI): domain Eukaryota; kingdom Metazoa; phylum Arthropoda; class Insecta; order Lepidoptera; family Papilionidae; genus Papilio; species Papilio xuthus. The sequence continues at coordinate 92,557 of NW_013530064.1, forward strand.
AAGATCCGTAACTACCGAATGTTGAACGAAAACATTTGCACGTATTCCCCGACCGGCGATATAAATACTTCTCCCGACAAAGGAAAACTAGTGTCCAAATATGACGTTTACTCCACTCTGTCTCCGCCGCGACAGAAAATCTTGGAACTTTTGAGACCGGAGGACCCGGGCAGAGACGCGTTGGAGGCAATAGTAAGGCCAGCGCCGCGTCGTGGGCTCGCACGGCCCTTCGACGAGGACACCAGAAGGTTCTTGCAGAGAGCGTTGCTGTCCCCGAGCCCGCAGATATCGAACACGTGCACACCAGAACCACGTCTCTCCGAAGCTACAGACCGGGACCAGAAATCTAACGAGCAGCAATCGATAAAATCCGAAAGATCTCTGGCCGACGAGTTAAAAGAGGCAGAGGAGGAGGAAAAGGCGGGGGGCATCAGACGCGACCTCCTCCGGGAGTTCAGAAAAAGAGAGGGAGGTACGAAGGAAGCAATGGAGAGGGAGAGGATGGGAAAGTTGGCCCTGTCGGTGGAGGAGGACGAGGAGGAGGATTGCGGGCTGTCCGGTGCGGCGCGACGGCTGGACGCACTGCTAGCGGAGTCGCGCAGCCTGCACGAGGAGCTGGCGGGTATCCACGAGGACATGCAGGTGCTCGCCCGGCGCACGGCCCGCCGCGACCTCTGACGCGTTGGTACCGATGCTGGCGTCTCTGGCACCGTCACCGCTCGCACACACACGCACACTCCCCCTGTCACCCACAGCACATACGTTCCGCCATTAACGCGAATCACCTTCTTAGTTTCTTCCTAACGGTACACGTTGCGCTAATGCATTTAGTAATAATTGTCAGAATACTTGTTTATGTGTCAGAATCGGTTGGAATTTGTGTTGCGTGACGTGCCCGATGCGCGCAGAATGTTTGATGCTTTGCGCGCGCAATGAAAACTTGGTGAATACGCGATGCGTGAACAACTAATGGATGCAGTGTTGCAGTAAGGTAGGGGAGCAAAAAATTAAAACCGTTTTAAATTTCACTACTTAATTGGGAAAAATAATTCATCGTCTCTGGTTAGTAAACAATTTATTTTTATTTCTAGTACGGTACAATATACCTACCTAAATTATATCTCATTAAGCCACATATTTCCTTCTGATTTCATACGTTATTAAAGTTATAATTATTACTTCAAATTATAACAATCACAAAACATGGCCAATCTTAGGTTTTTTCGGATAAAAATCGCGGAAATATACCTAATTAGAACGACGTGATTTACCAAAGTATCGCTTGTTAAAACTTGATAATTTATTTAAAGATCAGCGCTTTATAAGATTTAAGGAAGTTGCTCTAACTCCATCTAAATTATATGTTTCTTATTTTAGTTTACATTCATAAAAGGAACATACTATACAATTCATAATAGATAAAGAAAAGGATGTTTTAATTCAATTGTACTTACAACACAATACTGTTTTAATTTCTGCAGTGATACCGTTTTGATAAGAATTGTTATCACACTATAAATAAGTGAACGGTACCAGACGTCGAGATAAGCAATAATTAGCATAACAGTTATATTTGTAAACATTACTTACTTAAATATATTATTTATTTAACTAACTTACTTTGCTTACAATGGATTTCCGAGACCAAAATCCCCGTTTAAAATTATTGTTATCTCGGTTTTGTCAAAAATATTGACAACGATGGCGATAATTTAAACAGAGAGGAACTTGATATACTTGGTCTCAGAAACCAACGATTAGACTATTAGGATATTTTTATGTTACATTATTTTGATTAGAAACCATTTACATTATATATATAAAATCTGAACAGTATCCATACATTTAGTATTGGTTTTCAAATGCGTTAGCAAAATTAACTCTCGAATTGCTGATTTCATTACAACAACAAAATAACACATCAATTAAATTAATTATCTCTAACATTAACTAACTACAGCAAACCAAAACAAGCAGTTAACGAACCATTTGCAGACCACGTTTATTAATATTTTATGAGTACACTTAATTAACTTAATGTTCTCTAACTTATAATATATTTAATCCTATTATTTGTTGACCAAATGAAACTACATATTTTTATTATTTTCGTGAAAACTACAACCTCACTCTAGGTAACGTCAAAAATTTTCAAAAGTCAACATTGCTTGACCTTATTTGATTTACTTACCTTGTTTTCACAAAGTTAACTCTATTTATTTTTATTGATAAAAATCTTAAGGACAAGTAAAGCCTTATAATATCCAACTGTAAACAAGTGTGTAATAAATTCTCCTGTATTCTAAAATTAACGGCAAAGCTGAAGCGGTGTCCGGTTTTGGTAAACAAAACAACTTTGACTAAAAATCGATTCCGTTTAATTTATGCCGAGGATCGCATAAATATTTATGGTCATATTGTTAATTCACACACGACCGCCGCCTGAATTTCCTGAAGCTTACAGTGACTACTATACAGCTAAATTGAGGACGTTACTAAAAGTACCAAAACCACGTAAATCGCAGTGTATATTAACCAAAACTTATTAAAAGATATATGGACAGATTATCCTGTATTTGCAATAGACCTATGTAATAATGTACGTACATAATTAAAAATTTTTTGTTGTCAATAAAAGGAATATAATAACAAATTATAAGCATCATAAACAACAATTTCTCACAATTTCAAACCATACGATATATAAAGTTGACGGGAGAATGCCTTCTTGTCAGCCTCACAAACACCGAGATGTGTTGTTCACCTAACGCATATATCAGTATAGCATAACCACGTCCGCGGTGAACGGGTAGCTAACGGATGTGTTTTTTCCCTCGCACTACCTCACCGGACAACCCTATATCTCTACTTCAAACATCACACTGCGTTATTTTTAATATTTTACATACATAATTTCTTGTAGATTTAACTATAGAATAATACAGAATTACTACAATAATTAAACAAACAACATGTTACCAATAATAGTATGATGCGTCACAAATCAGAAATTAAACCTTATTTTATTACCTTCGTCAAATCTAAGTAATCCAAATGCATAATTCCAAGTCCATTCATAACTTAAGGCACCTGCAAAAGTTTCACTTAAAAAAAACTTGTGGAAATCTCCAGTTCCTTGTTGTTCACACCGAAAAACTATTCTTTTGTTCTATGAGGTAACAAAACGTAGGTGCACAATGCGCAGTAGACGGTAATGCATCCCCACTCGCCACTCGCGGAAATGAAATGTTGTCCGTCCATCTGGCACTCATTGCGCACCAACCAGCTCACAGACAAATATTATGAAAATAATTAGACAATTTCATATTTCGCATATTAAATGTGCATTACAAATACTTTTGATATAAAGTTATTATTTATCTTTACACATTGTCGAATTGATCAAAATTGAAGTATAAAGTATAATATAATACCTAATTAAATTCAACTAAAAATATTAATAGTATATTCTATTTAAATAAATATAAAAACAGTAGAAAAGACGATGTATGTAGGTAATATTAGTTTAAGGCTTCAGCGGCACGGCACGGCTCGTCACGGCACGGCACGGCGCGGCACGCACAACACTCGAACGAATACCTGCAATTCTAATTCAATTTAAATGCAGTACATCGTGATGCGTTTTGATCGAACTAAGAAGGTCGCGTAATCTATTTATGCATTATTCTACTGCAAGTTATCTTATTTCTCATTCTTACAACGCACAGTAATACCATCACGTCCGTAACCCAGAGGTGTAAACAGGAATTACGGATTTTATAGTACTAAACATTAGCACCTATAGTTATTAAGATGTTGTGTATTGTCAGGCGGAGAGTGCGCGGGCGCGGCGGTGTGCTGCGGCGGCGCGGCTGCTGGCGGCGGAGTCACGCGCGCTGCGCTACCTGGACGACGTGGTGGCACTGCTCAACGGCAACGTGGCCGCTGCCAGCCGCGCGCGGGCCTGGCCCTTCGCCATCGGCCGGCGGGAGCCCGCCAGGAATTACATCGTCTGATCTCACCTCACCTGTGAGTAAATGTCACCTGCAACAAAACCCACCCCAATTAGTAAATTTTGAATGAACATTAATAATTGCAAAACACCACAAAAAATAGACAACCAATCTAAATTAAGCTACAATATCGGTTTTACATAACTGATTAGCTAGTTGAGCCTTGTTCGTCAGCAACTAATGAAGCATCATGTTGCGATGCCCGAATTTAATTTCCTACTGCCTTGATTTAGGAGCGAGCGCCGCTCGAACGCAGACATGCCCGATTCGGAAGCTCTTTGCGTTAATACACGAAATTACTGGGTCACAATCAACTGGGACTTGTTAAAGCATGCTACCCTTCATAACACCACACCCACGGACCAAAAGTCGCACTTTCACCTCACGACACGTGTACGACACGAACCAGTTACAGACAACTAAAAAGTGCCATAATATGGAGGTAAACTTTATGGACTCTATACGAAGACCTTTACTTTATTTTATTGAAAGATCATGCTTCAGTTTTAAACTGTATAACCTCTGAATCTAAAACGGACTTCCCGTTACTTGTATAATTTCCAAAGTTTACACAATCGACTTCCATTACATCAATCCATCACCGGCAGCAGCCGCAGCCGGCAGGGACGGCGGGGGCGGCGGCGGTAGCGGGAGGTGGGGGGGGGCTGCTCGTGCGTGCAGCGAACGCGCATTAATACCACTTGATACACTTTCTAATAGCAGTGTCAGTCTGATATTTGCCAGCCATGACGTCACATAATAGCATGAATTATTCATAACTCTGTCGAACATTAAACAGTATTTCAATAATATGGACAATGTGTACTCAAGAAATCTAAAAATTATTACTTGATTTTCGCCGAAACATATCGTATAGCAACTCAAATAAATTCTACGCCAATCTGGCGAATTTATAAAAAAGCTGACAATCTATCTAAAATGATTGGACACTTTACCAGGTGGCTTTAAGTTTTGGTTAAAAGTTTAATTGCATCCTGATCGTAAAATTCACACAGTTTTCTATTAAATAAATGTCGTGTCCGTCCCGTATGGTTGTTAGCAAAGCTTAATTAAGGGCGCGCGGGCCGGTGCCGGTCCGGGGACGGCGCGGGGCCGGCGCAGCGCGGTGCGGCCCGCCGACGTCGAGCGTTGAAATTACGAAGCTGTCACGACATTTCGGCGCTCGTAACCCGCTCCATAACTAATTACCAAGTAAATGGAAGCCCCGTTCAGGGAACAACAGCACTATTTATAACCAGCTAGTTCGCAAGATTTTCATAGTTATGTTCACAAAATCTGAATTTATTATGTAAAATAACTACTACAAATTTTAAAGATGGGAAGAGTTGACCACTGCACTTCTTACTAATAGAATTAATGAGAAAGATTTGATTGATGGATGTTTGTGAGGCGGCCATGAACGACTTAACAGAGATCGATAAAATTCTGCACAGATGTACAACATAATCTGGAAGAGCACTAGGCTCAATACTTCTTCTAACTACGTTTTTTTTTTTATTTCGCGCCGATGAAGCCGCGAACAAAAGTTAGTATTTTATGCACTTACCATTATTTCGATTGAATATTCGAATAAAGTTAAGTTAACAATATATTTATTTTTGATTGTGATTGTATTCATATTATAATGTGATAAAAGTCGTGTGAACGCACTCGTACTGTAATTAATTTATTATTTTACGTTACGCTTTTATTGTTGACGCTCGCAGTTGTGTGACTAATTATATTTATAGCATCACAATTGTATGTGATTAATGTAACTTTGTAGAGTCGAAAAATTTTATAAAAT
>NW_013530064.1:99419-118262 GCF_000836235.2 Papilio xuthus
ACGACATTTCGGCGCTCGTAACCCGCTCCATAACTAATTACCAAGTAAATGGAGGCCCCGTTCAGGGAACAACAGCACTATTTATAACCAGCTAGTTCGCAAGATTTTCATAGTTATGTTCACAAAATCTGAATTTATCATGTAAAATAACTAATACAAATTTTAAAGATGGGAAGAGTTGACCACTGCACTTTTTACTAATAGAATTAATGAGAAAGATTTGATTGATGGATGTTTGTAAGCGGCTATGAACGACATAACAGATCACGATAAAATTCTGCACAGATGTAGAACATAATCTGGAAGAACACTAGGCTCAATACTTCTTCTAAGTACGTTTTTTTTTTAATTTCGCGCAGATGAATCCGCGAACAAAAGTTAGTATAATATTTTATGCACTTACCATTATTTCGAATGAATATTCGAATAAAGTTAAGTTAACAATATATTTATTTTTGATTGTGATTGTATTAATATTATAATGTGATAAAAGCCATGTGAACGCACTCGTACAGTAATCAATTTATTATTTTACGTTACGCTTTTATTGTTGACGCTCGCAGTTGTCTGACTAATTATATTTATAGCATCACAATTGTATGTGATTAATGTAACTTTGTAGAGTCGAACAATTTTATAAAATATTTTTGTAAGTTTTCTCAGCTTTTAGTAGCATAATGATTTATGTTAACTTTAACTTAATTTTGGAAAGAAACATAAATAACTCTCTGGTAATTGACATTGTTCAGAAAGCGTCAAAATCTAACATCGGGGTCTATAGCGGGTAAAAAGGAAAAGTTAGGTCCGGAAGTGGCCGCGACACTGTATCGATAATTTAAAAACTTATCCCGCACTCCGGCGGCAAGTTCGGTGCACTTACCCCCTCCCGTTCCCCACCCCCTACACTGACGTTTGAGAAATTGATGTGACCGAAGAATCGAAAACTTAAACTCCAATTCGATAAAAGTTGAAAATCATTTGAAAATTAATCAACAAAGCTTTCAAAACATTCATTGTGACATTTAAAATTGGAAGACAATGTTTCTTATACTTTCCTTCTCCATACATATGTATATAGTGGGACACATTGGAGAACATCCACGTGCAAAAGTAGACTAGCTGATGTTACATTTTGGTAATATAATTGTCTCGAGTAAAACACATAGAGTAAACGTTGCAGCTATTTTTTATTTCACATACATTTTAATATGCAGTTTATTTGTTGCAGAGTGAAGATAGCGGAGGTATGTGACCTCTAATCATCGAAGCAGCGCACGCACTGATATCATTACGCGAACGATCTTCATACTCTACCATTGACACTAACTACGATAAGAACATTGAAAACATGCCAATTAATCGACCGTTCGGTTTTCATTTGAACAACTTGTGAGAGTTTTAATTACTTATTATTAAAATTAGTTGAGGATAGAGTTATAAATATGCATACTAGCTATAAACATATCGAATTATATTGCATAGCCACATCGTAGTAGAGTAAGTACATTGGAAACTCAATTGTGATTAAAAAAAACGTTAGCTTTTAAATATACTTAGATGATTTATAACATATTATTTGATCTCTTTAAAACTACTAAAATTACAGAAACCTAGCACCTTTTCTTGTATTAATATTTCATATAAAATGTAGAGTCAACTTGTATAATATGATCACATCATCTTAACGTTTCCTAAACTACTCAATAGATACAAATAAATCTTTAAATACTCACTATAAATGTAATTTAAAAATAATTAGGTTTTAAATATGGTGATAAAATATTTATTGCTGAATTTAAATAAACACGAATTAAATATGTCTCTCACAAATTATATCAATAGTTGTTGATATAACTGGTTGAGTTATTATATTATGAAAAACATCCTTGAATTAAACTATAAAACTATACGAAACTTTATTGTGATGTTAGTTAAATGCCGAAGTTCTTGTATAAAACATATCAGTCTTTTTCCAAAGATAATAAGAAGTATGGTTGTTCAGTTCATCATCATCATCATCAGCTCACTATATGTCCCCACCGAGGGGCTCGTAGCCTACCCTAAGTTAAGGGTTATTAGGCCATAGTCAACCACGCTGGCCAAATGCGGGTTGGTTGACTTCACACATATCTTTGAATTTCTTCTCAGATATGTGTAGGTTGCATCACGATATTTTCCTTCACCGTAAGAACGTTGGATATATGTACATATGTAAATCTGAAATCGAAAAACACATTGGTATATGACGGGATTTGAACCAAGGACCTGCAGATTGCAAGTCAAGTGCTTGACCACTGAGCCACCAACGCCCGTTGTTCAGTTGCTTAGTCTGAACTAATACTTGATTGTTTATATTTGATATATTAAAAAGGAACAAGATGTATTAATAAACTCATCAAAAGGTCTTATTATTTAGAAATAATTTGATACTTAGTATTGGTAGTAATGTGTTACACTCAATATAAATAATTTTGTTATATAATTAATGTTTGCATGATTGAAATTATTACTGTTTGTTTGTATTGAGGTGTAGGACATAGTCAAGGTTTAACTCAAATTCTATTATACTATATATTGGCATTATATATTTTTTGTAAAATAATTTTAGTTGTAAGTTTATGAGTTAGTCGATTTTTGTATTTTTTGTCGGTTTTTCCTCATTTCATTATATTGAAAATTCTTCTAAGACTGATATATTTTTTTTGGGTTAGTGATATGAAATAAGTAGCTTAATGTAAAACATCTGATAATTATACTATAATAAATACAAGAACGCTGTTTACATTTATTCCTTACACCTCACATACTATAGGATTGTATGGGAAGTCGCAATGGTAAATATTATATTCAGTATATTTATGCAAATAAAACAGCATCGCGACGCATCTCAACTTTCTTGCGGCGCTTCACATTTCTTATTCCGCGGCGACATCCAATAACTCGTTCAAATCATGAAGGAATGAGAGGATGGAATACATCCGATATTCCGTATACGACGTCGTTTTTATTCTGGATAGCTATGTATTGTGGAGGTGTTGAATTCGATCAGAATAATCTGCTGGTTTTGTATCTTGTATTGTTTTACATATGTGACAATATCCAAGTTTGATAGACAAATAATATTAATACGATTTATTGCTTAAATACCATCCAGTAAAGAATAATAAGGAGTAAGATTGAAGTCGTAGCAATACTTATTAATTTTCCATCGTCAATTATTTTAAAGCATGTGCGTATAAAGCATAGAGGAGGTTTTTACAAGGTCTGTGAGACTTACTTTTAAATAGTATTTAAGCATATTTGCTTTAAGTCATTTGATGCTTATCTTTCTATAATTAAATACATTGTTTAATTTATTACGTGTATGTTATTTGTTTTATGTTAATCGCTAAACATGAAACAAAAGAAAGGCAAATGAACAGCACTCCCTGTACACCGATACCGCCACCGCACCGCTCCGCAATTACCTGCGCCTCACCCACAGCGCTGCGTACAAAGGTAATTAAATATAATATTCCAAAGAGTATCTAAACCTTTTTGTATAAGGCCGGTTATCCAACGTCAACTTTTTATTGTCAAGATAACGCTCGTTTTGTGAACGTACGTCTGATCTATTGTTTAATCACTACTTCTATTGCAGCCGGGAAAACTCGGAACCAATGAGAATACTCTCTGTGGCCCCTTTATCAATGTGCATATGTATCGCGTTTGTATCGCCACAGTCACGGTGGACGACACGCTTTACCTCGTGCCCTCGGGCCCGGCGTATGTTTGAGACCTGTAGCCTCCGTACCCGGGAGGCGACGTTCGTGTTTGACATGGCGGACTTTTATTTAACTTGGAAATTACTTAAAATCCTTTGATCCGCGCTCCTAAGCAAATTTTTAATTGAAGCGACGTCCTTGTCTTGTTATACAAAGAAAAGATAAGTTCTGTCATTTGTCGTCGTATAAAGGTCGTCGTGTTCTTTATTTGGAATTGTATAAACAAAAGATTTTGACAGCCAGTCCTGTACTGAACAGTTACATATACCTGGGAGGAGAGAAGACTGAACAGTTTTTAAGTTTTAGTTACAACTTTCCGTTGCAGAATACTTTATTCTGTAGGTTGTACTAGATAGGAAATCTCTCTGGTAACAATATTTCGTCTACAATTATTTTAGGAAGATAACTTTTAAGCAAACAAATGATAAAACATTATAAAATATTTGCTACGAACAATATGACAAAAGATATTCTATAAAAAAAAGAGGAAAAAAACATGAATACTGTCACTGTCTCTCATTTTCAGAATATAATATGATCATCGTAAAACAACAATAGTACATTTTTCTGCGCGCATTTTCATATTTAAATTTCATTTTAATGTCAAAAGACGCTTCGTTTATTTTATAGCTGTTTTTCTATTTACTGTTCGATGTTTTCAATCAAATAACTAAATAAATCAGAAAGGAATAAACGTTAACATGTCTCGAATTAATTGAATATCGTTAACGTTAGTATTTATATTAAGTAGGTAGTTTAGTGTAGTAGAAACATTGGCATACAATTGTCAAGTCGTCGCACACGGAGAGCGCACAAAGACCGGAAGCTATCATGTTACCATGTAGGGTGACGCAGCTCATCACTCTGTTCTGATTCATGCGTTCCATACTGCCCGCTTTTGTTTTATCAGTACTTAAAACTAGGACATTATTCACAATACAATTGATTAAAGACCGGACAGGAGAACCTTTACCCTCTTGTCTGTCAGGTAAAAATCTGCTACCCTTTATTCGATTTACCTACTGAATTAAATAGATGTTTAGGAAACGTTAAACATAAAAGACATAACATAATACCATTTGCATGTCACGAAACAATTTAAAGAGACACAACAAAAATACCAAAACAAAAAACTAAATCAGAAACCACAACTGCATTAATACATCACCGTAAAAAAATTACGTTTTTTACGACAGTCTGTTAAAATGAAATCCGTGAGAGTCGATCGCGTGACTTAAGACTGGGGCCCGGAGCCGCCTAATTGAGCAGCGAGGCCCCTGAACAAGGCCCGTTGTCAGTCCCGTACAGGACTACCACCAACGCCGCCGCAGCCTTACGTCCTATTCGTAGAGTTACACCTTGCTACGTAGCAGTTATCGTAGCGCGAAAGCTATGCTACATTTAATACACTTTGAGCTTTCGTAGCGGAAAGTTATGAAGGTTCCGAACTTGTGTATCTTAAAATATTAACTATAAACAATAATTATTTGTGATTTAGTGATACTTCTTAAAATAATATAAAATTGTGTAAAACGACGAAGAAGATTTAACTCTTATTAAACATGTACTCAAAATTAATTTTGTGATGCAAATCAAAGTTTAAGTAGATAATAAAAACGTCTTAAAATAATAAAATATCAGTCATTTGTGTATAAAGAAAGATGTATTGACAAGAAAAGTAAGAAAACTTCAAGTTGTCAACGAGATCTAAGATATGAGGCTGTCTCGTAAGTTATTCTTTTTATTATCTCACGTGCATTTCAACGCTAATAATTATATGTTAGATTTAACATTGTACATCTAGCTAATAGTATATAATATAATAATATAGGCTTATCATGCTGCTTGCTTGTAAGAGGGTGTAAAACTAAATAGTCATAATGTTTTTCACATTTTCTGTGTCTGTCTGTGAATCTGCAAGGGCACATTTGTTACGGGTAATCTCCGGAACGGTAGGACTGAATTAGACGGAACGGAAAGGTAGCTGATGGACACGGAAATATAAGCTAATTACGTTTTTTTTTTAATTCCGTGCTGAGGAAGTCGCGGGCGACAGCTAGTAATAATATAATAAACTATTACTTAAATAGCTTTAAAACTTTTGCTAGCTTACATTTATGACCTAAATAGATATTTGAACAAATGAATAGAGTTGCGTAGATTATTTCTATTGTGGTTTAGCAAATTATACATTTAACGTCAGTTCAATGAACTAATGGTACAAATATAGCGAAACACCTGGATTCAACGGATGTAATGACACCTTTTATTTGGTTTTTGTCAACTGTTAATAATGTTGGATAAGAAATATTTTAAAGTAAGTAAGAAATGGAACTTTCAAATTTACTGTTTAATCTGTTGTATTTTTTCAATTTCTTAAAGGGACCCAAAATTAATTTATTTTAAAGGAGTAGATGTAACTTCAGATTTGTTTACTTAAGTTAAGAAAGGCGAAATAAGAAACTGAGAAAATTCATCCCCATAGCAATTTAACTAACGGTAATTTGATGATAATTAAAAAGGAAAACAAAGTAAGTAGAACAAAAGGGCGAGAGAAAAAATTTATTAACACTGTGATTGTTCTGAGATACTTGGAGGCCTTGCTTGGATATATTTCAGTGACACTACCGGAGAGGAGATCCTGTGAATGATTCCCCGAGACCTGTGCGCAGTATTAAATAATCCGGGATTGTTCCCGCACCTCGCCGCCGCCCCCACACCGCGCCCTTCACCCCCGGGACCTCGTTACACAGTTAACGCGACTTTTAATTATTCACACCCCTAAATACTCAACTGTTTACGGTTTCTAATAAAACGATTTATATCATTAAGCTTATTTTATGTTTAAAAGGATAATTAACAAAATTCACCAAAGGATAGTACCGACCTCTAGTAATTGCGTACAATACGTCCTCATAACATAATTTAAGTTTATATTACAATAAACTAGTGATTTCGAGTATTTAAATATGATATATTAGCAAATAATAAATAATAGATTTGCGTCTCGTGCCGCTGTTTACATTCTACACACAATCATGGAAGCGAACGTTCGTCGACACTCAGAGTGAAGCGAATCACTGCAAATATTGTATTTAATAAGCAAACACGATATAACAGCGACAGATGAGTGCTTACAATCAATGTTTGTTGATGTTTCACAACATGTTGCTGTGCTTATGTTGACATACATTTGATCTATAGAAGTTAATTCAAAAATCAATAAAAATCTATATTTAACTGAAAAATAATTTTTACCAGTTATCGTAAAATATAAATGACAATCCAGTGCTGACGTAAAACATCGACATTTTATGTCGCTGTATTATTTTAATTAAATTGGTATTGTCGTGATCATTTAATAGGTTTATGTCACGCAACTTTCACTTAATGATGAACCAGGAGGGAATGAATACTGTCAATGTCTGACTTAAACCAAGTACTTCTTTTCTTAAGAAAAATGAATTTTAAAATTAAAAATAACTAAACTAAATATGAATTTTAATTTTTTATATATTTTGAAACCCTTTTAATAAAACAAACTGCACTAACTAATAATTACTACAAATTGAAATCTAATAAAACGAACATTTTCAACTGTACAAATCATCGCGATCATTTTTCGCGAGATTTTTACAGTACAGCGAGAAATTTCATATCATATTGCGAATGCAATTTCATACGAACAAATGCAATTTTAACTAAACGAAACAATAACAAGATTTCGTTCGATTTGCATATTGTTGGTAAACGGTTTGGGCGCGAGGGTAAAGCTCTTGAAGTCGCAAGGAAGTTAAAACAGATCGAAACTTTGGTTAGATATAAGAAAACAGGAGAACAAAACTTTTTTTTTAAATTTATCTGGCGACCAATGAAGTATAATCAAAATTTTGTACGTTCATAATTAGATTTCCATCAAAGGCTGAACTTAGTTAACGCTTGCTTCGGGAAATAATCGACTAAGTTTAGTTCCGCATCCTCGGGGTAGGTCTCCAGTTTCACTGTGAAATGTCAGGCACGGTCGCTGAACTTGACTAGCCACGTAATAAAAAAATTAGGCATTCTTATTTTATTTTAACCGTTAAGGACTTCCTAACTTAAAATCTTATCCCAGAAATGTACCCATTCATTTCGTCTCTTCCACATATAACAACAATGTAATTGCATCTTAATAGTAAATAATGAAAAACTCTATGCTATTTGAAAGTATAAATGCGTTACTACTGCATGCGCAGCATTGAATAAAAAGAAGCAATAAAATATTATTTGTCTTGCCAGCTATGATTTAGGGACCCACCCTTACGCTCTTAGCGCTTAAACGGGCTATTGACTTCACATAGGTCCCCTAAAAGGCTTACGGTCACATATTATATGTACGTACACATAATCTCTGTTTATCTAACATATTAAATGTTATATATATAACAAAATGTTGATTAAAATATAGTAGGATTAAAAAAATATATTATACTGAATATTCAGTAAAGAAATAAAAGGTAAATGTTGAGCGATATTAAAGGCAAACTTAAAAGGCAGACGCTGAGGGGATTACTAACCCTCGCAATGAAGACTCTATTACAGAGACTATATTCCGCGGCTGTTCGTTAATTCACTAAGTTGCGTCATAAACTGCGGGCTACGACTTGCCATGCCGATGCTCAATTCCGCAAAAACTCGGATGTTATGAGGTTGCTAAAAAATGGCTATATCACGTGAATGCGGATGATCGATGAGGATATTGTTGTCTAATGCCGACAAGTTATAGCCCTATCTATCGTATTGATGACAAACAATGCGTAAACTTCCTCAGTCTGAATGTTAATGTGAAATGTCCATCACCCACCCACGTACTACTACGTTACGATAATATTTGGTTTTAACAATGTGTACTCTAGAGCTTTTTCGAAAGATTTAAATAGGCAAAATTCACACTTGGAATACTAGAAAAACAATGTTTTAGTAGATAGAGTGTAGTTGTGGTGTGGTGCGTAAAGTGTTATTAAACTACAAATCTTATTTTTATAGTCGCCATCTATTGTTAAATTTTAGAATTATTTTTTTCTTCTTTCAGAACATGGATGCCATCTAGTATCAAAAAGTTATATTTTCTTGAATAAAGTGGAATATTAGTAACAGATGGCGCTATTTTCACTTTGGATCAACTTTTATAATTAACATTATTTTTTTGTGCTAATAACCAATGTTAAGTTGATATAATATCAATGTTAACCATAAAAATTCGCTATTCGCTAAAATTCAAAGTCCGCTACTTCATAAGTTTATGAACGATGCTATAAGGTATTGTTCAAAACCTACGACATTAGTGCTTTAGCAGACACGCAATGAAAATAAAGTTGTAGAGTTTAGTCAACTTCAGATACGAGATATACTTTATTTCATTTATGAAAGAACTTGGTACATTTTCTATTATAACTTAGTAATGTTAGCTCTTTGGCACTTCTAGTTACACACCAAAAGGTATCACGTTTGTGACTACAAGCAAGCAAGTAGTGCTTAAGAGTAGATCTTTACTCCTTGTTTAAAATGTTAATGTTTAATGTTTGTTTTCTCATGTATGTATAAATATATATGTATACTAAAACTGAACCAATTTGTGTTGCCGCCTCTATCCCGTCCCCGTCACAACTCTACATCGACCCTCGCATGTATCGCGCATCGCGGGGCCGACTGTGGTTACGGTGTGGTGCTGACACTGTGCCCTATGTCGCTCTCGCCTGCGGTCGCACATCACTCCACCACCGGCCCGGCCACCTCCGCCGCTGCGGGTGCAGGCAAGAAAGCAGCGCAGGTACAGCTGCAGGCGGATCTCAACAATGACGACGACTGGAACAAGTTCCTACAAAGAGATGGTCTACTAGGTACGCGTTTTTTTTATTCTGGTACAAAATAGGCAAACTATCGCCTTATAATGTCAATTGACTACCAATCCCCTTCAACTTAACAATGATAGGTCTGCGTTTTGTGAAGCCTTATAAGTTAATAAAGTATTAGTTGTAGTTAAAACTTCGATTAGCCCCTGATTGGCAGTAACGTGTGTGCAGTGGTCGACGTGTACTCGGAGTGGTGCGGCCCCTGCCTGGGAATGGTGGGCAATCTCAAGAAGATCAAGGTCGAGCTCGGCGGAGACAACCTCCACCTTGCTGTCGTGAGAACAATTCATTCTATACTTTTATTTAGTTGTAGCTTCTGATCATATACAGTAAACTGCTACGGCAGTCCTTTTTCATTTTAGCTAAACGAAATAAATTAACGAACTAGAGCACAAACAATTTCTGTAACAAATGTTTGTTATAAACAAGTTGAGGCGTTCCTAACGAAGTTTTACAGCGACTCTGATGCCGATCATTATCATTGTCAGCTGCACTGCACGCTACACTACTATTATCCGACTTAACACTAAGGGAACGTTCTCACTGAAACAATTATAAAGAAATATCGTCTTTTTTACTGGTGATAAAATTGTAGACCGCGCAATGTATTGATTTCAACGTGTATCGCCGAATAAGTCTTTTGCTACTTTAACATAAAGGCGATCTAAGTTAGTATTAATTTACAATTACAGGCGAAGTCAGACACCATCGAGTGCCTGAAGAGGTTCCGACATCGCAGCGAGCCCACCTGGCTCTTCATTGCGGTAGAGTTTTTTAATTTTTATATTATATTAATTTTTATATCCTCTGCTTAATAGGTACTACTAGGAAATTACTTGAAGGCATCTGCGGTTCCGCTGGTTTTGAGTATGTCCATAGGCGTCGGTGACCACTTTTCATTAAAGATCCCGCTGCACCTTGACCCCTCATTTATATAAAAATGTACAATGTGTCTATTTTTATGTAAATATGGTTGTTACGAGCGTGTGTAGCTTACATGATTTTATATTACTACCTGCAGACGGCCGTCGCTTGCCACTGTTAGGTCGATACCGTCCGTGTCCGTGTCGTTCACCACAAGTGCTCATATAGGTAGGTATACAGGCACACATTATGTGTAATGATTATTTGCTTCTTCAACCTTCACATTACTTTTGATTAAATTACTTTAATTATCAAAACGTACTAATAATAATAATAATAATATAACTAGCAAATGATGCATTACATTGATTAGCACAGGTCATCTGATTATATCTTAATAAAAGGGAGAGTAAAAGAAAAACTGTTAGTGTAAATATACGAAGTTATTTGTTACAGGGCGGGCAGCTGCTTAATGTGGTGTTCGGTGCGGACGCGCCGCGGCTGGCGCGCACCATCGAACAGGAGCTGCACAACGAAGAGCTCGCCCGCCGCGGGGAGCTGGAGCGCCCGCGCAGGGCCCCGCACGAGCTCACGCCGCCGGAACAGGTCGCAGATGCTCACATGTTCAAGTGGTTTTATAGTTAAATTGTTACCTAGATGAAAGTGTGTCTGTGTGCAGGAGGCGGCGGATCTGCAGGCGAAGCAGCTGGCGGAGCGGCGACAGCGTGAGGCTGCGGCACGCGAGGCGGCGCATGCGGCGCGGCGGGAGGCGCGGGCGACGCGGCTGGAGCGACACTTCTCAGACCTTTGCGCAGCGCTGCTCATGCCGCACGCACAAAAACATCTCAGGAAGGTGGCGGAGGCACTCGAGCCGTTCGGTGAGCGGCTCATTTTGCACACTTTACTCGATTTCAACTCAATGTACATAGTATTGCTGTATGGTACTGTTGTTGTTCATTTATTTCTATAAGGTGTTGTTGTGTGCAGGCATAGCGGTGGCGGACAAGTGCCCGCTGGTGCTCGGCCAACAGGGCGCGCGAGCTCTGGCGGCCGAAGCGGAGGAGATGGGCTCCGCGGGCGCCGCCGCCGTGCTGGCGGAGCGACCCGCACTCGCGCTGTTACTCAAGAAGCTGCCCGACAAGGAGGGCGACGTCATCGGTCAGTTGCAAAGATCGCGTCATAGAAAGCTTTGCCAATTATTCTAGCTCAATTAAGTAGCCGGTGACTTCCAGAACTGACGCGTCGCGCTCTTTACGGGGAGGGCTCGGACCTAGAAGAGGGAGCGCAAAAAAAATTCCTGGCGCAGGAGTTGTGCGCGGACGACTTACCCGGATTGTACGCGCCCAAAGACCGACATCGGCGCGCGGCCCTCCTCGACCTGCTCTTTCCCAAGGTATTGGACGACGTTCCACATTGAATTGGTTTATGAATCAAAGACAAGCGAGCCACCCATTTTACTTACTCATGAAAATTCCGGGCGCTGCAAACGCTTTGTCAACTTTGAAAAAAGGCACAGCATAATTGTAGTGTGCGAATGTTCCATTGTTTTCAGATGGTGGGCGCGGTGGTGGAGCCCCCGGTGAGCGCGGAGCCCCCGCACGTGGCGTTGGTGTTCGGTGCGTGGCAGCGGCGTGCGGTGCTGGCCGCCGCCGACCGCAGCGCCCCGCTCCTGCTGCGCTACGGCTTCTTCGCCGACGCCAATGTACAGGAGCCGAAGCTGCTCTGCAAGACTATAGAACATTACGAGGAGCGGGCCGAGAAGGACTAGTATGGGACTTATCTTTTCGAATGAACGGTTTCTCATGGTTCCCTAAATTATACCTAAGTTGGAAATGATGGACGAATTATGTAAACTCATTCCTTATTTTTGTATCAGCTGCGAAACTATCGTGTTAATGGTGGCGGTGGGCGTGGCGGACCCCCTGCTGGCGGACCCGGCCGCGCCCGCGCCTGACGGCCCGCCCCCCGACCTTTTGGCCCTGGGCCCGCTGCACGTCAGCGCCGACACAGTGATGGGGGAGCTAGAGTGTTCCCGCTTCTTCCCGCCCGGCTACAGCCAGACCCAACCCAAGCCCAAGGCCAAAGCCAAGAAAAAGAAGAAGGTTTGTTCCGTACTAGGTAACTCAACACTAGTTCATTCTCTCTGCTCGACCAAACATTTGTGGGACTGAAGTTAAACGCTAGCATATACGAAGCAGCATGACGGTGCTACAAACTTAATCTAAATAAAATAAAATTTATTTTAGAAGCGGCAAGAGGTGAAGGATGAAGATGACAACAGAGACGCGGCTCCGGAGGCCGCAGAAGATGCGGAGGTGACCGGAGAGGACGACGGCAGTCGGGAGACCGAGGATGGCGAGGGCGAAGGAGAGGTGGAGGTGGAGGCGGAGGGCGAGGAGGCGGAGGGAGACGAGGCGGAGGAGGAGGAGACGCTGGTGGCGGACAAGGCGACTTCGCCGCCGCCCCTCGTTACTTGAATCATGCTTTTTTAAGTTAAACCACAACTCTATTTGAATAAAATATGAGTAAGTTGTAGCGCTATTCTGTCTTTATTTAAACCCTAAACGTTTTAACTTCGAAAAGTAATGTATTCGTAATATGATAAATTATAAATACAACTTACTTTGCACACCTGACTTTGACTGTTACCTAACCTCTCTACTTTGTTGTTTGTTTTAAAAGGAAAGGAGCTAAATAAAATGGCTAAATAAATATTCTAAAATTTGTATTTTATTTATTTATAAATAGTCAATTAATATAATATAGATTTAACAATAAAATAAAATAAAATGTTTAACGACTTAGAGCGAGGGGTGCGGGGTGCGGGGTGCGGGGTGCGGGGTGCGGGGCGCGGGGTCGCCTCACACCACCGAGTCTTTGCGGTTCCTGTAACAAAATATCAGTCATTGCTAAATTATAAAGTTATTACTATTAGCAAAGATGTAACTTTCTTCATGGGTTGGCGTGGTCGTCATTATTGTATGCTGTTTTGTCGTGTGCGGGGTGTGCGGGGTGAGTGCGGGGTGTGTGCGGGGTGTGTGCGGGGTGTGTGCGGGGTGTGTGCGGGGTGTCGCGCGCTCACCATATGTAGTGGTTGTCGTGGTGGGGGGCGCGCATGACGCCGACGCCGCCGCCCAGCCGGCGGTAGTTCATGGCGCCGCACAGCCGCCACTGGTTCGACTCGGGGTCGAACACCTGTCCGACATCACAAAGATACAACAGTACAACATGGCATCACACGACACATACGAAAGGTAGAACATCCGCAGGCGGTGAGACGTTACCTCTATGGACTTGAGGTAGGCGGTGCCGTCGAAGCCGCCGACGGCGTACAGCTGTCCGTTGACGACGGCGAGGCCCACCCCGCTGCGCCGCGACGTCATCGCCACCACAGGAGACCACGTGTCCGTCGCCGGCTCGTACCTGCGCCACAAGCACACACACATGTCACACGTCGCACCCCGCACTCACTGGGAGGAGCCTCACACCCGCTGCTTACCTCTCGGCGGAGGAGAGCTCGGTGCAGTCGTCGCGTCCGCCGACGGCGTAGATCTGTCCGTCGTAGACGGCGCAGCCGAGGTGCTTGCGGCGCGTGGACATGGGCGCTACCGGCGTCCACTTGTTGGCGCGCGGCTCGTACCGCTCCACCGAGTTGAGCGGCGCCTGCCCGTCCGACCCGCCCACCGCGTACAGGTGCCCGCCCAGCACCGCCACCGCCACGCCCAGCCGCCGCGTCGTCATCGACGCCACCTGCGCTCGCCTCTACCACGTTACCCACCGCCCACCACCTCCCCCTCCTCCTCACCTTGACGCGGCGGTGCCAGGGCCACGACGTACCTTGGTCCACCGGTTCTCCTTGGGGTCGTAGCGCTCGACGTGGTTGAGGCACTGCACGCCGTCCTGCCCGCCCACCGCGTACAGCGCGCCGTCCAGCACCGCCACGCCCACCGATGTGCGGCACGAGGAGGTGGGCGCCACCGCCCCGCACCACTGCACACGCACAACATGGCGCGGTTACGACGGTCGACGAGGTCTCCGCAGTCCCCGGAGTGATGTCCGGGGTGTGCGGAGGTCACGTACCTGGTTGGTCTGGGGGTCGTAGCGCTCGATGCTGTTGAGGTAGCTCTGTCCGTCGTGGCCGCCCACCGCGTACAGCAGCTCGTGCAGCACGGCCACGCCCACACCGCAGCGCCGCTTCGACATCGGCGCCACCATCTTCCACTCGGCGCTCTGAGGATCGAACCGCTCCACGGAGGCTATCGCGTCGCCCGAGCACCACCCGCCCACCGCGAACAGCACCTCGCCTGCAAGTTGCAAGTTGCAAGGTCACATTTACATTTCCATTTCACAACACGGATCACTAGTTTCAACTTTGCTCGCTCACTCCGGAGCGATATTGTATTCACCTCGTCTGCTGGGCTTCCTGGGCCTTGTGCGGGGTCCCTGCATGAGCGGGCGCTCCTGTGGCAGCAGCAGGTAGTTCTTGGCCTCGTCGAGAAGGTCGCGGCAGGCGTCGTCGGAACGGATGAGCAGCTCGGAGGACACCGTGCCCACCAGGAACTTGGGGCTCAGCAGCGGGAGACGCACGTGTTGTAGCACCTGCAGGTGATGTGATCTGTTATCAGAGACATAGCGGAGAGCGGCGGCGGCGGCGGCGGGCGGCGGGCGGCGCGGCGGCGGACCTGCGCGAGGTGCTGGCGGCGCTCGGCGACGTTGTATTTGACCCAGGACATGACGGCCTGGAAGGTCTGCTCCTCCGAGCGCACGTTCAGCTCGTCCGAGGACACGATGTCGATCAGCTGCGCCGCCGGCAGCAGCAGGAACTCCTCGCTCTCCATCACCTGCACGGGTACCACAATATTTAGCGATTGGAATGAAATATTACCACATGAATAAGTCCCAAAAATAACATAAAAGTTATGAAGAAGTCGCGTGCTTTCTTGTAGTACATCCAAAGTATATTAGATGAGGGCCAGGGTTTACGGTGTGCGAGATGTGAGGCAAACCTCTGGAAAGTTCTGCTGCGTGAACTTGTCAGCGATGCGCAGGAGCTCGCGGCAGGAGTGGGTGTCGGCGAAGGCGCGGATGCCGAGGCAGTTGGAGCAGTCGAGCTGCCGCTTGAGGAACTCGCAGCACACGTCCTGGATCTCCTGCAGCTGCAGCAGGCACGCCGCCGGCAGCAGCGCCTACATGCGACGAAAAACAAAAGTTATGGACTCTTTCCATAAATTTTTTCGACACCTCGGTCTTGCAGTCTTGTCTCCAAGGTTCGGCAATTGTTAAACACCACAATAGACGGCAGCGGGGGAAGTGGAGAGCAATGCTGGGGTGGTCACCTGCACGTTGCTCTCCTCGACAACAATGTGTGCAGTGTAGCAGAACTCAACGAGCTGCTCCATGGCCTGCTCGTCCACGTCGCGGATGGTGACCTCGGTGGCGCGCGACTCCGCCAGCTCGCCCGTGAACATCGCGCGGAAGTACGGGCTGCACGCCGACAAGATCACTCTGCACACACACACAACACATATTATCATCATCAAGGACGATAGCGTTTGCTTAACTTATGTTATGAGTATTGTGGACGGAGGGGAAGTAATTAGAGGCAATTTCAAATGTAAAGGTCATCTCACACTTGTCGGCTGTTGCAGATGTAAATGTAATGAAATGATAAAATAACAACAATTACCTCAACCATTTTACATGACCTCCATTATGTAAATTGAATGAAAGCATTAAATGTAATAAAATACTAAATAATGTAAAATATTTTTTACTGATAATAGAATAAGAAATAATATTGAATAATTATAATAAATTTTAGCCATACAGATATGAGTTATATAGTTTCCCCTTTTCCAAGACGTCTTTAGACAAAATGTTGTACCTTATTTAAATGTACTTGAAACCATTTGAAATTTTAATTGTACAACTGAGGAGTTTGCCAGCAATAACATGGAATAAAGGTGTGCGTAGCCAACCTGTGTGCAAATAACTTTCTGTTGGCGACATTGAGGACGACATCGCAGAGCTCGCGGTGGCGGCGCAGCGCCGACAGCTCGCCGAGGATGGCGCGCGGGTGCTTCTCCGACGTGTGCGACAGCCGCGCACCGCCGCCCGGCGAGCCCCCGCCCTCCCCCATCCTGATACATCACATCACTGCAGTCACACTTGTAACACTCTTGTTTGTCACAAAATTAATGACATTATGTATTTATAAATCTCATTGCAGCAATATGTCACCAAACATCCTCTTTGATCTACTAACCCTTTCTATGACATTTTTGAACATATTTTGAAGTTCCCACTACACAATATGTAAAATGAACATAAGCTTTAGAATACATAATTAAAAATGACTTTCAAAGGCTTGACCATACTTTATGTATATTACATTACTGGCTGGAGGTCTATTAACATTATGTATCTACTTAGTTTGCAGGGAAGCTTAAAAAATAAGTTTGTCACATAAATTGTTTGAAAACATGAACTTTTTGCTTAATTTTTTTGTATTTATTTCTAGGCTTAAAATAATGCCTGACACATCAAGTACAAACTATTCAAATTATCTTGCAATTTCAATAACAAATGTGATGAACTGAATGTGACATTCAAACAAGTGTCACTATTTAATATGCTTTACCATAACATAGTGACAGTTAAACATAACATGAAATTTGCTTGCCAAGCCACTCTCATCCTCAGAATTAAACTTTAAACAATCATTATATATTGTATATTTATTAACATAGTTTGCATACTACTTAAAAAGGCTTTAGATTTTTCTATTTAACTTTAAATGAAGGTGGAAACTGGAGAACCAATTCTTGTGGGTATCTTCGGACCGTAAAGTATATCGAAACACACATTATAAATTTCAACTTATAAATAATTTACTTTAACCGAGTTGAAAATTTTCTGTGACATATTTTACTTTATATTTTATAATCAGGCAAAGGCCTCGAGTCCAAAATCGAAAGCGATTCTATGTAAAGACTATCAAAATGACTTAATTCAAAATTTTACATTGTATATAAAAAAATGAGTCAGTTGGTTTAAACAAGTTCAAACAATTTGTATTAAGCAAAATAAATATGAAATCGTAGGTTAACTGATATAATGGTATAACTGGTATTGCTCAAACAGTTGCACAACTTGCCGTACAACCAAGTCTCACTTGTGTCCACAAAACTACTTTTTTTTTACCTCTTGTGTCCGCGCGAGTTTCCCAGCTGCAACCGCAGCGGGGGCGAAGCCCAACCCCACACGGAGTCAATCTACGACCAAGCATTCACCATCAACAACATAAATTCGATAAAAACACAATAAGCAAATCGCTAGCCTAACTATGGCCTCTAGCCATCATTCCTCTCAATGTAAGAGTAATGTTGAAATGTTATAGAGGAGGTCACACATTTCGAGGTAAAACTAAATGTTTGTTACATTCGATAATGTATGTATGCTAATGTCACTGCACCCTGCCCTCTCTTACCTTTGAGAATTAATATGAACAAAACGACAGGAATTATCCTCAAAGGAGCGCGAAATAATTATTTAGCGCCCTGAGGTCAAACGTTAATTTGTTGAACACACATCGATTTTTTAAACACAAAAATTTTATGTTTACTGTTACACAGGTTTAGACATCATACTTCACTACTTTTTTTAGTAACATTCAAAACTTTGGATGACGAAATGACGTTATAAAACATTAATCATTTTATAAAATAAAACTTAACAAGTAACAAGATATTACTGAACAATCTTTAGCACCACCAAAGTTTTGTATTATATTACTTCAAATTGTTTATTTAATTAAATTCACAGAAATTGTATTAAGATTCAGAACGAACTTTTGGGTAAATGTCATGTTACCGTGTTGCAATATGCTAAATAATGATAACATTAAAAATAAAAAATCTAAAAACTAAGTAAGTAATCGTGTAAGTAAAATCTAGACTTTTATGATTACTTCCTGTTTTTAACGTTTTTCGTTTTTCTTTTCTAATAGGTTTATTAATTAAGTGTAAACCTGCACAAATAAAAGTTTCACCAGCTGATTAATATTACCTGGCAAAACAAACCGTGTCAATTTGACAGTGACATTAAATGTTAATTATCGAATCAAATGCTGGTCAAATTGTATAAGAATAAGAAATAAGTTGTGTACAAACAATACAATGGCTTTATCATTGCTATTAGAAAAATACGACGTGTCCAGCGAGGAAGGTCTTCAAAAAGCCTTAAATGAAATTGAGAAAGAAGAGGTATATCACCTTGTATATTTATATAGGACTGATAAAACTTACGTTTTATCACATAAAAAC